>NW_016805139.1:3828267-3884522 GCF_001698545.2 Rhinopithecus bieti | reverse complement strand
GGATATGCTTTTGATGTTTTACTTAAAATATTTTTGTGGCTGTGCACGGTGGCTCATGCCTGTAATTCCAGCACACTTTGGGAGGTAGAGGAGGGCAGATCAGTGGGGTCAGGAGTTCGAGATCAGCCTGGCCAACATGGTGAAACCCTGTCTCTACTAAAAATACAAAAATCAGTTGGGCATGGTGGTGAGCACCTGTAATCACAGCTGCTCAGGAGGGTGAGGCATGAGAATTACTTGTGAGTGTGTATACATATATATATAAAATAATATATATATAAAATATATTTTGCCTAATTCAAGGTTACAAGGGTTTTCTCCTCCTTTCTAAAAGTATTATAGTTTTAGGTCATATATTTAGACTATGATCAATTTTCAGTTAATTTTATATATGGTATGAGGGACTGATTGAAGTTCTTTTCTTTTCTTGTGTATGGATAACTAATTGTTCCAACTATATCTAATTGTCCTGGAACAATTGAGCTGCCATTACAACTTTTCAAAAGTCAGCTATGCATATGCGTATGGGTTTATTTCTGGATGCTCTAATCTGGTCCATTGGTCTCTTCGGTGATCTTAATACCAATGCCACAATATCTTGATTTACCATAGCCTTATAATAAGTCTTATAATCAGGCAGTATTAGTCTTCCAACTTTATCCTTCATTTTCAAAGCTGTTTTGACTGTTATAGATCCTTTTCATTTCCACATGAATTTCAGAATCAGTGAAATCAGCAAATTCTGATACAGATTGCATTGAATCTATATATTAATTTGGTGACATCTTAACAATATTGAGTTTTCTAACCCATAAACATGATCTCTCTACATTTATTTAGGTCTTTAATTTCTCTCAGCAATATTTTGATGATTTAATTATTGAATCAATATTAACATTTAATGCTTTTATATCCTAGGTCTTCCCCATAGGTGGGACAAAACCCCAGATAATTTACTAAAATTTTCATAAAATAGAGTCCCCCCACCTCCCCAACTCACTCCAGCTTCAGGCTCCTCTTCCCTGACATCCTCAGAAAATAAAATATTTCACATATTTGGCCTTAGATGTTAAACATGGCAAACACAGAGAAACCAAGTTAAACCTAATATGTACTTTAAAAAATTAACAGAATGGCTTTATATATAAGGCAATAAAAGTAGTACTGTGGTTTTCGGGTAAGATAATCTTCTTAAAATGACTATGATTTTTTTTCAGCTCCTAAACTGCTTTTGTCCAGAACACTAAGTATTCAAATCTGTGAAAACTGGTAGACAGACCCCATCTCACATCTCTGTGCTCCCTTAAGAATGTATAAGGTTGTGCCCTGTATACAGCTGGTATTAAACAACTCTTGGCAAGTGTTTAAGTACTAACTAGTCATTTATGTGTGGGCCCATTAGCCAGGTGTGGTGGGTGGTGTGCGCCTGTAGTTCCAGCTACTTGGGAGGCTGAGGTGGGAGGATCACTTGAGCCCGGAAGTAGAGGTTGCAGTGAGATGTGATTGCAAAACTGCACTCTGGCCTGGGTAATGGAGCAAGACCCTGACTCAAATAATAATAATAATAGTAAAAGGAATAAAAAACAAATAGAAATAAAAAATAAATGTGGGCCCACATGTAACAAGAAATTAGTATGTGTCTGTGCTGTGCAAGGGACATACTCACAATCAAAGAGGGAGACAGGCAATAAATGAACAGAAGGCAAAAGACATTTTAAAAAAGGAAAAGAGAAATTGCCATTAAAGGGAATTAAAAGAATAATAAACTATAACTGTGGGGCCACTAGAACAATTAAATATGGCCACAGAAATTCAGCATGTTTTACGTTACACTTTTCATTTAAGCTGGGCCATGAAAGGCATGTAGGATTTTGTCCACAGAATACAGAATGGCTTAGGGTTCTAGGTAACCAGATGAATCAAAGAACCAAAAGTTTGCATTTCTGTGCCAATTTCATGCTAGAAAATGTAGGTTTTGCTTAGCACACTCCAAATTACTGAGAGCTGCTCAGAGCTAACATTTGTTCATGCTTTATTTTCTAGAGGGCTGGGTGTTAAAGGTGAGGCAATGATTACTTAAATGCAGGTGATGTGGCAGAATGATGTTTCCAGGTATGCTAAATTTTAAAAGTTTGTTATAATTAGTTTAAAATTCAGAAAGATCCAAATGCCATCACTGTCTATGCCCTGCTGAAATTCCATGCAGAATGCTTCATCACAGAATTAGGCCCTCTATCCTCGACCACTATACTATATAGAGTGTGCCAGACATTTCAAAGGAAAATGGCACAGCTATTTACAGAACTTCTTCATTTCACCCCTGGGATCTATCCTTTGTTCTGTGTCGTTTTCACTCAATCTATGCTCTTTAAGGATTCCTTAACAGCCCTGTTATTTTCTGAGGGGTGGAAATGTAACAGTAACAGTGACTATTAAAAGTATCTTCATATAACTAAAATATTCTCAGTATTTAAAAGCTTTGCTACTTTCTCAACATGAAATAGCAGTTACATAACAAGCACAACCTCAGGTGTCTGGTGAGAACTCCAATCTAAAACAGAGCAATAAAGCAATGGATATTATGATAAAGAGGCAGCAATTCATGTATTTATAAGAGTTACAATATTACTAACAGGTCTGGCCCCAAAAGTACTCTCTTCCCATTTATTCAATGCCAAAGTCATATTCTGTGGTTTATTCCTCCTGTGATAACCTCCAACTAAAGGGACAGGGCTTGCATAGCAATGCTCATCAACCAAACTCACAGCCAGAGTAATTTCCATAAACCCAATGGCTACAAAGGACACACAAGATATATTTGGTACATGTGCACACTCTTCCACGCTGAATGACATTTAAACTATTCCAGGGTGGTGGTGCTTGTTCATCACGTTGCCGTCTTCTCTAGGAAAGGAGGGAGGCAGGTGACTCTCATGCACTACAGTTTGGTGACCCTTCCCAACAACCAGCATTTTTTTTTTTTTTTTTGAGTCAGGGTCTCCTCTGTCACCCAGGCTGGAAGTGCTCACTGTAGCCCCCAACCCCTGGGATCAAGCGATCCTCCCACCTCAGCCTTCAGAGTAGCTAAGATTACAGGCATGCCATGCTAGACCAGCTTTTTACATTTTCTATAGAGTTGAGGTCTCACTATGTTGCCCTGGCTGGCAGCTCCTGTTTCTTTAGCCAACTTTTCTTTCTGCAGCTTTCTCCTACGTCCTTTTCGACCCTCCTTGGGAGATGGCTAACAGCCAGCTCCAGGGACTGGAACACTCAGAAGATCACATTCAGGCAATCATCAGAATGCCCTTAGAGCAAAAGAGAGAAAGTTAAATGCCTTTAGCTTCCTTGAAGATATGCCACTAGTTAAAATCTTGTTTTATTTTTTCCAAAGGGAAATGAATAAAGTTCTTGATCTTCTGAAATTTAAAATGCTATAGGCAACTTCAAGAAAGTGGAGTTACGATAAAAAATGTGACACTCTGTATCCTGTTTTTTAAACTAACAATTTCAGTAGCCAGAAGCAAATGAAACCCTCCAAATGCAATGGGACCTATGAACTCAGAACACAAAAGAAAGAGCAGTGCAAATATGATGAAGATGTGAACACAGGTGATTTGGAAGCAGGGATTCTTTCCAATTTTATTGCCCCTAAACGTGATTTTCCAAAACAAAACGATATTTATATGATCAAATACACCTAAAACTTTCCTTTGGAACAAGCTTGAAAATTAACATAAAGTCTGCTTTTCTTCCTCTTTCTTGCATCCCCCTCCTAATGATTTCACCATCCATCTCGGCTAGGTGATTAAGGGTAACATCAGTAGTGATAAATCGTGTTGATAGTATGTACCCTTGCTATGATGGATGGGAATGACACTTTACCTCTGTGGCATTTTCTACTGCCATTCTCGTATGAAAGTAACCAGGGGTTCTTAGAGAAATGGCTGATTCTAGGACTGGGATGGGAAATACACAAGATAAGCCTGGAGGAGCCAGAAAGGAAAGCAGTATTCAAATAACAAACAAAAAACTGAACAAATCCACATTGGTGGGTGTGTGTCGAAGGGACATAGCCAATTGAAACAGCTCCTAGTGGAACAATTTGAGCAACAAAATAAATAATGGTGAATTTGTGTACCTTTGACATGATGTTATGAAAATGGTGTAGAGTGGCTGTGACCCTCTCAGCAGTGCCAGCCCTTCCCCGTTTGCCACAGTGTCCCCATCATTCCCCACTGCAGTCCCAATGCTGAGTATGCATGCCAATCACCATTCATTAACCAGCTGATGCTGTCACAGGAGATACCGTATTCCTCTCTTTGAAGTGGGAAACTGAAAAACATCAAATGGGCCATGCATTTCAAAAATGTGTGGAGGCAATATTGTTCTATGTATGAAAACAGGGAATGTTCCTAAATATTTAGTGTGAAAAGTATTGTGTATAAAGATACTATTAGAAATAAACCATAATAAGAACCATGAGATATGTGAGAAAGGGACATGACTCAAAACATTAATAAATGAACCACATTGAAAGTTTAGCCCTTTAGATTTTAATATATATAAAGTAATACTGCTTATACAAGAACAGCTTCACTTAATTATGTTACTTGCTTTAGGTCACATGTATTTGTGAATTCTGGTATGGACTGTCTAGGAGGGGCTTGACTGGGCTCTGCTTATTATAAAGCTATACAAATCAAGACAATGTGGCATTAGTGTGAGGATAAATATATAGATAAATGGAAGAGACTAGAGAATTCAGAAATAGTTCCTCCTACATACAGTCAGTTGATTTCTGGCTAAGATGCCAATGCAGTTCAATGGGGGAAAAGGACAGTCTCTTCCGCAAACAGGGCTGGAATGAATGGACATCCACGTTAAAAAAAAAAAAAAGTAGATGCAGAGAAAGAGGTATCCTTGTATATGGTTGGTGGGAATGTAAATTGGCACAGCCATTGTAGAGAACAGTATGGAGGCTCTTCAAAATATTAAAAATAGAGCTATCAAATGATGCAGAAATTCCACTATTGGACATATATATTCAAAGGATATGAAATCAGTATGTCAAAGAGAATACCCATGTTTATTGCAGCACTATTCACAATAGCCAAGATATGAAATCAACCTAAGTGCCTATCAACAGATGAATGGATTAAGAAAACCGGGGAGATATATATATACACACACACACATACACAATAGGGTACTATTCAGCCTTAGAAAAGAAGGAAATCCTGTAATTTGCAACAACATGAAAAAACTGGGAAGACATTACGCTAAGTAAAATTCACCAGGCTAAGAAAGACAAATACCAATGGTCTCACTGATAAATGGAATTTAAAAAGTCAAACTCATAGAAACAGAAAGTAAAATGGTGGTATCAGAGGTTGGACAGGGAGCGAGGGGTAGGAGGGATTGGGGGGCTGTTGGTCAAAGGACATAAAATTTTACTTAGAATGAATAAGTTCAAGAGATCTATTGTACATCATGGTGACTACAGCTAACATACTGTATACTTAAAAATTGCTGAGACAGATTTTTAAGTGTTCTTATCACAAAAAAAACCCATGTGAGGTAATATGTATTCTACAATGTATACATGTATCAAATCATGTTATACAACATAAATATATACCATTTTTATTAACTAAAAAATTAAAAAAGAAACAGAACAACACCTATATCTCACAAAATTCATAAAATTTAATTAAAATGGGATCATGAACCCAAACACAAAAGCTAAAGTTTTAAGTTTATAAACTTCTAGAAGAAAATATAGGAGAAAATCTTTGAGGTCTTAGGGTAGGCAAAACTTCCTTAAACAGGACGTAAGTAATAGGAACCTTAAAGAAATCTATAAATTGGACTTCATCAAAATTAAAATTTTCTACTCTCTGAAAGATACTATTAGGAAAATTTTTAAAGTAATCCATAGAGTGGGAGAACATATCCTAATACATACAGCTGACAAAACACTAGTATTCCGAATGCATAGAACTTCATAGCACAAGAAAAAAGACAATCCAATTTAAAAAGTTGGTAAAAGATATGAATGGACATTTCATCAAGATATATTAATGACCAATTATCACACAAAAAGATGCTCTGTGTCATCACCCATTACAGAAATGGAAATTAAAACCACACTAAAATTAAAATTTTAGAAATCAAACAAAATAAAAAACAGAAATTAAAGCCACTACTGACCCACCAGAATGGCTAAAATGAAAAGACTGGCAATACCAAGAGTTGACGACAATGTGGGGTAATTGGGTCTCATATACATTCTTGGTGGGAGTAAAAAATGGTAACAATTACTTGGGGAAAAAAATTCATAGTTTCCTATAAAGTTAAAAAACATGACACAGCAATTCCCTTCCTAGATATTTACTGCTGAGAAATGAAAGCTTATGTCCACACAAAACCTTGTGCCTGAATGTTCAAACAGCTTCACTCATAATATCCATAAGCTGGAAACAGTCCAAATGTTGTAAATAAACAAATAGATAAGCAAAACATACATACAATGGATTGCTATTCAGTAAGAGACAGTAATGAATAATTGATATAATAACATGTACCAATTTCCAAAACATTATGCTGACTACAAGTAGCCAGAGAAAAGGCCTCATATACTATTATTCCACTTACATGAAATTATTCATATACTGTTATTCCACTTACATGAAATTCTAGATTAGGTACACTAATCTACAGTGACACAAAGCAGGTCAGAGGCTGAAAGTGGTGAGGGCTGACTGCAAAAGGTCATAGGTGACAGGGTGACAGTTACCAGGGTATATGAATTTCCTAACATGAAGCAAACGCTGCACTTCAAATGAGTATACTTTTGTTTAGGTAAACTATACCTTAAGAAAGGTAACTTAAACTAAAAAGAAAATAATTAGGTGGTTTCAATATGAACTCAACGATTGAAGAGCCTAGAAAAATTAACATCCCAGTAGCAGTAAAACACAAACACCCAACTCTTGGTTTGTAAATATTATTTTCCACTAAAGGGAAAGAGGGCTCCTTGGAGAAGAGGCTGATTTCAGGTCTGACACACACCCAGAGTACTGAAAGTACGAGGTAAGCCTCAGATATCTTGTGCCAAAAAAGCCAAGAAGTGCTCAAAGCTAAACAAGGACAAATTCAATGAAGACAGAAGCTGGTCTGAAGGGTTCCTGGCCAATCTGTGAATGATTTAAACATCACAAAGAATGACATCGATGGATTAAAACACATGGTGAGAAAAACTGACCCGCAAGTCTATAATTACAGGGTGTGTGTGTGTGTAGCTACTCTTGGGTAAAAGTTGTTGGAAAACAAAATATTCTCACTGTCTCAAGGTATCACTCCTGGGGTTACTTGTTAATTACAGGAGGGAAATGTGCCTTCACAACACGAGGTATGGCAGTCATTCCCTTGGCCAAATTGTCAAGTTTGGCATCACCATAAAAAAAAAAAAAATGACCTGGAAATATACGCTGCCTCATTGGATGCAATGAGGAAGACAATATAACCTACGTGGTGTCCTTGACAAAGAGGTTTGGACTAAATATAGTCATCAGGAAACAAATAATGGTTGAGGAAACTAAACTGCCAAATGCAATTTTGTCTTTGTGTGAACTTATCATAGCCAAATCTATGAGCTATTTACATTTCTATTTTCCCCAAGGTTTCTAGGAAAGCAGCAACTGCTGTAGAATAGAATCACAGCTAGCAGTATAATTATTGTGTATAGTGGTGTAGTGATGATGATGATGCTGAGGAGGCACAAGAGTTACTGCTTTGGAAGTCCCCCCAACCACAGGAGCCACCAATGTTAAAATGCATTCCTTCTGGAAAAGTCAAATGTGCTTTGTCTCTTCCACTACCCCTTGCATAGATCTGTATACTTCAGTAAAATGTGATGTTTATTGAAAATATAATTAATTGCCAATGACTATGTTAATCTTCATCTGGATATCAAAAGGAAAACTTTATACAAAATTAAATTATACTTAGGTTTGCACAAAACTGCTACAGATTAGCATGTCTAACATACTCCAATATCCTAAGTTTTTGTCGCCTTTAAAATTGGATTCTTTGCTATATGTATTCCCCAAAATGGGTTTCAAGGGTCCCAAGTTCTTTAATGGCAGACAGCATGTTGCTCGCCTCTGTGGCAGTGTATGCAACCAGTAACAGAAGGTTTGTCTAGCTGTATAGTTCACTTGGCACGGGGATCTGCAGCTCTTCGTAACATAGGATTGCTGGTATCATTATCCGCTAGCCTTTTCACGTAATAGGCAAACTCAGATACAAAGGAGCTACTCTACATCTCAAAAAAGTAATAAATTAACATAACTGACTTGAAAGCATACTACTTTTCCTTCTTAAAAAATATGGTCTCGGAATGTCTTCTGGCACTGTGTGTGTGTGTAGAGAGAGGGAGGGAGGGACTGGGGCATGTATTGGATTGTTCAACTATTTATCATCATATAGTCATCAGGAAACAAATAATGGTTGAGGAAACTAAACTGCCAAATGCAATTTTGTCTTTGTGTGAACTTATCATAGCCAAATCTATGAGCTATTTACATTTCTATTTTCCCCAAGGTTTCTAGGAAAGCAGCAACTGCTGTAGAATAGAATCACAGCTAGCAGTATAATTATTGTGTATAGTGGTGTAATGATGATGATGATGCTGAGGAGGCACAAGAGTTACTGCTTTGGAAGTCCCCCCAACCACAGGAGCCACCAATGTTAAAATGCATTCCTTCATAAAATTCATCACTACATAAAAGGGAGCTGAGTTCACTACAGGAATGGTTGCCTTGGCCACACTCAATCTATTTTCCCAAATGAGTACTGACCCAAAGACCTCTGCTCTAGTTTACTTAGTACTATGATAATGTGAGGAAATTTAAACTGCTTCATTTCTCTTTCTTAATTTTGCCATATGAAAACCAACTATCTATCTCCTATTCTTCTCAGGGAGAATGGGGGAAAAGAAGTCTCTAAAGCACTTACACATTCTTAAAAGATGTTATTAACCACGTAGTTTCAAAATTAGGCACTATTCCAGCAATTACAGAGATCGTACACCCCCATACTCCACCACCATGACCACACACATATATAGAAGCATTCTCTTATAGCAATTTTTTTTTTTTTAAGACAGAGTCTCACTCTGTCACCCAGGCTGGAGTTCAGTGGCATGATCACAGCTCACTGCAACCTTGATCTCCTCCTGGGCTCAAGCAATCCTCCTGCCTCAGCCACCCAGCTAGCTGGGGACCACAGGTGTGTACCACCACACTCAGCTAATTTTTTATTTTTTGTAGATACAGGGCTTTACTTGATTTCCCAGGCTGGTATCAAACTCCTGGGCTCAAGAAATGCTCCTGCCTTGGCCACCCAAAATGCTTATTATAGGCATGAGCCACTGCACCCAGCCTTATAGCAAGTTTTGAGAAAAGCACACACTCCTACTTTCTCCTCATGCAAGGAGATGTAACCTCTCTTTTCACAGAAATGAAATATAGTATTCTTTGCTTTCTTATTCTTTAATCCCATCCCTTGTTTCACTTAAGATCCTTCTACCTCTGGGTTTCTCAGTCTCTAATTAACATCTAATACTGCTTGAAAAAAGAATTTAAGGCAATTACACAGACACATAGATAAAAGAAAACTGAACAAAGGTGAGTGAAAAATCAATGATGTTCCTACACACAAGTAACTATCATGGAAACAGCATTACAATAGCAAGAGAAAATATGCAATGCTAGGCATCAACTTACTGAGAATGGTGCAGGAACATGAAGAAAACCACAAACTTTACCATGAAACCTGAGAGAGTCCAGGGATGGGCTATGGCAGGTATGGTTGGTTGCCTACTCAACATCTACTTTCTTCTCTTCCTTATTGGCTGAGCTTCATTTTGGTTCAAATGGTAACCAGCCCTTCCCCTACATGACTGCCAAGAAGGTGATGGTCTCTCAATGCCAGGGATAAATCTTGAGTTGTCAGAGATTAGTTTGGGCCTGGCAGTCCTGGCCATCAGAGGAAGTGTGCTGGGCTGCTTCTGGGAAAAGTGCCCTCACTCCTAAGGATGGTCCCTTTCTGTCCCAGCCCATTGCCATGTGTGGTTGTGATGGCTGAACTACAGCAGGCACCTTGCAACCAGGAAGAGAACCAGCCTGAAGACAAAACTGATATTGTGAAGATGGCAGGGTGGAGAGCGATGGAAAGACTCCAGGACCGTGATGACACCACTGAGTCACTAAGTCAGCCAGCCCTAAAACCTGCTGTATATCTGGACTTCCTGTTATGGGAATGTGGCTTCTTGCTCAACACTTTTCCTCTTCCTAAGCTCACAGGAAGACTCCATATTTCAGCATCCTTTGCAGTTAGGATGGGGTCATATGACTAATGACTGATTTATGGGCACTGGAGCATGGACAAAATTCATATAAGTCAATTTCCAGCCTGTTTCCTTAAAAACAATCTGTGTGATCCACCAGTCCTCTTCCCTTGCAGGAGTGACTTTACAAGTCATGTGTTGCTTATAAAGTGACATATCTGAGTCACTAACTACCTAGGAGAGTCACCAACCCCTGACAAACTTTGTGAGACCAAGCAATAAGCTTTTACTGTATCAACCTCTCAGAAGTCAGGGTTTGCCTCTGCAGCAGCCAATATTTAGTTATTCTGCTAATATAGTGAGATAATATATGTGCTTAGTGTTGAAGCCAGTTTGAGTTGGGGTTTTTGTCACCTGTAGCCAAAACCTTCCTATTTGGCACACTTTCCATTCTGTTGGACCAGAAGTTTCAACAATATACAAGATTCTTCATATTAATGCCCAAAGCTTGCTGACAATAGCTCCCTGGCATGCAGCTATTCTGGGCTATTGGTTTGGTGCAAGGCCATAAAAGCTTTAACTACAGTATCAGGGAGAAGTGCAGCATGATTTTATGTAAATAAAACTAAGGCATCTAACAAAAATGAGTGCCTAAATGAAAGAGAGTCAGGGACACCAAGGACATTGTCTCCAGGGAGTTAGTGCTAGGAGCCATAACTAATCTCTGTGTAAGATTCACATTTACTAGGACCTGACTCAAAAGAAAGTGGAAGCTTTCCATCTTCGCCATCTTTGACTCAATAGGCTCTTTGAATAGGAGGAGTGAAGTTTAATTTTTCCACCCATTAATAAAGCACTAAAGTGCTATGGTGTTGAATACAGAGAAGTACCTTGTACCAAATTCTAACTTCTAAAATAAATACAGCATTTATGAGAATTTGAATTTGAAAAAAATTGTTTCACAGTTAGAAGCAGTAGACTAGAGGTATACACAGCAATATAAATAAACCTTAAAAACATGGTACAACATGAAAAAATTTTTAATCTATAATGCCATTTATGTACATTTAAAATGTTGAATATAAAGCACACTACATTTCACGAGGATACATACAAATATAATAATGCATGGCAGAGACATTAGAATAGATGACTGAGGATAAGGATAAAGGGAAATAAACACAACAAGAGGGGCAACTTGCATAGAATTATGTTAACAGGCTGGAATGGGATGCAGGATAAACTCTTATTTCTACACTTGAAGTCTAAGAGAAAAAAAAATTCTCAGGTTCTCCTGGTGGAAAACATACTCAGAATATGTGACAGCTGGATAAAAGTAAAACAGGGAGGGAACTCTCAAAGATCATAGAAGTAATTAAACACTCCCAGAAAATATTTTAAAAGGTGGACATTTTCCAAATTTGAAAAAACTTTCTAGAACAATAAGTAGTCATGGACTCTTTGTAGCTTCAGAAAAAGATTAATATTTTACACAGTTAACATGACCAACCATTACTTAGGCCAAAAGAAAAGATGTAGGTGGATCTTCAAAGAAAATCTAATTCAGAAAGCCCAAACACACACTCACTCACTCACTCTCTCACACACACACACACACACACACACACACACACACACACACGCACGCTAGGGCTATTTGGTATAAGATCGCAGCAGTGCTTATGTAAACGAGGTTTTGTTTATAGATTACTACCTCCTTAATTGGGAAAAGAGTATCAGGAAAACAAAAGGAATAAAGAAACAAGAACAAACGATATGCTATTGACAACAGACACTTTTTAAGTATAAGAACATAGATGGGAAAAAGAAAGAATATGTAAACAAGAGGTGTATGAAAGCTACTGTGACTTTATTAATATCAAAGTAGTTTTCAAGACAGTGATTACCAGAGGTAATAAGGGGCTTTTAAAAATATATTCCCTGAGTGTTTAAGATATTGCTTTTTGGAGTTAGACCCTCTAATATTTTTAACAGCTTTGTAACTCTGGATATATTACTTACCCTCTTTGATCCTCAGTTTCCTGATAAAAGTGGGAATTGACACCTATATCAGAAGGTAACTGGGATGTACAAATAAGATGATATATGTAAAGTGCTTAGTACACTGTTTGGCATCAGATAATACAGAATAAATGATTTGTATTTATGCTGATATCTTTTCTGATCCACTGCCCAACTTTCTCCATCCTGCTTTGAGTCCAAGTTGCATGATATAATTAGAACAACAGAGGTTAAACAAAATCTGAATTCAGATCTTTGTTGTTTTGTTTGCTAGCTGGCTTTGGCACATGTGTGACTTTAAGCACCATGAGCCTTAGTTTCCTCTTCCTCTTTTTTTTTTTTTTTTTTTTTTTTTTTGTTTTTTGAGACGGAGTCTTGCTCTGTCGCCCAGGCTGGAGTGCAGTGGCGCGATCTCGGCTCACTGCAAGCTCTACCGCCCAAGTTCACGCCAGTCTCCTGCCTCAGCCTCCTGAGTAGCTGGGAATACAGGAGCCCGCCACCTCGCCTGGCTAATTTTTTTGTATTTTTAGTAGAAATGGGGTTTCACCGTGTTAGCCAGGATGGTCTCAATCTCCTGACCTCGTGATCCGTCCGCCTCGGTCTCCCAAAGTGCCGGGATTACAGGCGTGAGCCACCGTGCCCGGCCCCTCTTCTTTTTTTAAGACTTTATTTTTACGTTCAGGGGTACATGTGCAGGCTTGTTATCAATAAATTGCATGTTGTGGGGGTTTGGTGTACAGATTTTCGTCACCCAGGTAATAAGCATATTACGTTGCTTTTTCGATCCTCATCCTCATCCCACTCTCCACCCTTAAATAGGCCCAGTGTCTATTATTCCCTTCTTTGTGTCCATATGTTCTCAATGTTTAGCTTCCACTTATAAGTTAGAATATGCGGCATTTGGTTTTCTGTTCCTGCATTAGTTAGCTTAGAGTATGGACCTCCAGCACTATCCATGTTGCTGCAAAGGACATGATCTCATTCTTTTTTTTATGGCTACGTAGTATTACATGGTACATATGTACCACATTTTCTTTATCCAATCTATCAGTGATGGAAATTTAAGTTGATTCCATGTCTTTCCTACTGCGAATAGTGCTGGGATGAACGTATGTGTGCATGTGTCTTTATGGTAGAATGATTTCTATTCCTTTGGGCATATAACCAATAATGGGATGACTGGGTAAAATGGTAGTTCTGTTTTAAGTACTTGGAGAAATTGTCACCCTGTTTTCCACAGTGGCTGAACTAATTTACATTTCCACCAGCGGCATATAGGCACTCCCTTTTCTCCACAACCTCGTCAGCGTCTGTTATTTTATGACTTTTTAATAATACCCATTCTGACTGGTGTGAGATGGTATCTCACTGTGGTTTTAATTTGTATTTCTCTAATGATTAGTGATGTTGGGCATTTTTTCATATGCTTGTTGGCCACATGTATGTAATCTTTTGAAAAGTGTTCATTTACCTACTTTAAAAATTTTTTTTTTCTTGTAAAATTGTTTAAGTTCCTTATAGATTCTGGATATTAGACCTTTGTCAGATGTATTCTTTACAAATACTTTCTCCCATTCTGTAGGTTGTCTGTTTACTCTCTTGATAGTTTCCTCTTGTTGTGCAGAAGATCTTTAGTTAGGTCCCATTTGTCATTTTTGTTTTTGTTGCAATTGCTTTTGGCATCTTCATCATGAAATCTTTGCCAGGAACTATGTCCAGAATGGTATTTCCTAGGTTTTCCTCTAGGGTTTTATAGTTTTTACAGTTAAGTCTTTAATACATCTTGAGTTGATTTTATATATGGTGATAGGAAGGGGTCTAGTTTTAATCTTCTGCATATGGGTAGCGATCTATCCCAGAATCACTTATTGAATAGGAGGTCCTTTCCCCATTGTTTATGTTTGTCAATTTTGTCAAAGATCAGATGGTTCTAAGTATGCAGCTTTATTTCTGGGCTCTCTATTCCATTGGTTTACGTGTCCGTTTTGCACAAGTAACAAGTTGTTTTGTTACTGTAGGCTTGTAGTATAGTTTGAATTTTAGTAATATGATGCCTCCAGTTTTGTTCTTTTGCTCAGGATTGATTTGGCTATTCAGGCTCCTTTTGGTTCCACCCGAATTTTAGAATAGTTTTTTCTAATTCTGTGAAAAATATCACTGGTAGTTTGAAAGGAATAGCACTGAATCTGTAAATTGCTTTGGGCAGTATGACCACTTTAACAACATTGATTCTTCCTATCCGTGAGCATGGAATGAATATTTTCTCATTTGTTTGTGTTGTCCGATTTCTTTCAGCACTGTTTTGTAATTCTCAATATAGAAATATTTTACCTCCCTGGTTAGCTGTATGCTTAGGTATTTTATTTTTTGTGTGGCTCTTATGAATGGGATTGTGTTCTTGATTGGCTTTCAGCTTGGATGTTGTTGGTATAAAGGAATGTGACTGATTTTTGCACAGTGATTTTTGTACTGCAACTTTGCTGAAGTTGTTTGTCAGATCTAGGAGTTTGGGGCAGACACTATGGAATTTTCTAGGTATAAAATCATATTGTCTGACTTCCTCTCTTCCTATTTGGATGCCTTTTCTTTTTTTCTCTGGCTTGACTGCTCTGTCTAGGACTTCTAGTAGTATATTGAATATGAGTGATGATAGTGGTCATCCCTGTCTTATTCCACAAGGGGAATGCTTCCAGCTTTTGCCCTTTCAGTATGATGCTGGCTATGAGTTTTTCACAGATGGCTCTTATTATTTTGAGGTACGTTCCTTTGATGCCTAGTTTGTTGAGGGTTTCCAACATGAAGGGGTATTGTATTTCGCATTCAGTAGATGCATCTGCATCTATTGAGATTATCATTTGGTTTTTCTTTTTAGTTCTGTTTACGTGATGAATCACATTTATTGATTTGTATATGGTGAACCAATCTCACATGCCAAATATAAAGCCTGCTTGGATCATGGTGGATTGGTTTTTTGATGTGCTGCAGAATTCAGTTTGCTACTATTTTGTTGAGAATTTTTGCATCTATGTTTGTCAAGGACATTGACTTGAGGCTTTCTTTTTTGTTGTTGTCTCTTCCAGTTTTCAGTATCAGGATGATGCTGGCCTTATAGAATGAGTTAGGGAGGAGTCCCTCCTCCTTAATTTTTTATGCTATCAGCTGGAATGATATCAGTAGGAATGATATCAGCTCTTCTTTATACATGTGGCAGAATTTGGCTGTGGATCCATCTGGTCCAGGGCTTTTTTGATTGGTAGGCTTTTTATTACTGATTCAATTTTGGAACTTGTTATTGGTCTGTTCAGGGTTTCAATTTCTTCCTTGTTCAATCTTGGGAGGTTGTGTATTTCCAAGAATTTATCTGTTTCTTGTAGGTTTTTTGTCTGCATAAAGGAGTTTGTAATAGTCTTTTAGGGTTTTTTGTATTTCTGTTGGGTTGATGGTAATGTGCTCTTTGTCATTTTTGTTTAAGTTTATTTGGATCTGCTCTCTTTTTTGATTAGTATAACCAGTGGTCTATCCATCTTATTTATTGTTTCAAAGAACCAGCTTCTGGTTTTACCGATCTTTTATATCATTTTCCTATCTCAATTTCATTCAGTTCAGTTCTTGTTTTGGTTCCTTCTTTTCTTCTGCTAGTTTTGCAGTTGGTTTGTTCTTGTTTTTCTAGTTCCTCTAGGTGCAATGTTAGGCTGTTAATTTGAGATCTTTCTAACTTTTTTATAGGGGTGTTTAGTGCTATAAACTTCCCTCTTAATACTGCTTTAGCTGTGTCTCAGAGATTTTGGTATATTTTATCTTCATTTTAGCTGTGTCCCAGCGATTTTTGCATATTTTATCTTTATTTTCCATAGTTTCAAAAAATGCCTTGATTTCTGCCTTAATTTCATTGTTTACCTGAAAGTCACTCAGGTGCAGGTTGTTTGATTTGCATGTAACTGTGTGTTTTGAGCGATCTTCTTGGGGTTGATATCTATTTTTGTTGTGCTGTGGTCCAACAGTGTGGTTAGTGTGATTCTGGTGTTTTTTAATTTGCTAAGAATTGACTTACGGCCAATTGTATGGTTGACTTTAGAGTATGTGCCATGTAGCAATGAGAAAAATGTATACTCTGTTGTTTTGGGGTACACAGTTCTGTAGATGTCTGTTGGGTACATTTAGTAAAATATTGAGTTCAGGTCCCAAATATCTCTGTTAGTGTTCTGCCTTGATGATTGAATACTATTAGTGGGGTACTGAAGTCTCCCAGTATTACTGTGTGGTTATCCACGTCTCTTTGTAGGTCTCTAAGAACTTGTTCTATGAATCTGCAAGCTCCTGTGTTGGGTACACATATTTAGGATATTTAAGTCTTCTTGTTGAATTGAACCCTTTATGATTATGTCATGCCCTTGTCTTTTTTGATCATTGTTGCCCTAAAGTCTGCTTTGTCTAAAATTAGAATAGTAACTGCTGTTTTCCCATTTAGTTGGGTAGGCTTTTCTCTATCCCTTTATTTTGAGCCTATGGGTATCTCTGCATATGAGATGGGTCTCTTGAAGACAGCATAGAATTGTGACTTATTTCTTCTTCTTCTTTGTTTAAATTATACTTTAAGTTCTAGGGTACATGTGCACAACATGCAGGTTTGTTACATAGGTATACATGTGCTATGTTGGTTTGCTGCACCCATCAACTCATCATTTAAATTAGGTATTTAAATTAGCTAACACTATCCCTCCCCCAGACCCCCACCCTCTGACAGAACCCGGTGTGTGATGTTCCCTTCCCTATGTCCATGTATTCCCAGAGTTCAACTCCCACTTATAAGTGAGAACATGCAGTGTTTGGTTTCCTGTCCTTGTGATAATTTGCTGAGAATGATGGTTTCCAGCTTCATCCATGTCCTTGCAAAAGACATGAACTCATCATTTTCTATGGCTGCACAGGATTCCACGGTATATATTAGCCACATTTTCTTCGTCCAGTATATCATTGATGGACATTTGGGTTGGTTCCAAGTCTTTGCTATTGTGAATAGTGCCGCAATAAACATACGTGCGCATGTGCCTTTATAGCAGCATGATTTATAATCCTTTGGGTATATACCCAGTAATGGGATGGCTGGGTCAAATGGTATTTCTAGTTCTAGATCCTTGATGAATCGCCACACTGTCTTCCACAATGGTTGGACTAATTTACACTCCCACCAACAGTGTAAAAGCATTCCTATTTTTCCACATCCTCTCCAGGATCTGTTGTATCCTGGCTTTTTAATGATCGCCATTCTAACTGGCATTACATGGTATCTCACAGTGGTTTGATTTGCATTTCTCTAATGACCAGTGATGATGAGCATTTTTTTCGTATGTCTGTTGGCTGCATAACTGTCTTCTTTTGAGAAGCGTCTGTTCATATCCTTTGCCCACTTTTTGATGGAGTTTTTTTTTTTTTCCCCTTGTAAATTTGTTTAAGTTCTTTGTAGATTCTGAATATTAGCCCTTGGTCAGATGGATAGATTGAAAAATTTTTCTCCCATTCTGTAGGTTGTGTGTTTACTCTGATGGTAGTTTCTTTTGCTGTGCAGAAGCTATTTAGTGTAATTAGATGCCATTTGTCAATTTTGGCTTTTGTTGCCATTGCTTTTGGTGTTTTAGTCATAAAGTCATTGCCCATGCCTATGTACTGAAGGGTATTGCCTAGGTTTTCTTGTAGGGTTTTTATGGTTTTTGGCCTTACATTTAAGTCTTTTATCCATCCTGAGTTAATTTTCATATAAAGTGTAAGGAAGGGATCCATTACTGGGTATATACCCAAAGGATTATAAATCATGCTACTATAAAGACACATGAACACGTATGTTTATTGCAGCACTATTCACAATAGCAAAGACTTGGAACCAACCCAAATGTTCATCAATGAGAGACTGGATTAAGAACATGTGGCACATATACACCATGGAATACTATGCAGCCATAAAAAGGATGAGTTCATGTCCTTTGTAGGGACATGGATGAAGCTGGAAACCATCATCCTCAGCAAACTATCACAAGGACAGAAAACCAAACACCACATAGGTGGGAACTGAACAATGAGAACTCTTGGACACAGGGTGGGGAACATCATACACTGGGGCCTGTTGTGGACTGGGGGGATGGGGGAGGGATAGCATTAGAAGGAATACCTGATGTAAATGATGAGTTAATGGGTGCAGCACACCAACATGGCACATGTATACCTATGTAACAAACCTGCACATTGTGCACATGTACCCTAGAATTTAAAGTAAAATAATAATAACAAAAAAAGAAAAAACCCTAACATCCAAATTTTGGAGGAGGTTTATTTGTGTAATAATAAAACTCCAGTCTCCCATTTAGCCAGCTGTACGTGTGTAAAGCTCTTTCTCTATTGCAATTCCCATCTTGATAAACCAGCTATATCTGGGCAGCAGGTAAGAAGAACCCATTGGGTGGTTATGCTCACACATATGGTAAATGATTTTTGATGAGATCAGTGACTTCCACTAGATCATTCAGTGGAAGAAAGAAGAGTCTTTTTGATAAATGCAGCTGGGAAAAAACTGGGTATTCTCATGCAAAAGGATGAAGTTGAACCCTTACCTGACACCATGTACAAAAAGAGCCAAAACTACACACTATTAGAAGAAAACATAGGGGAAAGGCTTCATGACATTGAATTTGGCACGATTTCTTAGATATATAACACCAAAAGCACAAAATAGAAAATTATATTTCATCAAAAATAAAAACTATTGTGCAAAGAACACTATCAACAAAATAAAAAGGCTATCCTCATTTGCAAATCACATATCTGATACATGACTAATATCCAAAATATCTAAAGAATTCCTAAAAACAACACAACCCAATTCAAAAATGGGCAGAATGAGCTTGAACAGGTATTTCTCCAAAGAAGAGAGACAAATGGCCAAAAAGCACATGAAAAGATGCACATCACTAATTATAGGAGAGATGCAAATCAAAATCACAAAGACATATCACTTCACACCTTTCATAATGATATTTCACTTTACTTCATATTTGTCTCGCATGGCTATTACCCAAAAAACAGAAAATAACAAGTGGTGGGTAAGGTGTGGAGAAATTGTTACCCTTGTGGTCTGGTGATAGAAATGTAAAATGGTGTAACTGCTATGGAAAACAGTAGGGTGGCTTTTCAAAAAACTAACGTGGAAGTACCACTGTGATCTAGCAATTCTACTTCTGTGTATATACCCAAAAGAATGGAAACCAGGGACTCAGATTATGTGTACACTAATATTGATACCAGTATTATTCACAACAGGTAAAATATGAAAGCAATACAAGTGCCCATCAAGAGATGAATGGATAAGCAAAATGTGGAATATACATATAATAGAATGTTATTCAGCCCCAAAAAGGAATTAAATTCTGATACATGCTACTATGTGGATGAACCTTAAGGACATTAAGTGAAATAAACCAGACACAAAAGTATAAATATGGTATGATTCCACTTACATGAGGTACCTAGTCTGATTCATGGAAACAGAAAGGAGAGCAGAGGTTATCAGGTTAAATGAATAATGGTGAATATGTATTTTACCACACTGAAGGCTATCAGGATAAATGTAAAATGGCAAATGTATATTTTACTATGATTAAAAAAAACCAGGAATACTCAAATTTTGTTTCTCCCCACTGCTTTTCTTCATGTTTAGAGGAAAGAAGCATAACAAAAAACAGAGTAGACATGAACTTTTTTCTTTTTCTTTTTTGAGACAGGGTCTCACTCTATCATCCAGGCTGGAGTATAGTGGTGCAATCATAGACCACCACAACCTCAAACTCCAGGGCTCAAACAATCTTCCCACCTCAGCCTCTCAGGTAGCTGGGGGTACAGGCACATGCCACCACACCCAACTATTAAAAATTTTTTTTGTAGAGGTGGGGTCTCATGATGTTACCCAAGCTGGTCTCAAACTCCTGGGCTCAAGCCATCCTCTTGTCTGAGCCTCCCAAAGTGCTGGGATTATAAGTGTGAGCCACCATGCCTAACTGGCATGTACTTTTAAATGCCACTAGATTTACAAGAGCCAATCAAATGAACACATATATTTTAAACTATAGGACAATCAACCAATTTTCAGAGGAACAATAGGGATTGCTGTAAAACAGAAACTGCAAGCATTGTCAACCCAACCTCTTAACCTTTTTGTGTTTTAAATCCTAAAACAAAGGGTTAAAGCAAGACCAGAAAACATAAAAACCCCAAAACCAGTCTTATCAGCATACACAGCAGGAAGCAAAGGTAGAAGCAGATAGTTAAACTCATTAAAGAAAGAAGAAGATTAAAAGAAATTTTCATTAATGGAAAATGAAAATAATTAACAGCGCATGAGCCCCAAACACTCTGGCGACTGTCATCAGAACTTCTCTGCAGAGCAAGGCTGCAGCTCCTCTGATAGAAAAGATTTCCCAAGAATGTCTCTCGCCAGTGTGAACAGATGCAGCTGAGGAACTTATCAAAGTTATAAAAATCTCCCCAAACTGTCACTTGACCTTTAAAAATGATACTGGCATTTTCATCTTGCAATGCCAAGTTTATTTAGACGTAAAACAACACGTCCACATATGGACCATACTTAAATCTGCATTCCCATCAGCCAACAGAGCGGCACCCAGGGCCGCTACGACTGTCAGCATGGGTCCAGCTACAGTAGCTAGGTGGCTTTGTGACATCTTGTCTTCTGGAGCCTTTCCACAGTTCCTGTTGCCCCAGACTTCTGAGAGATGTACAAATGGAGAGTGAAGTTACTCTGTTTACAGAGTTTACACTTTACACATCTGTCACCTTGTTTAATTCTCAGAACCATATGTATTATGATCAGGTCCTATGAAGAAGCTGGATATCAGGATTTTCCTCATTTGTAAAGCAGACGATGAAAATTAAACAGCCGCACATGCACACATCTGAATGCCAACGGTGGGACCTAGCACACAGTGAAACATGAAAAAAGCACTAGTCAGTTCCCTTGAGGTCATGGGAGCCTTTGGCTCAGTCAGGTCTAAAGGCCCCATCTTCCAAGTCCTTATGTCTTTCTACCAAAACAGCAGTTTTTCAGACTGGAAGTGCATGATACTGAATGTATACAACTCCCCATGGAACACGTGAATGCAGATAGCTTTAAGGCAGGGAAATTCCCAGACCCTTGGCATCCCTACATATGGCATAAGCTTTCCTAAACCTGATCTACTTGGATAGGGGCAGGTTCTCCATCCTTCTCCTTCACTCTGCCCCTCCCCATCCCCACTTCACATCACCCTTCTCCCACTTCACAAAAGACCTGACTGCTCACCCATCCTGTATTGTTATTAACTGCACTGTCCCACCTAGTAAAACCTCCAGGGCACCAAACAAAGGTAATCAGAAATATTGTTATCTTTATTAAGAAAGCCACTGTCTCTAATGAATGGGTAATAAATCCTTTGGGGCAACCAGAGGTTCCTAATTATTTGCATTCAACCAAACTGGAGGGGACCTAATATCATTAATAAATCATTAAAATAGTTTTTGCTATAAGATCACCATGTAATTTGTGGCTTAAAGCTTGAGAGTTCAAAAAACTGAGAAACACTGCTGTAAGAAAATGCTTCCCACTTTAATCACTTCTTTATGTAAAATAAAGTTGACCTAATAGGAATGAAATTGATACTAAATTCTATCTCTAGCAATCTGTAATATTCGTCAATGAATACAGAATATATAATCAACAACAAAATGCTCTGTCCATGTCACTAAGAAATCGACTTCTAATAAATGTAGCTTTTATGTTTAATAGTTAATTACCCAACCCTGTAACATTTATTATTGTTTTGATTAATTGTTTACCAATACTAATTGTAATGGTAAGTCAATCCTAAAGCTTTTCTAAGACCGAGGCTGATAACCACAGGATTTTAAAACTTTAAATTCTATCTATATTCTTTTTGTCATTGAAGATACGTGTGATAGGGAGATGACCTTGAACCTCAAAATATTATGCTAGGATAAAATTTTGAGGCGGAATGAAGATAGAAAAGAAAAGAGCAATATACAATATCCAAATGTGGCCAGGTGTGGTGGCTCATACCAGTAATGCCAGTACTTTGGGAAGATGAGGCAGAAGGACTGCTTGAAGCCAGGAGTTCGAGACCAGCCCAGGAAACAAAGGAGGACCCTGTCTCTACAAAAAAAACTTAAAAATTAGCCAGGCATGTTGGCATGTGCCTGTAGTCTCAGCTACTCAGGAGGCTGAGTCAGGAGAATTGCTTGACCCAGGGAGGTGGAGGCTGCAGTAAGCTGTGATCGCGCCACTACACTCCAGTCTGGGCAGCAGAGAGAGACCCTGTCTCACTTAAAAATATGTGTATATATATATATATATATCTTTATCCAAATGTCATTGAAAAGTATGTTTATTAAATGAATGATGGTGGGTATCAAACTGTTAACAATATTTATAGAATCTACTGGATATATTTAAGTTTCATGACAAATGCCAACATTTATAATACACTGGAGAGACTCCATCTCAAAAATGATTTTTAAAATGTACATGTCAATTAAAAAAATATCCCAGAGGGTTAATTTTACAAAATTCTTTTAGAAATTATGTGACCAGAAAATGTTGGGGACCACTGCATCAGACCCCTGGGTCTGGCCACAATTCTTGCCAGAAATTGAAATGGAGGGTGCAGGGTCTATGAAGGAACAAGGAAAGCAGCCACTGCATTCACAGGCAAGGAGGAGGCAACCACACAGGTAGGTAAAACCACAGACACACACACACACACACACACACACACACACACACACACACACACACACCCTCTCTCCTATATTTTCCTCATTCTAGCACTAAATAAGCTTTAGAATGTTTTTATTTATGAAAACTTAAGCAATGTTTGAAAAAAGAGAAATAAGCTTATGGGGCTTCCCAAAAAGCATCAGTCACTTGAAGCCCAGCGAGTGGCTCAGTGTCCCCAGGCAAGGCTGGGAGAAGGATGGACACAGAGAAGGCTGGCATCTGGGATCCTTTCCACCTCCTCCAATAGGTGCTGGACAGAAGAATACTCCTAACCTTCCCACCCCAGGAAATGACCTTCAACTATTGCTTCTAATCATGTGTTTTAAAAAAAATCTATTTCATTCCTTCCAATTAAGCTGCTCTCTCCTTTGTGACATACTACCTCTTTGATTCATTCATTTGTGCCAATGATAATCACTGTATCATATAGTAACTATGCCCTAGGTCCACACTGGGCCTGGGGTTACATGGTAATTAAAAACCACACCTAGGGCCAGGCACGGTGGCTCACACCTGTATCCCAGCACTTTGGGAGATCGAGGTGGGGTGGGTCACCTGAGGTCAGGAGTTTGAGACCAACCTGGCCAACATGTTGAAAGCTCGTCTTTACTAAAAATACAAAAATTAGCCAGGCATGGTGGCTTGCACCTGTAATCCCAGCTATTCAGGAGGCTGGAGCAGGGGAATCGCTTGAACCCAGGAGGCACAGGTTACAGTGAGCCGGGTTAGCGTCCTGCTCTGAGCTACATGTAAGTCAACTTCCTAGCTTTCAGTTAGGAGTTAGCATCAGAAGTCAGAACCCACAGAAAAATGCCCTTCACCTCCTCTCCGTCTAAAATGTCCTTTAGATGCTTTTAGTTCTCGCACATCTCACTTCCTCCCAGGACTCTTTGTAGACAAGCCCTATTTAACTCTTGTCCCTCTAATCACTCTAGTAACACCCAATGGTGTAATTAAGGGACCCAATTTATGCAGTTCCACTTGGGTACAGACTAATTTAGGAAAGTCAAGTATCTTTACCTCCTCCTCCCCTCAGGCCTCTAGAAACATAGTCCAGATGTCAGGAGCAGAGCATTTAGAGGCATTTAACAAACCAAGACAGTGCAGTTATCTGGTATACCCTCAATTAGGGCAGTCACCCATAGTGGAGAGAACAAGGCGAAAAGAACTGGTATTTATTACTTGCCTATAGTACTTAAAACAATCACTTGAGGCAGCCAACCCTTGCCAATGTAATGCAAACACTAAGTAGTGAAGCTGGATTTGAACATGGGCTGTTACGCCTATGTGAGCTCCCCACCAGCCTCCAGTCTCTCACATGTGTGAAGAGGCCAAATACTCAACTGACTCACAACCATCTTGACAAACCTCCCCCTTTTAATGGCTGTTGATGGTAATGCCTTGCTATGTAAATAAATACTCATGACATTCTCTTTCCTTCTAGCATAAAAGCTCTGAGAATCAGAGTAGGGATCACATTTACCTTCCAGTTTCTATTTAAAAGGTTCAGTATAATCTTAGACACACAATACAGACTTCAAAACTATGATTTGACTGACAATCTCTGTGCAGGACTCCTTTCTGGGATTAAACTCTGTTTATAATAAATTCCTTCAGCTTTGGAGTGTCTTATAATTCATTCATTCAAAAAATATTTAGTGAGCATTCACTACATGCCAGGCACCGCTCTGGACACTACAGATACAACACTACACAAAAGAAAATTCCTACCTTGGTATTCTAGTGGGAGAAACAACTGAAATACGTATTCAGGTATCATACTATTTAATGTGATATCAGGTACTCTAAAGGATCTACAAAAGTCTACATTACCAATTGTTTGGTACAACTAGATGGTAGATGGACAAATATTTATCTACAGTTTTCCTATCAATTTACTCCCTACCTTATCCAAGGTCTAACTGAAAAGTTAAAGGCCAAAATTTGCCTAATGGGCATTCTGAAAACCAGATGCAAAAAAATAAAAAGGAAAGCATGCTCCTTACACTGCTATGTATACTTTCAAATTCACAAGTTTACAGAAAGACACGATAGTATCCAGGAAGAAGATTCTAATGGGCATGATTTAGATGCCACTTCCAAATACAGAGAACCTGCAGAGTTCTTGATAGGACAGTTTCTCTCAAAGATGAGAACCACACTTGGACATGCAGAAGATGGAAAAGTGGCTGCCTATTTCTCCACCTCATCTTCTTATCACCCAGCCTTTTGCCATCAAGAACATCCTTCAGGTCTCTGAGTATTCCATGTATTCCATTTTCTCAGGTTCACAAATATGGCTTCCTCTCTCTGGAGGGCTCGTCCCCGTCTTATCATCCACTGTCACTTATCACCCTGTTGTCCTTTACTTCTCAGCTCAAATGTCACTTCCTCCACAATTACTCCTACAGTCAACAACTCCATTAGGGACCTCTGCTTTACACTCCCAGACACGTGCATTTCTCTCAACAGGCACTGAAGGTACCATGCATATTTAGCCCAGAGAATCAATCTGTAAGGGCTGAGATGCTCTCTGTTTCAGCGAGCTGAAATATTCCCTGCCTTAATTAAGCACAGTGCCTTGTACACAGTAGGTGCTCAATTAATATTTGTTAGTAGTAGAGAAGGCCTACTGACTCATATTAAAACATCTTCTGAATAAGGATGAAGTTTGAGCTCAGGTAGGTAGAAGGAATATTCCAGAGTAATACACTAGTACTGCTAAGATACAATTCTCTTAGATAACCGAAATCTCAGTTAACGGAGAATGGTCAGCATTTAGCACACTTAGCTTTCACTAGAGATGCAGGTACCATTTAGGAATATCTGCAGTTCAAGCTGAAGGAACAACAGTCTTAGGTTCAGCACGTAACACACATAGTGTTAGTGTTTAAAGTTCTCTTTCCACAGGTGGAGGAGACAGATTTTAAAAAGTAAACAAACTACTGCATTTTAGTTGTTTTAGGAAAAGACCCAATCTGACTTCTGGTAGAGAACATGGCTGTCCTCCTCAGCAAAGCCACTTCCAAGTTTTCTTGTTTGTTTTTTTTTAACATGCAAAAAGACTCAACCAATGATTTATTTTGTTTTTATCCAAGGAAATTCCTCATCTCAGAAGAAATCGGACAAGAAAATTAACAAAACTTCTACCAACAAGTGAGCAGTCAAATCAACCTGATAGTGCTGCCTGCAGCAGCCAATATAAGGGGTACATTGGTGAGAACCAAGGCTCCTCCAAGCACAGCTCTGCTCCCAGAAGGAGCTGCCTCAGTCACATTAGCTTCAGCGCAAATTGGCTCAGGCCCCCAGCTCCTCTCCTCCGTTTCAATAATAAACTCCTAAGCCTGCTTCACATAATTCTGTATTTTCTCCCATTCTATCCTGAAAATTATTCTTCCTTTCAGTTCTGCCTGCCCTGACATGATACTCGCCTAGGAGACAGTTGTTCAGTACACAAAGCAAATGAGGAAAAACTTAATTTTAATATCTATAGAAGTTATCAATTCTTATTCACAAGAATACATAGTTTAAAAAATAAAAGACTACAGTTTATATACTAACCTGGCAGTTTTTATCTAGCTTATAAAAATCTAAATATCAAATGGTCTATAAATTAGAGATAGTGAGAGATGAGATAAAATTTTCACAAGACCAAATATTATCAGGGGAAAAAAGGTAGGGGCAGGAATTGGGGAAATGTTTGGTCAAAGGATACAAATTTTCAGTAAGGAAGAATAAATTTAGAAGATCAACTGCACCACAAATTGGTGACTATAGTTATTAACAATATATTGTACACCTGCAAATTGCTGAGATTTTAAATGTTTTCACCACACACACAAAAATGATAAATTTGTAAGGTAATGAATATATTAATTAGCTTTAGTAATTCCACAATGTATACCTATATCAAAACATTATAGTCTACACAACAAATGTATTAACATATAAATTTTTCAATTTAAAACATTAACAACAAAAAGGAAAAAAGTAACCAAAGATCAAAAGAGAAAGCTAAAAGTTGACATAACCAAGAAGACAGACCTGAATTCAAGGATGACAGAAGACAGTAATATCACAAGGCTCCTGCTAATCAGGTGCTTTACTTATTATAATAATGACATATTTTCATGTGACTGTGTGTGTTAAATGACATGAGTTCAGGACAGTCAACAATGCAGGTGCCAGAACCAGGGCACTTGGTTTCAAAAGCATGTCTCTGCCACGTAACAGCTACATGACATTTTCAAGTTACTTCCTAATGCTTCTGTTCAAAGTGGGGATACTGCTTATATAGCTCAGAGGTAAACAACTATATTACAGTCAGGTTGCATTTGTTTAAGTCCTCTGTACTCACCAAGGGACTGGGTCCATAACTAAATATTAACATTAGTATTAAAAAAACAAACAGAGACAGTACTATTACCTACCTCAGGGTGTTATAAGGATTAAATAATACATGTAAAACCCCAAGGCTACTTCCTTGCCTATAGTAAATGCTCAATTTATGTCAACTATATTTTGCTTATATCCATGATATAGGGTATTAACATTTATTTAAAATTGTGTGCAAAAATTACCAGGCATGAACAACAAATTATCTTAGTTTTATTTCTGTGCTTTGGAGATCTATTCTAAACCTACCTACATACTTATCTATGTACTGGTATAACACTTTTATTTGTATTTTGGTGGGAGAATGTGAGCTCCATGCAAAACTTAAATTTCATGCTTCACAAGCACTGTGAATCAAATATATATGTGTTAACTTACACAGGCTGAATATTCCAGAGTCCAAAACATTTAAACAGACATATCTGTGCAATATTGAATTCTGTGCAAAAAAACAATGACAGCAAAAAACCTACCACTACTTGAATATCACCTGAAACAGTTAATAAATAAGACCATTGACTTTGGTTTTTCTATTTTGCTTTTGCAGCATGCCTTAAAAGCAATTACTATTCCATTACTGTTCACACAAGAGAATATTTACCAGCTTGTAATTTAGAGGCAAGCGGAGTAGAGAGCAAAAAGGGAGCCACCCACTATGGTTTCTAAGAAGCAACAACAGCCTAAGTGTTTAAAAGACACAACATTCATTGCACCAAGCAATAATCCAAACATGTTTTCATGTCTACTCACGAGACAGAATCATCAGTGAAAAGTAGGTTGAGAGAGGAAGAATGATGGAAAAAGACAATAGGAAGAGGCAGAAAGGAGAACATCTTTAGGCCCAAATTGTTATTTCTGGCCCATTAGAATATCAACATCCAAATGAAAACTGCTGGTCTCCAAAGAAAACTCTTATAAAAAATGAACCACAATTCAAATACTGTACACCCAGGGAGAGTAAAGAAAACCTAACATTTATAGCCTAAGAAAACTGGCTGTAGTTTCACATACATATTTCTATAAAATTCTCACATTTTATCAGACCTATGGCATGACTCTTAATAGCTTTCAGAGGGAGAGAAATAAAATACAAGGGGCACATTTCAGGTAAAATGGTCTTTTAATGTTCCACCCAAGAAAATCTTCTAGGTTCCTTCACTTTAAAAAGAATTACCCTACATAAAGTAAATATACCAAGGATAAAAGGTAAATCTCATGTTTCCTTTCAGGAAACATATATAGAAGTACTATTCAGGGGGAAAAGGGCCAAACATTGTAAACTCATATATCCTTCAGATTATGACTCCAATAAGCAGCAGGTAAAGAGGGAAAGCACACAAATGCTTCTGAAAAAGAGCAAGACAGAATTAAACCTCAAAACTCCTTTACCTGCCTAGTACACAAATAGCTTAATAGCAGCCAACAAAAGATTCAAACAAGGGGCTTCTTTAGTTCATTGCTTTCCAGAAACATCTTCTAGATGTAATCTCAGTCACTGACTCCTTTGACAACCCCTTAAGTGTCTGAGAGCCAGCCTGTCTTCCAGTCTTATTTCATTAAATTCAAAATTTCTAAAGTTTTTTTTTTCTCTTGCTTGGAAAGTGTTTTTTTTTTTTTTTTTTTAAGGTTTCAATTCAATTGATTTCCAGAGGTGAAACCAACTTCACCTGAAAAGCATCTATTTTAAATTTAAGAAAGCTTTGAAGGTTTTCTGGTGAAAAACAGAAACCTGATCAATAGTGTTATTGAAAACATGACTAAAAATAAAGTCACATTTATCTGTAGTTGTGGCTTTTATTAAAGCAGCTTAAATCCTTTGCAAATAAGCTTTTCCAGAGAGGTAGATTGATAGGATGCACAGGGAGGCAGGATTACCTGTGATCCATGGTGCAAAACCCCATCAATGCCACAGGAAGAAAAGGAGTAGCTGTTGAGATATTTGAAACCTGAAAAACCCTACCACCTCCTTCTCCAATGAACAGCCCCATTTCTGTGGCTAAGATTCACACTAAAACTTCATTTGCAAATGGATTTGGCTGTTAACATAAGAGTGTTCAATGCAAATTTTTTTTTTTTTTTTTTTTTTTTTGAGGCAGAGTCTCACTCTGTCGCCGGGGCTGGAGTGCAGTGGCCGGACCTCAGCTCACTGCAAGCTCCGCCTCCCGGGTTTACGCCATTCTCCTGCCTCAGCCTCCCGAGTAGCTGGGACTACAGGCGCCCGCCACCTCGCCCGGCTAGTTTTTTGTATTTTTTAGTAGAGACGGGGTTTCACCGTGTTAGCCAGGATGGTCTCGATCTCCTGACCTCGTGATCCGCCCGTCTCGGCCTCCCAAAGTGCTGGGATTACAGGCTTGAGCCACCGCGCCCGGCCAATGCAAATATTTCTTTCCTGGCGGTGCAGCTCAGTTGAAAGGAAAGGCTGAAAATTAGTTAGCTGTATGAGATGACAAAGCACCATTCCAGTTACCAGGGAGAAATAATTGAACACAGATTGCCTGTTGCGTCTTTAATTTAATTTGGAGACCTTTCATCCTTTGCTTTCCTTCATTTGCAGCCAATACTTAGGGAGCTAATTTGTACCTGGTTCATTTTCCTCCTTTTATCTTATCCACTTTAACATCAACCATGGAAATTAGAAGCACCATGAATAAAAGATGAAACCTGACTTGGGGTATTCTTTCCTTAAGTACCGTGAATTACTTAAAAACTAATTGGTGTGCATGCACAATATAAAGGGCTGAGATATATGCCTCAGCCCTATAGCATTCCTAATCAGCATCTCTGCTTTCCCCCAAGGAGCTGCAGATTTTCAATGTTTTATCTGGTCCTACCTTTTCTCCAGAGAACAATGTCTAAAGTGTAATTTACACGGAATCATTAATCTGAGAACGGGTGTATGGTAGGCTGTCTCATTAATAAACCTAAGGGTTTCCAAATTCTGGAAAATGCACAAGATTAAGAATTCATAAAATCCACTAGCCTAATGAGTTCATTAATGCTTGCCATGCACGCAAAAGGTTATAATAAAGAAAACTGGCTGGGCGCGGTGGCTCACGCCTGTAATCCCAGCACTTTGTGAGGCCGAGGTGGGCAGATCATGAGGTCAGGAGATCCAGACCATCTTGGCTAACACGTGAAACCCCGTATCTACTAAAAATACAATTAGCCGGGCGTGGTGGCAGGCGCCTGTAGTCCCAGCTACTAGGGAGGCTGAGGCAGGAGAATGGTGTGAACCTGGGAGGCAGAGCTTGCAGTGAGCCGAGATTGTGCCACTGCACTCCAGCCTGGGCAACAGAGTGAGACTCCATCTCAAAAAAAAAAAAAGGAAAACTGAATGTATTAGCATACATACATGTCAAACAAAGCCCTAATCTGTCCAAAAACATTGCTGGTGGGGGAATGGTAGAGAAAGGTACTAGTCATAAAATTACTGTCTAGGAGTGACCTCCAGGAGCTAGAAAACTTAAATTCTAAGTATGTCATGCCTATTATGCTTAAAATGACAACAAAACCAACAAACCTGTTGTATATTTTGTATATGTGGCACCTCAACATTAAAAAATGTTGCATATGCTCTTATTTTGATTTCATTACTTCCAATTGTACAAAAGTTTAGTGTTTTGAAAGTTTTGCGTGTTTTCCTTTATAATGTCCTCTCTGACAACACTATTTTTTCTCCTTACCCTCACCTCATTTTATATTTTCCCCCATATGGACTAATGAAAAACCTACTGGAATTTTCTCCCGATGCTTAATATCCCCCACCAACAAGCCCTCCTTTCAGCTTGGGAAGCATCAAAGGAAGGCTGTGTCCTGAATCATTTCACTGCCTGCATGTGCCAACTCTTCTAACACCTCACACCAAGAGGCTAGAAGCTCAGAATAAACTGAATCATTCCTCCTTCACAATCTAGCCTCCTACAATATTTATTAACAGTAACGCGCACTATTTTATTTCAATAAGACCACATATTCTCACAGACGAGGCAACTTCCAAGTTGTAGAAGAAAAAAAAAAAAAAAGACCTTGCAGTTTAAAAATTATGGTGCATTGAAATGTAGTCTTCGCTTCAGATGCAAGCCACTTTTTTTTTGGACGGCGGAGCGCTGAAGCAGGATTAAAAGACCAATTGAAAACGTCAGATGGTATCTCTAATCTTGGGTTGAGTAAGGACCATACTATACAATGCCAAGCTTACTTATTCATCTGGAGAAACTTGGAAAGAAAGTCCTCTACAGTGAAAGGATGGAAAAGAAAGGATGAAAAACAATTACTGTGCCTTTTATTCATGAGAGAGAGGATGAATAGAAATGAAGGCGGCAATTACCTTTAAGAATTTTTTTTTTAAAGCCACAAAGAAAAATTAAACTGGAAGAGTATAGAATAGCTCTGCCCTGAGGTTAAGAAAGCAAACCAGAGATGAGGATGAAAGTGTGGGGAGCAGTTAGGGTATCTGATGACCAGACACACAGATTATTTTAGGAGTTCAGTGTCCAACACACATAGTATTTTCCCAATGTCCAGTTTACTTGGGAGAAGAGGAATTGGGGCGGGGGGAGTCTCTCCGAAGCAGGACGTCAAGAAATTTCAGGTGCAGGAAGGCAACAGTCTCACAGGGCGTCAAATCAATCAAGAAGATTTTCTTTGGCTGTAATTGCGTAGAGAGAAGAAAACTGACAAAACCCATGCCACTCAGTCTCATTTGCAGGCTGCACACACACACACCGCAAGATACCAGCCTCAAGGAAGAACACCTGTTCTAACCCTGTGCCTGCTGGGGTTGTGTGTGCGCCCGCAGGGAACTCAGGGGCCATTTCAACAGCAGGGAGCCCGGTGGCACTCAGGACCTCACAGAGAGCACCAGGACGAGGCAAAAGGCCCCGCCAAATGTGTCCTGGCTAACTCGCCAAAAAGAGGCCTTATAGAAAAAGGTCGTGAAAAGGGACCAGGCAGCCCAGATGATTACCTTGGGCTGCAAAAAAGACATAACCACAGGGCAGAACAGTTTATTTTCCAGAAAGGATTTTCTTGCAAACAAAACAAAACAAAACAACACAAATGTAATCTGCAGGGTCAGAAAAGACTTTTGTGAGGTGTGGGAAAGAGAGGAAGGACCACCACAGAAGTCAGTGTTACTTCTAACAACCATTTCCGTGCCAGTGGGCTGCAATAGTGAAATTTCTCTCTAGGCTATCTCCACCTTTCTCCCTACATGGTCCTAGACTGAGAATCACACCTGTAGGCACTGAAAGGCCTCGAGTAACACCACGCCTACGCGCTCCCCACCGCCCCGCCGCCACCCCCTACGGTGCAGGTCCCTCCCTGATCTAGCCAGCGCCTGCAGGTCTAGGCTCCATCCTCAGGTCGGCAGGAGCCCGGCCCCTGGAAATCATTCCCGCGCCTTACACCTGTGCTATTCTCTTGACCCCCCTCCCCTCCCGCCCCCAGCCTCCAATCTCCACATAGAAAAGCCAGAGAAGACTCCCGCCCCTTAAGCCACAGTGATCCTCTCTCACACACCCCTTCCACACCCACGGCCAGCGTAGGCTGCGGAGTGCCAGCAAGGAGCGGCTCCACTCGGGGCCCCAAATGCGCGTATGGAGAACTGAGAACTCAAAAGTGCACCCGGAGTGCAAGGGGCGTGTGGCTGCAGCCTGGCCGGCCCGGGCGTCCCCGACCCGCGCCCTCGCCCACCCAGTGGGGCGGGCTGGCCTCTACCTCCTGGAAGAGCTCCAGACTATAGGTGTTGTCGTCGTCGGCGAAGAAGAGCACGCCGGGCTGCGCGCGCTGGTGCTGGTGCCTCTGGCGCAGCCAGGCGAGGCCCGCGTTGCGCTGCTCAGTGGCGCGCGGCAGCCCGGGCCGCTTATAGCGCCGTGGCGTGGGCACGTGCAGGTGCGTGCTGGGCAGCCCAGCCCGCGCCAGGAAGCGGCTCACCAGCTCGCTGCGCGCCGCCGCGTCCTCCACCAGGATCCAGTGCAGCTGCGCCACCTGGCGGAACGTGTTGGCCAGGCGGGTCAGCTCCGCTTTCTGCACCGGGCGGCTGTAGGTGGGCGTGATGGCATAGATGGTGGGCAGCTGCTGCTCCGGCTGAGGCTGCGGCCGAGACTGGTTGCGCTTTTGGGTCCCGTGAGCCGGGCCGCCCCTGCGGAGCGGGAGTCGGGCACCCCCGCGGCCCACCGCGTAGGGAGAGAAGTAGGGGCGCGGGGTGAGGGGAGGCGCCGGCTTGCGAGTGTCCACGTCGAGCATGATGATGACAATTAGGATCCAGGGCAGGAGGATGAAGAAGCGGGTGAACAGCACGGACTTCATGATGCACACTCCCCGGCCTCTCGGACACCCCAGAGAGGGGCGAGCCGAGGGACCCCGGTGCGCAGCTTGGACGGCGGCGGAGCCAGCACTTAGGAAGTGGTGACGGGTGCGCTGTCCATGGGGCCGAGGGCGCTGCAGAGACCTGAAGCCGCGGGGCTCACTACCTGGGCGTGGAGGAGCGGCAGGTTCGGGCAAGCTAGAGCGATAAGGGGTGCAGGAGAGCGGGCAGGGGCTGCCCCCGACTCCGGGTGAGCTGGCGGGAAACGGGACTCGGTCCAGCCGCGCGCCGCCGGTCCCAGAGTTGTGCCGAGTGCGGGGAAAGCGCTGATCCCCACCGCGCTCTTTCCGAAGAGTGGGAGCCGAGAAGCTGCACCCGGCGCACCTCGCCGCTCCAGTCCCGCGGTGCTGCGGGAACAGGGACTCCAGCGGCGGGCCCCCAGGATGCTCTCTGGGACGCCTTCGAGGGCGGGCGGCGGCGCTGGGGGCTTTCTTTCCTCACATTCCCGCCAGGGTGGCGAGGAGCGGGAGGGGACGTTGGGGGTTGTGGCCCCGGCTGTATTCGCGCGCCGCAGCGGAAGCCTGCGCTCAGTCCCTGGCTCTTGTCTTCTCAGAACCTCTCCCGGATCCAGCAGCAAGATCCCAAAGCAAGGCAAGAAAGAAAAAGCGAAGGGGCGGGGGCGCTGCAGACTCCAGCGTCCTCCCAAGTCCTCCTGTGGGAAGACAGCAGCGCTGCTACTGGCGGAGAGGGGCTGCGAGAGGGAGGCGGGGAGGGGCCCCCCGGCTCTCAGCCGGGTCTGGCGCTAACGGCCCAGCGAGCAAGCTCTGGAGGCAGCCGCTGCACCGCGGGTGGAGGAGCGGGAGGAGCGTCCCCGTGGGGCTTCACGACCTCCGGGAGAGGGTGATGCTCGTTCACCTCTCTTTAGCTTTGAAATAGCGCAAGGTCTTTGGAGATGAGCTAGGAAAATCCATTCACTTGCGGAAACTTGCCGGGCTACTCGCTTTGGTGCTGATTCCTAGGGTTCCGAGTGAAAGGAGGGGAGAAAGGGAAAGGATCCCTCCTCCTGTTCCCAGCTGCCGCGTTGATGTGCTGGCGTGTATCGAAGAGCGGCAACAAAAAGCGCTTTCACTGCAAGGCAGACATCAGTAGGAGCCCACGGAGATGCAGGGGTGCAGCACATAGGTGTTTGGCATGTGAGATAGTCCATAAGAAAGAATCAATTCGGAGGGCTACTGCCTGACTGCAGTTTGATCTTGGGGGGTTGGGGGGCGGTCCCTAAAACTCCAGCTGAGCATGTTTAACTATTTTTCTTCGGTAATTTGGAGTCAGGGTCCCTCCCAATTCTTCGCTGTCACCGGAATTATTCCGTTCAAGCCTCCCAAGGCTCCTGTCAAGAAGGCCTAGGAAGTAGAATCGCCTTCATTTTCAGGATGAGGAAGCTGAGGTTTAGGGTTTAAAATAATTTCTCTGAGGTCAGTGGCAAGTGGCATAGTGGAAATACACGTCTCCTGCGTGTATCTATAGCTGGTGGCATCCTCACTGCATGGCCTGCAGAAATCCCACCCGACACAGCCGGGCCGGGTTGGCCTTCCTAGATATAAAAATGGTGCCATTAAAATCAAACAGAGGGTACCATGTCTAATAGATACCATAGGTACCATGATAGGGGTCTGGAAGACCCCAAGTAAACACTTGGCACTTAGTTTAGACACTTTTTGTCTAAGAAGTCCAGCCGGTCTACTAGCTGAGTGCCTGACCTTCTGTAACTTACCGGAAGAAGGGCTGTGCTTCCCAGGCACGTCCCAGGGAAGTGCTTGCAAAACAGAAGGAAAGCTCCAGACTCTTCTGCCCTAGCCTGTGATAAATCATTTCTGCGCCCATCTTGTCTGGGTTGTCTGCCTTTCTCAGGCTTGTTCACAGATAAACCTCTCTCCGACTGTGCGTTCTGGTGCAACTGAGAGCTCTGGGGCGAATGGCTCTCCAGCTTTTCTGACAGCTCCTCTTCTCCCAGTCCTGAACCCCCCACCTGTTAAAAGGCATTGGCTCATCTGTGAATTTCCGTAACTTCTTCTTCAGATTCTGAAACCTGAGAGTGAAATTGCAGACTAACACCCAGCCACCCCAACAACTCACTAGAGCTCGCCTTCTGTCCCAACTTCCCTGTGCTATCCACAACTCACATTAAGCTCTGCAGATTAGTGCATTCTAAACATAGGAAACAATGAAGCCATTAGACCTCTTCCCATATTCTCGAATAGCTTAATGTGCCTCTGAATATAACACAACTTTGGAAATGTATTCTGCGCCAGCATCATGCCAGGATGGGGAAGAGGAAGGAAGTCAAGGCTTCCCTTTAAGAAAACGTTTTTCTTAGAAAGCAGTGCACCCTTCTCCCCTAGGTTACTGAAGTCTGGTTCATCCTGTTGGAAATTTTAAATTTGGTTAAAATGACCTGTGTTTGCTGGAGTAAAACTCAAGCGGTTTCTGGATTGTACTAAAAACTTCACTAACCTTGGTTAGTGGGGAACTTTTGGTTGGTCCAACTAGGCCATAAAACCTATTTCCTATTCTCCTGTTACCCAAGATGGTCTTGAACTCCTGGGCTCAAGCAGTCCTCCTGCCTTGGCCTCCCAAAGTGTTGGGATTACAGATGTGAGCCATTGTGCCTAGCCCAAACCACTTTCAAAATCAATCGAATTTACAGTTTGAAACTTTAGCTCATGCCCAGAATTCATGGGTGTCATAAAACACAACACTTAATTAGCACATGACAAACTGTCACTTCATTTTTTCTATTACCCTTAGCATCTGTATCCAGGTTTACTTCATTCAGTCACCTGTTGGGGAGCTTCATGGTTCTTGGAGTCAGGCAGACCTGGGTTTGAGTCCCATCTGGGATACTTTCTACTGTGCAACTTTAGAAAATCAGTGAACCTCCCAAGGCCTGTTTCCTCATCTGGAAAATGGGGTTAATAATACATACTCCATGGGAATCTTGCAAGGATTAAATGGTATATGTTGGGTACTTTGAAGAAGAGTTATTATTACACAGGCAGTCAATAAATGATATTTAAATACAGATAACCCTTCCTCAAAAGAACGCCTTAACACAAGAGATCTTGATGGATCATTGTTATCAAATGAATATAAAATTAAATCGAAACAGGACTGATAATGCTTCGAAATAGTACCTCTGCTTATAATGAAGATGGTTCCTAGAGTGTCTGTTAGGGTCTTCCCAAGTTGGTGTAGGGAGGGGAACAAAGAAGAAATCAATTTACCCCAAATACAAGGTATAGCGTGTCATGCAATAAGGATGACATTCCAAGTGACATTTATTTCAAATGGCTGAATATGCTATGTTGTTTTACATTAAGCCACTCAATATGTGGCCCCGAATCTCTCATGATTAAATCTGAGCAAAGATATAAGATACAAAAATTATTATTAAGGATGTCCATTTGAAGTAGAAAACCAGGGCAAAACATTTTAAGTGCAAAACTTACTTTAAAAATATGTCACAAGTCTATCAGGAGCTGGAATGGAAACAACTCCTTTAAATGGGAGCTTGGAGAAAATGTCATTTTTATGAAGCATAATCACTAAGTAAGCTATAGTACTTTTCCATATAGCTTATGATATTCTTACATAGAACAATTTAAGCTTGATCTGTGGCTGATAATGAAGGTTGCTGGAAGTCACTAGAGTAATTAAAATAATTACCTAACTTTGGAGCGTCTGCACATCCTCTCAGTGTTTATTTTCATTTAATCTCTCTAATTATTTGTGTAGCAAAGTGAGCATTGCTTCATCTGTACTAATGAAGCCTTAGATTGCTGGCATCAGCCACTGCATTTCAGCATTCAGTTGTTCTCAAATAAACAAAGGTAAAAAAAATCCCATTTGGGGAGTTAACAAAAAACATATCATATAATCACTAAACATTTACATTTTGCCTTGATGAGTAATATACAACTGTAACTTCAGCAGCAGGAAGATTACAGTATGGTTGGTGCACTGTACAGAACTGATCCCATTTGACATTTGAGCCTGGGGTTCTGCTAGTGTGACTAAATCAATCTTCAAGTAAGCATTTGGGGACATCTTTGATATTCTTAGTCAAGTAGGAAAAGGGTTGTTTAAAAACTGTACAAAATTAAGTATTTATAAATATATAATATTGTAATTATGCAAATTAGGTTTTGAAGAGAATCAGAACTAACATTACATTATTACTCTTAGTAATAATGTAATGTGAAAGTATTGATAATCAATGTCCACGTGCATGTGAACATAAATACCTTCTATTAAAATATCAGACACAATTATGTGAAAGAATGATATCAAAATAAATCTAATAGCCCCAAATTCCAGGGATACATGACAGTTTCATTGATAACTGTCAGAAAAATGACATCTAAACTACAAATTAAATGGCTCATTTGTTTTTTTTTATGCATCTGGATCCTCTACAAATATCACTTTTTGCCTAGAATTGTTCTAAATTATAATGTTTCCTTAACATTTTAGACATTTGTAGCTATTATGTACAAAATGTGACATTAGAGGTAGTTCAGTAAAATCCCATTTTTATAGGATGGGTTAGGAACACGGTTTTTCAGTAAAAGTGATTTTCTAGAAAAGTAGAAATTGGCAATTTACCTTAACAATTCCATTGAAAACTAATTCCATTCAGTGTGAATAAGAGCTGATGATATAACATGCCAGTGTTCCTTCCTTTCCTTTTATTAATGGATTAGAATGCACAAAAACCCAATAAAATGTGCATAAAGACATACTGGCATTCTTTCTTTTTTCCCCTCACTATCTTAAAAGTTGGCATTTACATTAAAATAGTAATTTGTTAGACACGAATTTTATTGTAAAACTACGTAACCTACCTTTCTGGTTGTTATGAAAATCAAAGTAGATAACATAGATGAATGTAGTTTTAGACACTGTAGTTTATAATTGTAAGGGAATCTCCCTCTATCTTACAGGAGGGGGATGCAACAACATTGGCCATGGGTTGTACTTGTCGAAACTGGGAAAGGAAGATCTGGGGTTCCTATATTATTGGGCCTATTTTTGCATATGTTTCAATATTTCCATGATAAAAAATTAAAATATGTAAAATAGGTTATGTTCTACCACTTGTTTGCCAAGATAATACTGCTTCCAACTGCTCTTGTTTTAAGAACTACATCAAGGGCCTGATTTGTGCAAAATATTATGGGTTGAATGTGTCCCCTCAGTCATCCATCAAAGTCCTAACCCCCAGAATGTGACCTTATTTGGAAACAGGGTCATTGCAGATGTAAGCAGCTGAGGTGAGTTAATACTGGAGTAGGGTAGATCCCTAATTCAATGTGAATGGTGTTCTTATTAAAAGGGGATGTTTAGACACAGGGGCTTGAACACAGGGAGAACACCATATGAAGATTGGAGCTATATTGCCACCAGTCAAGGAATGCCAAAGCTTTCCAAAAAACCACCAGAAGCTAGGAGAGGGACATGGAACAGATACTTCCCTGGTGCATTTGAAGTGAGTGTGGCCCTGCTGACAACTTAATTTTTGAACCTTAGGCCTCCAGAATGTTGAGACATAAATTTCTGCTGTTTAAGCCACCCAGTTTGTGGAACTTTCTTACAGCAGCTGTAGCAAACTAATACAGATGGGAAGTGATGGTGATAGTGCAATTATAATCTGATAGGAACTTGTGCATAATGACAGGATGAAACCAACAGGTGTGTGTGTGCATGCACATGCGCAGGAACAAAGGAATAGGTGAAGAGCACTCAGTACAGAACTCATCAGCTTCCTCAAGGCTTCAAAGTGAAACGTTGATGGGTGGGATTTCAAATCCAGACTCTATGGTATGATTGATGGTAAGCAGTACTTGAGAGGCCTAGGCAGGCAAGAGGCTTGATGGAGGAGACTAAAGAGAAGGCTTAGTAAGTGAATACTGTCTTCCATAACTGACATAACTTTCTGCCACGGGAAAACCTCCTGTCCCAGTAAATACTAGTTGAATCATCTATCTCCACTCTATGGCTTTTAAAGCCAGTGTAGTGCCAGTTGGGGTTTTGCCCAGATGTGTCACCCCCAACAGATTGGTGCTGGCCACCGTAGGCCATATTGGTGGCCGTGGGCTTAGTCATCTCTGCAGCCAGATCAGAAACTGCTGTTACCATGCCTTTCCTCCACAAGAAGATAGTAGAAGCATTTATAGTCACTTGCTCATGAAGTAATTTTACTATTTTAGATGAAATTTAAAAATTAATGCAGCTTTTCATCACATCTATTTGTAATTTACTTAAGGATATATCTTGATCAAGGACGCAACCCCTGGGTGGGGTGTGGTGGCTTACATCTGTAATTCCAGCACTTTGGGAGGCCAAAGTGGGAGTATCTCTTGAGGCCAGGAGTTTGACACCAGCCTAGGCAAATAGGAAGACCCTCTCTCTACAAAACAAAACAAAACAAAACAAAACAAAACAAAACACTAACTGGGTGTGTTGGGGCATTCCTGTAGTCCCAGCTACTTGGGGGGCTGAGACAGGAGGATCACTTGAGCCCAGGAATTTGAGTCTATACTGAACTATGATGGCACTACTGCACTCTAGCCTGGGTGACAGAGACCCTGTCTCAAAACAATTTTTCTATATGAAGATTGGTGAGGGTACAAATTTTAAAAATAAACTTTAGCAAAAGCAGGGTCTGCATCTAAACCATCTTTGTTTACTTAAATAAAGATATTCTTTCCAAATGGCTGTTGGTTTAGTTGGATGCCTTTTCTTGGATATGTTGAGGACAAATATTGGGAGCAAACAATATGAATATGGGGAGTGGGTACAAGATAAAGGCCATAGAAAGTTCCAGTTACTGACTAGCTCTTGGGCAAGTCTCGGATCTCTGGTCCTCAGTTTTCTTGTATGTAAAATGAATGAGTTTAGGTAGTTTCTTGGTAAAGTCTATAGGAAATGTACTTTAAATATTTTTCCAGTTCTGTTTATGGGTTTGCATGACACTATTAATATCATATTGTGTTACCAAATCTTATAACCAGTTGCATATTATCTAGTAGCTGCAGACATAATTAAAGGTTTGTGTATCTTCATAAACAAGAAAGTATCTCCTGTCCACTCTCTCAAAAGTAAATCTAGTTCCTGTAGGTAAACACATGTTATATGAGCAACCTACCTCCAAAATATAATAATTAAAATAATAGAATATTGTCAATATTTTAAGTTTATTTTTTCTAAATGTGGTAGTTCAGTGGCTTGAATTAACTTTTTAATTATTATTTTCATAACAGATGCATTTATGAGCCTGCAGGTAGACCACTGAAATGACTACATTTATTAGTTTCTGCTTCTTGAGTGCCAAGTTAAGTATGACTTGGCTTAGGCACATATTTGGTGTTCTGTGTGAAATATAAATCTCTTAAAGTCAAGAGGGGGATTGTTCCTTTATTCCTCTATCAGTTTATAGTCCCTGCCTAAGAATTTAACCACAAAAAGAGAAGGGTGGGATGCTTAATTTTATGTGTCAGCTTGACTGGGTTAAGGGATGCCCACAAAAGGAGCCCATTAAGAAAGTTTGGTTCTGAAGCAGAAATAGCACAAGGGCTGAACAATTGAGTCCATTATTTTTCAAGAAAAGTTCTTGGAATTCTACTCAAATAAAATGCAATTAAGCTAGCAAAATCATCATTCCCAAACTATAGTATAATTGCTAATAGTCACACTATAGCTAACCAAAAACAAAAGCCCTCAAATTCCAGATGAAATTCATAGTCTAATATAATGTCCAGCAGCTAGGTCTCAGGGTGTCACTCTATATGGTCTGGTAGGCCTTGATTACTTAGAAAGTGGTAGTAATAAAACAGAAACCTGAGTGTGCAAACACTGTCCACCTGGCATAATTATTACAGTCTTTAGAAGTTACTTGAGATCCAGGTCAATCTTGTCAAGAGAGTGGCAACATGGTAGCTGGGGAAAAGAGTTGCACTGAAATCAGGACACCTGAGTCCATATCTTAGTTATCCACTCACTGGTTACCTATCTGAACTTGTTTCTTCACCTGTCAAATAAATATAATGCTCCTATAACTAAGAGACACTGTATAAGAATGATCATGAACCAGGGTCTGTTCAATGCACTAAACATACTTTAAAATACAATAACCCTGAAAAGCAGGTAGAGTAAGAAATTTTTCTAAGGTCACACAGCCAGTGAAATATAAGAGACAGAATTTAATCCACTCCTATTTCTTTATTCCAAAGCCAGCATTCTTGCAACTATAACTGTCTTCCACAAATGTGAAAGAGTCGAATACATAATAGATCTGTAAACATAAGTGACTTCGGCATTTAAAGTTGTTGTAATTAAATGAGTTGATACATATACAATCCTTAGAACAATAACATATTAGTGCATTGTCATGCTGCTATGAGGAAATACATGAGACCCGGTAATTTATAAAGGAAAGAGGTTTAATTGACTCACATTTATGCATGGCTGGGGAGGCCTCAGGAAATTTAACAATCAGGACAGGACGGGAAGCAAACACGCCCTTCTTCACATGGTGGCAGGAGAGAGAAGTGCAGAGTGAAGCGGGGAAAAGTGCCTTATAAAACCATCAGATCTTGTGAGAACTCACTCACCATCATGAGAACAGCATGGGGAACTGCCCCATGATCTAATCATCTCCCGTGAGGTCCCTCCCCCAACTCATGGGGATTACAATTCAGATTACAATTCAAGATGAGATTTTGGGTAGGGACACAGCCAAACCATATCAAATAATATAGTAGGTATTCAGTAAGCTTTGGCTGCTGCTATTATTATTTTTATTATTGTGTAGGATCCACTTTTGGCCTCTGAATATGCAGTGAATCAGTGACAATCAGAATAGGACTGATTGCTTGCATTTTTAAAAATTAGTCATCAAGTGGTCATTGTAATGTAAAAGTACAAATTAGTGGCAACGAGGCCTGGATTTGGGGTAAGAAGATCAAGGTCCCATTTCTGGCCCCTCCTATTTTGTCTCTCATAACAGTAAGAACTTGTGGGGGTGGTTCATAGAGTTAACTTCTACAGTGTTCGAGTGAAATTCTATCTATAATAGGCATAGCTCTGTAAAAGTGTCAGTCAGTATTTAGAGAAGGTAATCTTTATTGAGGCTAAGGATTTATTGGTACTCCATGTTTCCTCTTTGTTGCTGCCAGCATCAGACTTGCTGTAATTGGAGAAGAAAGGGGTATTTACTGGACCATCTGTAATTGATGTACTGTGGGATACAAACTGTGGGTTCAAAGGAATGGCTTTCTTTATTCTTTCTTTTTAACAAGGGCAATTGACTCTCAAGAGGGGAAAAAAGTCTCTAATAATATAAATTTTTAGAAAATTAATTTAGTGAATTATTTGATATATATGGAGTTCTTCAAATAGTGCTTGCACTTGCTAAGGGTTACTTGTGTTAGCTGGTATTATTACTGGTATTTTTAGAGAAATTGACTAGGAGTGGCAAACTGTACTAGCCAGCTCTGCCTACTTGAAAGGGTTGTTACGAGGCTCATACTTGTTAATGTACAGACAAAGGGTCTCTCCTTAACCAAACTTTAGACAGGCTCCTCTGAGCCTTCTTTTCAACTAGGCCTCATCCTTGGACCCTATTCTCAAGTCTGCCTCACCCAATTTAGCAAGAATCTTGCTAAATCACTTGAGAGAGAATTTCTCCCATATCTGATTACTCCCAATATCTCATCAAATTCCTCATTCCCCACCTTAGATATCTGACAGCCTTGGCTTGCCTTCTGCAATAATCTTAGGTGGGTTTAGTAAGAATCCTTCTACCCTTGATGTTTCCTCTTCATAATTTTTCATCCACTGACTTCCTGCCCTGTTCCATAGCTGTAAATCCTCACTTATCCATGCTGTATTTGGCATTGAGCCCAGTTCTTTACAGGTGTCTCTCTTCCCCTATTGCAATAGTTTCTAAATAATATCTGTTTTTACCATTTTAACTATTGTCCAGCTCTAGTTCTTTTTTGACAGCAAGCAACCTTACATTTTTGACACAAGTAATACAAACTATACCTTTTTTACAGTTTCACAGTTACAGACAAAGATATATGCGTTATATGAGAGGAGGCTGAATGGCAGAAATACAGTTGGGGATGGTGATAGGGCAAAAAGCTTAAGAGAGAAGGAATGAGATGCTTAATTTTATGTGTCAAGTTGACTGGGTTAAGGGATGCCCAGATAAGTGGTAAAACATTATTTCTGGATGTGTCTTCAAGAGTATTTCTGGAAAAGATTAGATTTGAATCAGTACAGCGAGGAAAGAAGATCTGCCCTCACCAATATGGATAGACATTATCCAATCCATTGAGGGCCCAAACAGAGCAAAAAGGTAGAGAAAGGGTAAATTCTCTCTCTTGCTTTCTCTGTTTGAGCTGAGACATCCTGGTTCTAGGACCTTTGGACTCTAGGCTTTATACAATGCTTCCCATCCTCCAATTCCCCCAACCAGGCCTTTGACCTCAGACTGGGTGTTATGCCATCAGCTCCCCTAGTTCTCAGGTCTTCAGACTCAGAAAGAATTATACCACCTGCTTTCCTGGTTCTCCAGCTTGCAGATGGCATATCTTGGGACTTCATGGCCTCCATTATAATATAAGCCAATTCCCATAATAAATCTCTTCTCTCTTTCTCTCTCTCTTTCTTTCTCCATCCATCCATCCTAATGGTTCTTTGTCTCTGGAGAACCTCACCTAATACAAGGAACTAAAGCTTTGCTGTCCAGTAGGGTAGCCAGTAGTCAGCCACATGTGGTTGTTGATCACTTGCAATGTTGTAACTAGTTTAAACTGTGATGTGCTGTAAGTGTGAAATGCAGGTAGGATTTTAAAGTCTTATATAAAGACTCTAAAATACCTCATTGTTAATTTTATATTGATATATTGAAATAATATTTTTGATGTATTGGAGTAAATAAAATGTATGATTAAAATTAATTTTACCTGTGTCATTACTTTTCAATCTGACTACTAGAAAATGTAAAATTCACACATGGCTTGCATTGTAGTGCTGTATTAGTCCATTTTCACACTGCTATAAAGAACTGCCCCAGACTGGGAAATTTATAAAGGAAAGAGGTTTAATTGACTCACATTTCAGCATGACTAGGGAGGCCTCAAGAAACTTATAATTATGGTGGAAGGCAAACGGTAAGCAAGGCCCCTTCTTCACAAGGCAGCAGGAAAAGAATGAATGCGGAAGGAACTACCAAACACTTACAAAACCACCAGATCTCGTGAGAACTCACTCACTATCATGAGAACAGCATGGGGAAATTGCCCCCATGATTCAATTACCTCCACCTGGTCTCTCCTTTGACACCTGGGGATTATGGGGATTACAATTCAAGATGAGATTTTGGGGATACAGCCAAACCATATCAACTGCTATTGGACAGCACTGGGATAGAGAAATGAAGTAAAAATGGAGCATGAAGGGATGTTAGGGAAAGAGACTATAGTCACAGACACTCATGGATGTAAATGAATCCACAGGACATCACACAGAACTTTGCCTTGAGGACTGCATGACTGTGCTGCTTTTTATACCCAGAGTAAAGCCATAAATAAAAATGCTGTCATGGCATTTGCTCAGCCTGCTGGGAGCCAGATGAAATGAAATGATATTGTCACATCTGGCCCATAGGTCACAACTTCCTAGTAATTCCAGATTAACAATTAGAAATTGATTGCCTTGTTAAACTTCTCCCCCTCCCCATGCCACTTTGAGGACACTGTGAATGAATTATACCTACTCAAAATACACTTTCGCATAAGGACCCTCTGATTCTGTTTTCCTGTCCCCAACCCAGCACAGTGATGGCATATTAGTGTGCCCACCTATGTGCCTTTAGTAGGCACTACATAAATGTCTTGTGAATGAATGAATGAATATTTGGAACCATTCAAATAATTAACCACCATATAGAACATTCTATAAGTATTAAAAATAAAAGTCTAAAGGCTAAGCCCATGAATGACCCAATTTCACAGGCACGGGCTGACAGATTGCTGCTGCCTTGGTTCTCAGGGGTCACAAAAGTGGAGATCTATTTATTGAAGTGGATAGGACTTTCCTTGACAGACCCAAGCACACACCGGAGGCCAATCTCTGTTGCCAGGGTGAAGTTTTGCCAGTATTAAGCCAGGTACTATAAAAGCCTGACTCCTGCCTGCCTTTCAGATTCCCAAGGGAAGGACACACACACACACACACACACACACACACACACACACACATATATATATATATATACACACACACACACACACACACACACACACACACACACACACAACACATAAGTATTAAAACCTGGGTAACCGCTGATATTCCAGAGCTGGGCTCTAACAAACAGCTAGATTACAATTTTTGAAAAGGGGCCCTCACCTGAATCATGTAAAGCAGGGACCTTGAGGAGAAGCGTAGCTTAAGGGAGAGGCAAGGAGTAAGGGAGACTAAGCCGGCTGCATTCCAAGAAAGTTCTTATGCCCACTTACCCATGTGGCTGCCTGGACCCTGAAGGGAGAGTGAGGAGCTGGCTTGCTGGACCAGAAACCAGCTCCCACCAGGCCGGATGCCCCTCTGAAAGCTGGGAGCAGGATGAAAAGAGCAGAGGAGGCCGAGTCTCTGTGGGACTAGTAATCATAGTCCCAAGGATGTGTTGGTCCCTGACCAATCAGAACAGCAACCGCTCCTCCAGGGTAGGCAGAACTAAGAAGGGAAGGCCCAGAGTGGAGCGGGTATAGACGAATTGTCTGAAATGTCCCTATGTTTTTGGATGGGCCTGAGGCAAAACACAGCAAAAGCGATGTTGTATGTCTCCCTGATGCACTCAGTAAAAGGGCCTGGGTGTCAGGAGCCAGGACTCTGAAAGACAACTCCACTCAAGACTTTATTAGGGTCCCCTGTTACCTAATCACTCATCTCAAATAGATTTCTTTTTTTTCCCCTAGTTTCATTTCTTCTTGTCTTTCCTTTTGCCCTGATCTCCACTTCTTTTTACTTGTTTCATTACAAATGTACTCTGATATGCATCAGAATCTGTCACAGCTTCATAATGGAGGCTGATTGTTTACAATGTTTTCTATTTCTAATAAAAACAGCTATTATTTATTCCATAGTTACTATGTGTCAGTCTTTTAATGTGCTAAGCCCTTCAAATGTGTTATATCATTGAATCCTCACAACAATATGGCCAAGTTGTCACTTCATTTTACAGATTAAGAAACTAAGGCTAGAGAGATCATTTAACTAATGAGTGGTGGAGCTACAATATAAGCACAGGTCTACCTAAATCTTGCACACATTTTTTTTTTATTTTTATTTTTTTGAGACGGAGTCTCGCTCTGTGCCCCAGGCTGGAGTGCAGTGGTGCAATCTCGGCTCACTGCAAGCTCCGCCTCCCAGGTTCATGCCATTCTCCTGCCTCAGCCTCCTGAGTAGCTGGGACTACAGGCGCCTGCCACTGCGCCCGGCTAATTTTTTGTATTTTAGTAGAGACGGGGTTTCACCGTGTTAGCCAGGATGGTCTCGATCTCCTGACCTTATGATCCGCCCGCCTCAGCCTCCCAAAGTGCTGGGATTACAGGTGTGAGCCACCACGCCTGGCCAATCTTGCACACATTTTTAAGCTCTAGCTGTTTGGCCTCACTTAATGTGCCTGTATCTCTCCAGTTTAAATTTCCTGCTTCCAATCTATCTTAGTCTATTTTGTGTTGCTATAAAGGAATACCTGAGGCTAATTGATAAGGAAAAGAGGTTTATTTAGTTGGTGGTTCCATAGGCTGTATAAGAAGCAGTGTGCTGGCATCTTCTCAGCTTCTGGGATGGCTTCTGTGCTGTATCACATCATGGCAGAGAAGATCAGATGGGAAGCAGGCATGTGTCAAGAGGTACTAAACCCAAGGGGTGTCCTGGCTTTGTAACAACCTATTCTCTCTGGAACTAATTCATATCTCCAAGAACCGATCTAGTCTTTCAAGAGCCAGAACCCACTCACAACAATCCCTTTATGAGGCATCTGCCCTCCATGACCCAAACACCTCCCACTAGGCCCTACCTCCCAATACCACCACACTGGAGATTAAATTTCAACATGAGATTTGGTGGAGACAAATGAACCAATCCAAACCATAGTACTGTTTTTACTTATTTTTTTTAAAGTTTATTTTTTTGATTTTCTTTCCTTTTATTTGTTCTCAATACCTTGTTTTATTCTTCTGTTAAATTTATCCCCTCCCCTTATTATCTTATTTAAAAAGTTTCCTCCCTATTCTCATACCCTTCAGTTTTTAAGTAGCCTTTAATGGTCAGTCATATAAATACAAATGTGGTGACAGTAGTAGAGTTGTACCACCCTCTTCCTCTAATTCTGGCAGTAGCTCTCTCTTTCTACTGATGGCGGTGGTTCTCAAACTTGAGCACACATCAGAATCACCTGGCTGCAGGGCTTGCTAAAATGCAGAAACTGGGCCCTACCCCCAGGGTTTCTCATTCAGCCAGTCTGGGTAGGGCCTGGGAGTTTGGATTTCTAACCAATTTCCACTGATGCTGATGCCGCTAGTCCAGAAACCACAGTTCCAGAAGCATTGTTCTATGGAGTTCCTACCACATTCAAAGTAGGTTCTCCAAAATGCCTCCACTAACTCTTAGGAGACCCACAGGTATAAATCTCCATCTGGATGGGTTTTTGTTCTCAGGGAACTATAATAGTTCCTAAAAGTCACCTGGATTCTATATTTTAAAACCCCAGTGCCTGATACCTAGTCACTGAAGTTTGGGCAAATTGTGTTAATAATGTCATCAGCCAGAATGCAAGGTCACATGGCTAAGTGAGAGGTCATTCCTCCATGCACAGCCTCTAGTCTGTACTTAGTAACTAATCATGTGATTTTGAGTCTGGATAGATTTGGAAGATGGGTTTGGATGGCCAGTTCAGGTACTACAGAGGTGTTCCTGACTCCTAGCATCATTTCAACAGTGGCCTGATTCCAGATTGGTCACATCCTTCAGTGACAGGGTTGTAATAGATGATCTTGGTATGTGGCTTCCTCAGTTTCTTCTCCTCATGAAGGTCAAGGAGAAATTGGCTTGAATGAGTGTTAAATCTGCGTAACTGGCTCAGTTCTACCTGGCTGGGAGGTTTTCTTAACTAACCAGAACTTAGACTTGGTCCCTCAGACCTTCTTAGAACAGTAAGGTATAAAGCAAAGAAAAGGCAAGCCTAACACTTGTGCCTGGCCCTTTCCCAGGAAAATCAACGAAACATTGGGAACTGGTCTTCTTCAATCATTTGTCAGCCTCTGGAAGGCGATTAGAGCACTTAAAATCTCCTCAAGACAGGAGACCAAATCTCTAATGTAGATATTTTTCTTCCAGCAGGTAGGTGGGTCCCTTCACAAGACCCTCCTTCCCTATCATGGGCTCCGTCTGGCTGCCTGCTGTTTAACCTGATTGTTTAAACCTCCCACTCAGCCTCAGAAAGTCCCATCAATTCTGATTGAAGAACTGCTCACATGTGTTCATTGTCCTACCCCCATTTTATTTTCCCTGTAATTCTCAATAATCCTTATTATTTGCTAGCTCAAGCCAGAGCCAGCAATATTATTCAATAGCTCACAGACTTCCCTGTTATTGTGATATTAGAAGGAACACAGGCCACAAAACTGTCCTCACTGTGACTCCAATTGCAAATCTGGTAGTCCAAGACTGTCCCTGGGTTCAATAACTTGGTAGAAGGACTCACAGAACTCACTGAAAGCTGTTGACATGGCTTGGCTATGTCCCCACCTAAATCTCATCTTGAATTCCCACTTGTTGTAGGAGGGACCTGGTGGGAGGTAATTGAATCATGGGGGCTGGTCTTCCATGTGCTGTTCTCATGATTGTTAATAAGTCACACAAGATCTTACGGTTTTAAAAAGAAGAGTTCCCCTGCATGACCTCATTTTTTTGCCTGCTGCCATCCATGTAAGATGTGACTTGCTGCTCCTTGCCTTCTGCCATGATTGTGAGGCCTCCCCAGCCATGTGGAACTCTAAGTCCATTAAACCTTTTTCTTTTGTAAATTGCCCAGTCTTGGGTATGTCTTTATCAGCAGCATGAGAATGGACTAATACCACTGTTACAGTCACTGTTCATTATTAGAACTAATGGATACAGAACAAAATCAACCAAAACAAGAAGCTCATAGAATAGAGTTCAGAAAAGTTCCAAACATGTAGCTTACAATTGTCTTTACCCTGTGAAGGCATGACAGTGTTATTTTGCCAGCATTGCTCTGTGGCAATACACAGGGAGTACTGCCACCCAGGGAAGCTCAACCAAGCCTGGCTGACCACCCACATGGCTGAACTCAATCTCCAGCCCCTTGAGAGGTCAAGCTGATACCATCCAAAGTCCCTGCCTACATTGCGTTGTTGTAGTGACTCAAATCCCCCATATAAACAAAACACTTTTAAAATGAGGTACGACATTCCAGGGCTTTAGAGATTATTTATAGGGACCAAGAGCAAAAGCGAAACCTCTCTTTGGACAAGGCAAAAATTCTTTACTACACAGTTACCATGATTTAATCTTGGTCATGGTACTTGCCACTAAAAGCAACAGGCATTTGGAGTGGCAAGTCACATGGTTGGAATTCCAATTCATCCCATCCCAGTTTCCCTAAGAAGCCAAGCCTACCTTAATCTAGGCTCTGAACTTAACCAGCAACTTAAAGTACTGCACTTCATGTAACTTCTTAAGAAGTATAAATTCAAACTTCCTATGAGCCAAAAGTTCTTCTGAGAGAAGGGATGTTTATGAAGTATAGCCAGATAGATGTGGAGTTCATATGTGCCATAAGGCAAGTTAGGCCACCTCTGGAGGCATTGCCTGGGCCAGGGTCTGATAAAAGCATGCATCTGTTTCAGTCACATAAGTACATGTATTATAAAATATATGTGAAGAGATAGTCCTTACTATTTTGTTATTAATCTTCAGGATCTGTGCAACTAGACATTGTCAGCTACTTAGAACAAATGAACACTCTTATGTGTTATGTACAATAGAAAATGAACTCAACATCATGTCACCGGAAGTGCTGTTACCACAACCTGCTCACTTGGGAAGATGCATCACAGACTGAGATTCTGCCTAATTGGAACACCAGGGAATTCAACCAATTGGAACTCCACATGCTCCATTTACTCCCTGGTCATCACACATATGCCAGTCTCAGAATTCAGTAACTAAAGGACAGTGGTAATTAATTTAGCACTACATAAGCAATAAGGGTCAACTAAAAAGATGAATTGCTGGTGGTTATGACAACTAAGAAAAAAAAGTTTATATGCATCCCTAAAACCTATTCTTGGGAGAGAACATGATAAGCGCAAAATACACTGTTTTTTTCTTTCTTTTTTTTTTTTTAAACCCATATTTGGAAGACTGAAAATTACTCACATAGGGCTCAAAGCCTCACTGACTTGTAAAACATTTAAAAAAAAAATAAGGATATGGGATCTATTCCAATATGGCCGAATAGGAATGGCTCCGGTCTGCAGCTCCCAGCGTGATCAATGATGAAGACGGATGATTTCTGCATTTCCAACTGAGGTACCTGGTTCATCTCAGTGGGACTGGCTGGACAGTGGGTGCAGCCCACGGAGGGCAAACTGAAGCAGGGTGGGGCATTGCCTCACCTGGGAAGTGCAAGGGGTTGGGGGATTTCACTTTCCTAGCCAAGGAAAGCCATGAGTGACTGCACCTGGAAAAATGGGACATTCTAGCCCAAATACTGCACTTTCCCCACAGTCTTAGCAACTGGCAGACCAGGAGATTCTCTCCCATGCCTGGCTCAGTGGGTCCCATGCCCCCAGAGCCTTGCTCACTGCTAGTGCAGCAGTCTGAGATAGACCTGCAAGGCAGCAGCCTGGCAGGGGAAGGGGCATCTGCCATTGCTGAGGCTTGAGTAGGTAAATAAAGTGGCTGAGAAGCTCGAACTGGGCGGAGCCCATCACAGCTCAGCAAGGCCTACTGCCTCTATAGACTCCACCTCTGCGGGCAGGGCATAGCTGAACAAAAGGCAGCAGAAACTTCTGTAGACTGACAGGACTGAAGAGAGCAGTGGTTCTCCCAGCATGGCGTTTGAGCTCTGAGAATGGAAAGATTGCCTCCTCAAGTGGGTCCCTGACCCCTGTGTAGCCTAACTGGGAGACACCCCCTAGTAGGGGCCAACACATACCTCATACAGGTGGGTGACCCTCTGGGACGAGGCTTCCAGAGGAAGGACCAGGCAGCAATATTTGCTGTTTTGCAACATTTGCTGTTCTGCAGCCTCCACTGGTGATACCCAGGGAAACAGGGTCTGGAGTGGACCTCTAGCAAACTCCAACAGACCTGTTGTGGAGAGACCTGACGGTTAGAAGGAAAACTAACAAACAGAAAGGAATAGCATCAACATCAACCAAAAGGACATCCACACCAAAACCCCATCTGTAGGTCACCAACATCAAAGACCAAAGGTAGATAAAACCACAAAGATGGGGAGAAACCAGAGCAGAAAGGCTGAAAATTTTAAAAACCAGAGCACCTCTTCTCTTCCAAAGGATCGCATCTCCTTGCCAGCAACAGAACAAAGGTGGACAGAGAATGACTTTGATGAGTTGACAGAACTAGGCTTCAGAAGGTAGGTAATAACAAACTTCCCTGAGCTACAGGAGCAAGTTCGAACCCATTGCAAGGAAGTTAAAAACCTTGAACAAGGGTTAATGAATGGCTAACTAGAATAAACAGTGTAGAGAAGACCTTAAATGAACTGATGGAGCTGAAAACCATGGCATGAGAACTTTGTGATGCATGCACAAGCTTCAATAGCCGATTTGATCAAGTGGAAGGAAGGATATCAGTGATTGAAGATCAAATTAATGAAATAAAGAGAGAAGACAAGTTTAGAGAAAAAAGAGTAAAAAGAAATGAAAAAAAGCCTCCAAGAAATACGGGACTATGTGAAAAGACCAAATCAACATTTGATTGGTGTACCTGAAAGGGATGGGGAGAATGGAATCAAGTTGGAAAACACTCTTCAGGATATTATTCAGGACAACTTCCCCAATCTAGTAAGGCAGGCCAACATTCAAATTCAGGAAATACAGAGAACACCACAAAGATACTCCTCGAGAAGAGCAATCCCAAGACACATAATTGTCACATTCACCAAAGTTGAAATGAAGGAAAAAATATTAAGGGCAGCCAGGGAGAAAGGTCGGGTTACCCACAAAGGGAAGCCCATCAGACTAACAGCAGACCTCTCGGCAGAAACCTTACAAGTCAAAAGAGAGTGGGGGCCAATATTCAACATTCTTAAAGAAAAGAATTTTCAACCCAGAATTTCATATCCAGCCAAACTAAGTTTCATAAGTGAAGAAGAAATAAAATCCTTTACAGACAAGCAAATGCTGAGAGATTTTGTCACCACCAGGCCTGCCTTACAAGAGCTCCTAAAGGAAGCACTAAACATGGAAAGGAACAACCAGTACCAACCACTGCAAAAACATGCCAAATCGTAAAAACCATTGAAGCTATGAAGAAAAGGCATCAATTAATGGACAAAATAACCAGCTAACATCATAATGACAGGATTAAATTCACCCATAACAATATTAACCTTAAATGTAAATGGGCTAAATGCCCCAATTAAAAGACACAGACTGACAAATTGGATAAGAGTCAAGACCCATCAGGGTGCTGTATTCAGAAGACCCATCTCACGGCAGAGACACACATAGGCTCAAAATAAAGGGATGGAGGAAGATTTACCAAGCAAATGGAAAGCAAAAAAAGCAGGGGTTGCAATCCTAGTCTCTGATAAAACAGACTACAAACCAAAAAAGATCAAAAGAGACAAAGAAGGCCATTCCACAATGGTAAAGGGATCAATTCAACAAGAGGAGCTAACTATCCTAAATATATATGCACCAAATACAGGAGCACCCAAATTCATAAAGCAAGTACTTGGAGACCTACAAAGAGACTTAGACTTCCACACAATAATAGTGGGAGACTTTAACACCCCCCTGTCAATATTAGACAGATCAACAAGACAGAAGGTTAACAAGGATATTCAGGACTTGAACTCATCTCTGCACCAAGTGGACCTAAGACATCTACAGAACTCTCCACCCCAAATCAACAGGATATACATTCTTCTCAGCACCACATCACACTTATTCTAAAATTGACCACATAATTGGAAGTAAAGCACTGCTCAGCAAATGTAAAAGAACAGAAATCACAACAAACTATCTCTCAGACCAAGTCCAATCAAATTAGAACTCAGGATTAAGAAACTCATTCAAAACTGCACAACTACACGGAAACTGAACAACCTGCTCCTGAATAACTACTGGATAAATAATGAAATGAAGGCAGAAATAAAGATGTTCTTTGAAACCAATGTGAACAAAGACACAATGGACCAGAATCTCTGGGAAACATTTTTTTTTTTTTTTTTTTGAGACGAAGTCTTGCTCTGTTGCCCAGGCTGGAATGCAGTGGTGCAATCTCAGCTCACTGCAAGCTCTGCCTCCCAGGTTCATACCATTCTCTCGCCTCAGCCTCCTGAGTAGCTGGGACTACAGGCGCCCGCCACCGCGCCCTGCTAATTTTTTTTCTTTTGTGTTTTTAGTAGAGACCGGGTTTCACCATGTTAGCCAGGATGGTCTCGATCTCCTGACCTCGTGATCCACCCACCTCGGCCTCCCAATGTGTTGGGATTACAGGCGTGAGCCACCGCACCTGGCCTAGGACACATTTAAAGCAGTGTGTAGAGGGAAATTTATAGCACTAAATGGCCACAAGAGAAAGCAGGAAAGATCTAAAATCGACGCCCTAACATTATAATTAAAATAACTAGAGGAGCAAGAGCAAACAAATTCAAAAGTTAGCAGAAGGCAAGAAATAACTAAGATCAGAGCTGAACTGAAGGAGATAGAGACACAAAAAAACCCTCAAAAATCAATAAATCCAGGAGCTGATTTTTTGAAAAGATCAACAAAATTGATAGACTGCTAGCAAGACTAAAAAAGAATAAAAGAGAGAAGAATCAAATAGACGCAATAAAAAATGATAAAGGGGATATCACCACCGATCCCACAGAAATACAAACTACCATCAGAGAATACTATAAATACCTCTATGAAAATAAACTAGAAAATCTAGAAGAAATGGGTAAATTCCTAGACACATACACCCTCCTAAGACTATACCAGGAAGAAGTTCAATCTCTGAATAGACCAGTTAACAGGCTCTGAAATTGAGGCAATAATTAATAGCCTACCAGCCAAAAAAAGTCCAGGACCAGACGGATTCACAGCCGAATTCTATCAGAGGTAAAAAGAGTGGCTGGTATCATTCTTCCTGAAACTATTCCAATCAATAGAAAATGAAGGAATCCTCCCTAACTCATTTTATGAGGCCAGCATCATCCTGATACCAAAGCCTGGCAGAGACACAACAAAAAAACAGAATTTCAGACAAATATACCTGATGAACATCGATGCAAAAATCTCAATAAAATACTGGCAAACCGAATTCAGCAGCACATCAACAAGTTTATCCACCACTATCAAGTCAGCTTCATCCCTGAGATACAAGACTGGTTCAAAATATGGAAGTCAATAAACATAATCCATCACATGAACAGAACCAGTGACAAAAACCACATGATTATCTCAATAGATGCAGAAAAGGCCTTGAAAAATTCAATAGCCCTTCATGCTAAAACCTCTCAAAAAACTAGGCATTAATGGGACATATCTCAAAATAATATGAGCTATTTATGACACACCCACAGCCAATATCATACTGAATGGACAAAACCTGGAAGCATTCCCTTTGAAAACTGGCACAAGACAGGGATGCCCTCTCTCACCACTCCTATTCAACATAGTGTTGGACATTCTGGCCAGGGCAATCAGGCAAGAGAAAGAAATAAAGGGCATTCAATTAGGAAAAGAGGAAGTCAAATTGTCTCTGTTTGTAGATGACATGATTATATATTTAGAAAACTCCATCGTCTCAGCCCCAAATCTCCTTAAGCTGATAAAAAACTTCAGCAAAGTCTCAGGAAACAAAATCAATGTGCAAAAATCGCAAGCATTCCCATACACCAAGAACAGACAAAAAGAAAGCCAAATCATGAGTGAACTCCCATTCACAATTACTACCAAGAGAATAAAATACCTAGGAATCCAACTTACAAGGGATGTGAAGGA
>NW_016805139.1:3788448-3825917 GCF_001698545.2 Rhinopithecus bieti | reverse complement strand
AATTAGAAGCTGTATCATCTTTTATGGCCTGGCTGTGGAGGAGAGGAGAGGAAAGGAGAGGAGGGGAGGAGAGGGGAGGGGAGGGGAGGGAAAGGGAGAGGAGGGGAACTAATTAGAAGCTGTATCATCTTTTATGGCCTGGCTGTGGAGGAGAGGAGAAGAGAAGAGAGGAGGGGAGGGGATGAGAGGGGAACTAATTAGAAGCTGTATCATCTTTTAAGGCCTGGCTGTGGAGGAGAGGAGAGGAGGGGAGGGGAGGGGAAGGGAGAGGAGGGGAACTAATTAGAAGCTCTATCATCTTTTATGGCCTGGCTGTAGATATCACATAGCATCACTTCTATTGCTTTCTACTTGTCAAGGCAACCCAAGTCATTTCCTAGGTTCAAGAGGAAGGGAAATAGATTCTACCTCTTGAATGGAAGTAGCAAGATTCTGGAGGAGCATGAGGGACTGAAAATATTGCTGTGTCCATTTTTGGGAAATATGATTGGCCACAGGACTCTCTGCCACATCATCCACTCTATATACAAATTACTTAGAAGCACTACAGGCGAATGTATGGCCTGCTCAACTGACAGTATGAGACTTCATGCCATGTATTGTATACACAAACCTCACTCTGGCTTCATATTACTTTCCTTTCTTTATTTTCTCTGCTTCATTTTCCTGATCAATTTCTACCTTATCTTGCAATATTTTATGCATCTTTCAAAATCACTATAAATAATTTTCAGGAAAATTCAGATATAAATGAACAAAATGGAACCACAGAAAAAAATTTTGTTTGAGTACCAATTAATTTCAACAAGAAGAACAATAACATGACATTCAGGAATGAAATCTCTACAAATATCCTCTCATAATCAAATCTTAATCTTGTCCAAATTTATGTTCACTTAGAATGGAAACCAGAAGAGTAATTCATCTTTTCAAGTCAATTTTTTGATCCCTACAATGACGTAGTTTTGACCTATCATACTGGAAAATATATTAAATAAGTTAATTCACTTCATAATTATGTAGTTTGGAAATATGAATCTCAAGTATTTCTGCTATACTTATTTCATCTATGTAAAATGTTTTGTATTGGGCCATTTAAAAATAATATACTTTTTTTCTGAAGAAATAGGCAAGAATTCATTAAGATTCTTGGTTTAACTTTTACAAAAAAGATAATACTATTTAATTTTCAGTGAAACAATTTTGTAGTCTTCCAGTCTTTTTCACTAAAGATGATATATTATATAATTATTTGATGTAAATAATAACATTTTATTTGATACATCTATATTAGAGATTCCTTATCTATGAAGAGCCATGAGTTTTATTAAATATGCCATCTACCATATCAGATTTATTATAATCAAATTTCATTTTGCTTTATTTGTTTACTGCAGTACTTCTGGGCTGCAAAACCAATTTAGTCCTCTGTATATAAATTTATTATTTCATGAGAAAGTAGCTACTATGACTATTAAACACAAAATTTACCATAATACAGACTGCAATTGCCAATTTAGCCACACCTAAATGAAGAAGCTAAAATGTCATTGTTCTGTAAAAGGGATAAATTTAACAGCTTTGTGATTTTTTTCTCAGGGACATTTACCAAGGTAACTAAAAATTCACAGAAATGAAATTCTACAATTGGTAAGTTAATGTTCTTTAAAACTATGAATATATATATATATGAAACATTGAGTCTTTCGTGGCCTTACTGTAAGACTTACAATTAATTATTTAAGATTTTGCTGATATTTTGGGGTAAGTTTTAAGACCATTGCTTAAGTCTTTTACAAAAAAAGTTAGAATGGCAATCACATGGTTATCTAATAAACATCATGACATATTAGGTCACTGTTCTCCTGACAAACTGCTACAATTTGAATGTTTGTGTACCTCTAATATTCATGTTGAAACTTAATAATCCCCATTGTGGTGATATTCAGAGGTGGGGACTTTTGGGAAGTGGTTAAGTCATGAGAGCTCCAATCTCATGAATTGGATCAAAGCCCTGATAAAAGAGGCTTCAGAGAGCATCTGGCTCTTCCATCTTTTCTGCCATGTAAGGACACAGAGTTCATCCCTTTTTGCCTTCTTCCTCCATGTGAGGATGCAGCAAAAAACTGCCATCTTGGAAGCAGAGAGCAGTCCTCACCAGACTCCAAATCTGCCAGTACCTTGTTCTTGGACTTCCTAGCCTCCAGAACTGTGAGAAACACATTTTTGTTCTTTATAAATTACTTAGTCTCAGACACTTTATTATAGCAGCACAAATAGACTAAGACACACACCTTTCATTTTCCTCCCTTGTTAAGAGTTTGCTTCTGCTGCCTTGAAATGCCTTCCTCCATCTCCACCTTGGCCCCACTGTTGGAGTCCTATCCAAATTTCAACATCAAGATCTGACATCAACAATTGCAAAATCCTTTCTACTTTCTCCAAGGTGGAATCTCTCCTTAACTTTGCACTTTGCTGACAGTATTCATTAGCATATCTTGCCATAGCATTTTATGTGTATTTCTCATTATCCTACAGCTTCCTTCCAACTTTCTCCTATTCTACGAGGTCTTAGTAGGAAGAGTTAAAGAAAAGAAAATTCATACCACTTGTTAAAGATGTTGAGGCCGACTTTATTCAAGTGGCAGACTTTATTCACTTTATTTAATGATCCCTATACCACCAGGTATAGGGACCACTGCAATGGGGTCGGTCTTGCAGTAGGAGAGGAAGCTTGAACTGAATTCTGAATACAACATGGGCAAGTGAAAATTTATAGCCAAGGAGCAGGGTGGGGGTCAATGGATTGAAATTAATAAAAGGATATATCAGGGGTAGAAGGGATTCTGGCTAAACTGACCTAACAGGATTCTTGATGAAGACAGGCCAGGGTAATCAGATATCACCCAGGGAATGATGGAGGATGAAGAACTCAATCAAATATCAAAGATGATCAGATATTTAGCATGGAGGGTTCTTGATAAACTGACTTCGCAGGGTTCTTTGCCAAAACTAAATTTGATAAGGAAGTGCACAGATGGGCCTAGGAGAAGGTTCAGAAACCTGGCTAAAGCTTGGTCAAACAAAGAATCTTTGTTAGAAGTGGCATATCTTGTGCATTTTTGCCTTCCCCACAGTACCTAGGACAGGGATATGCACATAGAAGATGCTAAAAAATGTTAACTGAAGTGAATTATAAAGCAAGGTGTGAGTATGAAGCTGACTTAATATGTAACCCAGACCATTATGAGATGATAATTATTATATTCTGTGAGATCACTCTGACTTGCTGGATATGTGTATGTGATGTTGGCTCTAGTTTGTAAATATTTTTCTTTCTTCTGTCATATTGAACTGAATTTGCTCCATTATAGTGTAATATCTTACATCTCAATAGCAATTCCTCTCCCCTCCCTCACAATGTAGAAAAAAGCAAAAAGCAAAAATTGACTCAGTATAACCAGATATGTTTGACAGGCACACTTCAACCTAGAGAGAATAAATACTTCACAATATTCTCCCATCTAACATAATTCACATTCTCCTTCAATTTTCTAAACAAATTACTAAGGATTTTATCTCAACTGAAAAGAAAACTTATAGTGGAAGCCATTTCACCATCACGTCAACCACAAAAATTCTCAAACCTGAACTAGACTCACACAGTTTGTGGTCTAGCAGAACTTAGATATTATATCTTAATTTCCTAATTTTTCAGAGGAGGAAACTGAGGCCTAGGGAGATTTAGAGGATTGTTCAAGGTCACCCTGCTCATTAACAGCAGAGCTTGTAGAACTCAACTCCACTACCTTCTATAGTAATTCTCGTTCCATTAAATCTAGAATCTACCTTTTATTTCTCCTGAAGTATAAATGATCCAAATGAAGTTTGAGTACAAATCTGATCACTGGCTTTTCACAAAGATTTCTGCTGTATGTCAATTCATGTCGTTTCTTTAGTGTCTTATCCCATTTATTCCATTGTCCTTAAATGCCTGATTCAAAGATAGTATAACATGTGTTTTCGGTTTTTTAGATGTGAAAGGTTTCCAAAATCTCCATGCTTCAGACAGGATAAAATGTATAAGTGTATTAGTCCATTTTCACACTGCTATAAAGAAGTACCTGAGACTGGGTAATTTATGAAGACAAGCAGTTTAAGTGACTCACAGTTCTGCAGGCTATATAGGAAGCATGGCTGGGACACCTCAGGAAACTTACAACCATGGCGGAAGGCAAAGGGGAAGCAAGCATTTCTTCACATGGAGGAGCACGAGAGAGAGCCAAGGGGTAAGTGCCCCACACCTTTAATCAACTGAAACTAGTGAGAACTTCCTCACTATCACAAGAACAACAAGGGGAAATTCGCCCCAGGATCCAATCACCTCCCAGCAGGCACCTCCCCCAACATTGGAGATTATAATTCAGCATGAGATTTGGGTGGAGACATGGAGGCAAACCATATCACTAAGTAATAAACTCTTATTGAGTTTTGCTTGCACTTGCCTTGAGACTTTGTTTCAACACAATAAACACACACACACAGACTGAACCTAAGATTTTTTTCCTCTAAGTCTAAGTGAGGATCACAACACCTGCATCTTATGAAAGACCAATATCCATTATGCAGCCATCAACACCCTCTTTTTTGATATAGGTGATCACAATTTGAGGGCAAATGCAGAAACTCTGCAGTAGCAAGTTTAGTCTAGGTGAAGTACTCTCTTCATTTCTGAATGTCTTCTGTTATGATTTACAAAGTACCTGGTATATATTCCAAAGCCATTATATGACAGATAGCATTTAGGTTGCATTTTAAGCCTTATAACAGTCATACTTGTTTGTTATCTTTAAATGCTCTCATCTGGTCCACAGCAGTGATGACCTTAGGGAGTGAATAGAGAAAGTGTTGCCCAAAGACTGCACTTCTGCTTTCAATGACTCCCGTTCTACTCCCCTTGTTCTCTGGCTTCTTTGACTACATATATTTCCTCTCTCCTATTGCCTTGCACCATTTAGGTTTGCAAGTGAATTTTAGACTGTCTGCCAGAATATAACCTGTTACTTTCTTAGGAAACCCATTCTGGTATCCACACCAGGGCCTTGCCCCAGCCTCCACAGTCCCTGATCCTTCTTACCAGGTAAGGAAATCTAAATATTTATGATATTCTTAGTAAAACTAAAAATTAAGTAAGCTGATTTGCCTACATGGATATTATTTTGTAAAATTATTTTCACTTTGTGCTAGCTAGAATTCTGCTGGCTAGGTTTTTTTTTGTGGGGGGAGGGGCCTCTTTTTGGACTGTATGGAAAACAGATAAAATATTATCTACAATGAGGATATTTCACAGTGACAGACTGTTATGGTTTGGCTGTGTCCCCACCCAAATCTCTTCTTGAATTTTAGCTCCCACAACTCCCATGTGTTGTGGGAGGGACCTGGTGGGAGGTAATTAAACCATGGGGGTGGTTCTTTCCCCGTGCTATTCTTGTGATAGCGAATAAGTCTCCTGAGATCTGATAGTTTTATTTTATTTTTTGAGACGGAGTTTCTTTCTTGTCGCCCAGGCTGGAGTGCAGTGGCGCGATCTCAGCTCACTGCAACCTCTGCCTCTCAGGTTCAAGCGATTCTCCTGCCTTAGCCTCCCAAGTAGCTGGGATTACAAGCATGTGCCACTACACCTAGCTAAATTTGTATTTTTAGCAGACGGGGTTTCACCATATTGACCAGGCTGGTCTTGAACTCCTGACCTCAGGTAATCCACCCGCCTTGGCCTCCCAAAATGCTGGGATTACAGGTGTGAGCCACCATGCCCAGCCAATCTGATGGTTTTATAAAGGGGAGTTTCCCTGCATAAGCTCTCTTCTCTTGCCTGTCACCATGTGAGACATGCCTTTCACCTTCCACTATGATTGTGAGGCCTCCCCAGCCATGGGGAATGGTGAATCCATTAAACATCTTTCTTTTGTAAATTTCCTAGTCTAGGATTTGTCTTTATCAGCAGTGTGAAAATGGACTAACACACAGACTAAGGGTCAATGGTATCTGGGGACAAAGTAATATGATTATGCCTCTTCCCTTTGCAGTCTCGTTGGCCAAGACTAGTAGCTTTGTGGATCTGCACAGAATGGCTTCTGGAGATACTGCCCACTTCATTCTACCTCTGGAATTTTATGATCTGTAAAGGTTGTTGGAAAATTGTTTGGTTTTCCTGTTGGAATTTTGAAAGCTGGTTTTAGGTAATATTAATAGGCTCTTACTCCCTTGAGCACAATGGCTCTTTTGGTTTTCTGTGAAATGAAGAATTACACAGTAAATGCTTGGCAGCTAAAAGGATTAAAGACAAAAATAACAGTTTATACTGGTAAAGAATTCTATATCATGCATTGTTGTGTAAACCTCACTCCAGGTCTCAGCTTAACTTTCCTACATCTATTAATCTATGTCTCAGATTTCTAACCTATTTTAAACTAATTCTATCTAGTTGTATTGCTTGAATTTTTTAAGCATCAAATCATATCTTGTACAAGGTAGGTTATGCAAAAATACATTTCAGAAAGTAGCACTATAATATATTTTGACACTTGAGAACCATATGAAGTACTTTAAAGAAGAAATAAGCGTATGGTAAAAGTTTGACTAATCTTAGTTTGGTAGAGAGGCAATTCTGGATAAGCAAACTGTATGGTCAAGTCACAGTTAATCAGAAGACAATTATGGTTTAACTATTGTTAAGAATTTTCCAGAAGTTTATTGCTGCTGTTATACCCTAGTGAGTACAATATACTGAATATACTTGATGTTTTTCTTAGGTGACTAAGGCTCTCACAATGGCTAAGGAATAACATTGTGAACATCAATTTGGATTGGACCGTAATTGGAGATATAAAGGGTTTTTAGAGATGAGTTTAAATTTACATTGACCCAGGACAGATTTTTAAGGTGATTAAAAAAGTTAAATCTCTCAGTTTGTTTTCAGTCATTCATTTTCCTCACAGAGGCTTATAGCAAACAAAATCCTCCTAATCACTTCCTCACAAAAAAAACCAAATATTTTATTAAATATTTATTCTTGGGGTCACTTTGCTGATTTATTTAATTAATTAGTTTGATTGAGACGTTATTATTTACAGCTTTGAGGCTGTGGCAGTACAATTAGGGATGAGATCATTATTTTCTAAAGTGGAAAGAAAACTTGGAACGACTCACTCATATTCAATTTGTCTTTGAAAATTCAGTAAAATACTGTTTGGGAATTTTAAATTAAGCAAATCAGATATTTTAGGAGAAATAATACATTACAATTGTGTGAAAGAGGATTAAAAAAAAGAATATTGTTTGCCAATGTATGGGATAATTAGGGTCTAGTGAGAATATTTAACCCCCAGTAGAGAAAGAAGTTTCAACCAAATGACTGGATGGAGACATAAAAGTCATGCCCCATCTATCTGGAGGTTGGATATCTGGCATTTTTAATGATTCCTTGGACAGCTACATACTCAAAATAAGAGGAGTCCTCTTTGGGTAGTGAGGAAATCCTGTAGGATGAAATTGGAACCTGCCTTAGGGTACACCTTGAATTATGTAAAATTTGATTTAACAAGTTTGCTTATTTGGTTTCTCTGGTGATCTTTGGTACTTCCTAGGTTTCAGAAGGCAGGGAATTAGATGTAATGAGGGAGAGATAGAGATAGAGACAGAGTAGAGATAGAGAGAGACTGATGGATATGAATACATGTGTTGTGTTGAGTGTGCACTCATGAGTGTGGGCATGTGAGGAGGATGTGGGTATTGGGAGGTTTCATTAAGAAGCCAGTATATTGGGAAATGACAGCCTTTGGAACAGAGAAAATTGCAAAATCCTCAATTACATAAATATAGGCAGTTAGGAAAATTTATTTACTTATTTTATTAGCACTGAAGGTCATTACTGAGAATCAAAATACAATATACCAAAACCAAGGTCGATATTGATAACATAAGACACCAAATAAAAGTTAAATCATCATACTCCCTTTAAAAAGTCAGAGAAATACATTTTAGACAGATTTCTTTGTAGAATAAGGGTATCTGTATGTGCCCATGTGTGTGCTTAACTTTTATCACCTTAGGTACAATCTTTGTTTTCCTGAAATTTTATTTGCTCCACTATAACATTCCTAATGATAATAAATACACAGGATTTATGTATTTACCAAGATAAATGATACATATCCTGTAGGGGTATCATTTTTTTCCTGCCTTTATGGAAAAGATAAGTAGACTACATCTAAGGCAAGGTCTTTAAAAAGAATGTTTACTATTGTTTTAATGTTTAAGGAAAAAATGTATGAAAATATGCCTTAGCATTCTATAAATTCTAGTTAACTACCTTTGAATATGTCTGTGTTTGCAACAAATCATATCCAACCATGCCAAAAGCTTTTTTCCTCAGCTTCCCTCCAAAAGGTGTTACAATGTTTATGTCATGCATAGACAGTAAACCAAGTAATCACTAAAAACCCACTGATGCCTGGCACAATTTTATCTTTTATTTTAAACATTTGCCTTGAATTGAAGAAATTGATGTCATCTCTGGAGAACATTTCTTTTCACTCATTTCCAGGTGTGCCATTTGAAGGGCCTCCATGGGGATTAACAGCATAGACTTGAGTTGGGCTGGTGAGTAATGCACATTTAATCAGACTGCACTCTGTACCCCAAAGCCTCTGCCTTTGTTAAAGTTCTCTGTTCTGCCTGATAAACACGTTATGCCCTACTTCCTTCTATAAAAGCTAATACTCTACCAAATCTGTTTGATATCTTCCTTTTCATAATGAAATATCAGTGATGGCAGAGGAAAGAAAGGGTTCTCCCTCTTTCTTTACCTATTGAAAACAACCTGAGGATGAAGGTATGGTGGCAACTCAGAAAGGCTAACGGTGGGAAGGACCAAAGTTAGCAGTGTCTGCTCGTATATAGGGTATGGTTTTTGACAGTTTGCATTTTTCTTATGATGAATATTATTCAGATCACTAGGAATTGCTTTAGGTTTTCCTTTTAGCTAATTCAGTTAAAAGGGTATAAATAATGTTTTATGAGCCATATAAGATAAATGGAAACCAAGAAAGGACTGCTGTGAAAAGAATAAATGAAATCTAACTCTCTCTCTATATATACATATACACCAAAGTCCCCATAAATATGGCATTTCTGAAATATGAGGTATGATTGCAAAGTCATCTAATTCATTAAAAATATATAGTGTCAGAATTCATACCTCCTGATATGGTTTGGTTCTGTGTCCCCACCCAAATGTCATCTCAAATTGCAATCCCCATGTGGTGAGGGAGGTACCGCCACACCGTTTGCATGATAGTGAGGGAGTTCTAGTGACATCTGATGATTTAAAAAGTGGCAGTTTCCTCTGTTCACTCTCTCTCCTGCCATCTCGTGAAGAAGGTGCTTGCTTCTCCTTCACCTCCCACCATGATTGTAAGTTTCCTGAGGCCTCCTCAGCCATGTGGAACTGTGAGTTATTAAATTTCTTTTCTTTATATTACCCAATTTCAGGTATTCTTTATAGCAGTGTGAAAAGAGACTAATACAGAAGGTAGGGTACCAGGAGGGGGGCACTGCTATGAAAATAACCTGAAAATGGGTAAGTGACTTTGGAACTGGGTAATAGGCAGAGGTTGGAATAGTTCGGAAGGCTCGGAAGAAGACAGGAAGATGTGGGAAACTTTGGAACTTCCTAGAGACTTGCGGAATGGTTTTGTCCAAAATGCCAATAGTGGTATGGACAATGAAGTTCAGGCTGAGGTGTTCTCAGATGGAGATGAGGAACTTATTGGCAATGGAGCTAAGGTCACTCTTGCTATGCTTTAGCAAAGAGACTGGTGGCATTTTGTCCCTGCCTTAGAGATCTGTGGAACTTTGAACTTGAGCGATATGATTTAGAGTATCTGGCAGAAGAAATTTCTAAGCAGCAAAGCATTTAAGATGTGACCTGACTTTTTCTGAAAGTGTACAGTTGTATGCATTCACAAAGAGATGGTATGAAATTGGGACTTATGTTTAAAAGGGAAGCAGAGTATGAAACTTTGACAAATTTGCATCCTGACCATGTGGTAGAAAAGAAAAACCCATTTTCTGGGGAGAAATTCAAGCCAGCTGAAGAAATCTGCAGAAGTAACAAGGAGCCAAATGTTAATCATCAAAACAATGGAGAAAATGTTTCCAGGGCATTTTAGAGAGCTTCATGGCAGTGCCTTCCATCACCGGCCCTGAGGCCTAGGAGGGAAAAATGATTTCATGGGCTGGGCCTAGGCCACTCCCTCCACACCTTGGACATGGTGCCCTGCTTCCCAGCTGCTTCAGCTCCAGAGGTGGCTAAAAGGGGCCAAGGTATAGCTTGGGCCATTGCTTCAGAAAGTGCAAGCCCCAAGACTTGGCAGTGTCCATGTGGTGTTGGGTGTGCAAACAACAAGAGTTGAAGTTTGGGAACCTCCACCTTGATTTCAGAGGATGTATGGAAACACTTGCAGTCCAGGCAGCAGTCTGCTGCAGGGGTGGAGCTCTCATGGAGAATCTCTACTAGGGTAATGCAGAGGGGAAATACGGGGTTGGAGCCCCCATACAGAGTGCCCACTGGGGCACTGCCTAGCCAAGCTGTGAGAAGAGGGCTACCGTCCTCGTCCTCCAGACCCCAGAATGGTAGATCCACCAACAGCTTGCACTGTGTGCCTAGAAAAGCTGCAAGTACTCACCGTGAGCCAGTGGAAGCAGCTGTCGGGGTGTGCCCTGCATAGTCACAGGGGTGGGACTGCTCAAGGACTTGGGAGCCCACTTCTTGTATCAGCTTGCCCTGGAAGTGAGACATGGAGTCAAAGGAGATTATTTTGAAGCTTTAAGATTTTATGAGGGACTTGCCAGGTTTTGGACTTGCATGGGACTTGTGGCCCCTTTGTTTTGGCCAATTTCTCCCATTTGGAATGGGAATATTTACCCAATGCCTATAACCCCATTGTATATTGGAAATAGCTAACTTGTTTTTTATTTTACAGGCTCCTAGGTGGAAGGGACTTGCCTTGTCTCAGATGAGACTTTGGACTTGGACTTTTGGGTTAATGCTGTAATGAGTTAAGACTTTGGGGGACTGTTGTGAAGACATGATTGTGTTTTGGAATGTGAGAAGGACATGAGATTTGGGAGGGGCAGGGGTGGAATGATATGGTTTGACTTTGTGTCTCCACCCAAATCTCATCTTGAATTGATCCTCACATGTTGAGGGAGGGACCTAGTGGGAACTGATTGGATCATGCGGGTGGTTTCCTCCATGCTGTTCTCATGATAGTGAGGGAGTTCTCACGAGATCTGATGGTTTTGAAAGCAGCAGTTTCCCCTATGCTTGCTCTCTCTCTCTCCTGCTGCCTTGTGAAGAAGGTTTTTGATCCTCCTTTGCCTTCCACTATGATTGTAAGTTTCCTGAGGCATCCCCAGCCATGTGGAACGGTGAATCAATTAAACCTCTTTTCCTTACAAATTGCCCAGTCTCAGGTATTCTTTATAACAGTGTGAAAATGGACTAATACACCTCCAAAATGAACTTGGTTACTTCCAGAGTGTGGCAATATGGTTAAAAGAATACTGACTTTTAAACCCAAATGAGTTGGGCCATTTTGCTTGCTTCATTACTCACTACCAAACTACCATACCTTCCTGGGCCTCATTTGCTCAATTACTGTATTAAATGGTAGTAATAATGCCTGTTTCTCAGAGCAGCATGAGGCCTAAATGAAAATGCACTAACTTGCACTGTCTTGTATTCAACAAATATTAGGACCCTATACTCCTTCCACGTAAGAATAGAATGGCTCGGCTGGGCATGGCGGTTCACGCCTGTAATCCCAGAACTTTGGGAGGCCGAGGAGGGTGGATCATGAGGTCAGGAGATCGAGGTCATTCTGGCTAACATGGTGAAACCCTGTCTCTACTAAAACTACAAAAAATTAGCCAGGCACGGTGGCGGGTGCCGGTAGTCCCAGCTACTTGGGAGGCTGAGGCAGGAGAATGGCGGGAACCCAGGAGGCAGAAGTTGCAGTGAGCTGAGGTTGTGCCATTGCGCTCCAGCCTGGTGACAGAATCAGACTCCATCTACAAAAAAAAAAAAAAAAAAAAAAAAAAAAAAAAATGGCTGAAATGGCTGAAAATACTGGATGATGAGAGCAAGAGACTGAGGATTCTGTATGAGAGAATTTTTTCTAACTCTCAAGGGGCTACATCACATTTATTTCAATTAAATAATGATATTGAACACTTAGCACTTGCCGAGTACATTCCTCTTGAATATCAAATTTTTATTTTTAAAGGTGGAATTGAATTTTAGGTATTTCGGAGAGTACTCAAAGTCAATTCTTGTGCATATAGTTAATAATCAAACTTGGGCAAATCTTTTTTAGTAAGTAAAAATTTTTTTTAGTCACACACATGCACACACAAGTATATATGCATCATCTGACCACAATGAGACAAATTTGTTTGTCTTTCAAATTTTCCTAAAGGCATTTCCAAAATATTCTGAGCGTCAGCAGCATGACCTATCCTCTCCATGATGCCTAATTTGAAGGGTCTAACATTTGATTGCATACATACAATCTGGTTTGTGGAGAAAAAAATCAGTCTTATGCCTCCTGTTACACCTATAGCTTACCTTTGTTACCAAAACACCAGGGGTTCGGTCTAGGGGTGCTCATCGCACAGAAAGCCAATCACTGAGTTAACAAGTATTGCCAGGAAAGAAGGCTTTAATAAGGTGCTGCTGCTGAGGAGATGGAGATCAGTCTCAAATCCATCTCCCTGACTGACTAAAATTGGGGTTTGTCTAGCAGGGAAGAAAGTAACCATGTGTGGGAAAACAGGAATTAGAGCGGGGTAAGAAGGGAAGATGGTCAACAGGAGGCAGGTGGTTGCTTAGGCAATTATGGGTGAGGGGTCTGGCATCTCAGATGCAGTGATCTGGTGAGTTTCAGTTCCTTGATATTATCTGGAAAGCCTGATGGGCTAGTTTTCTGAGAAAGGAATTCAGATAAGACAATTGTACCTTTCTCAAGTTTTAAGACTGGGAGGATCAGTTTTATGTTTATTCAGAAAACCATATACATCAGTTCTATGGGACAATTAGGCTGGTTTTACCTTGAAGATAACTTTGAGTTCACATTTATGATGCCACAGAAGACTCAAGGGCCACAGTAATGTGGGCTTGTCATAGCTAGTTAGCCTTCATTTTTGAAATCACATTACAGTTGAAAAATTGGGGATGATGTTATAATATAGTATAAATAAGAAATGAATGAATCTTTCTGCTTTGACATAAAAGTGAGAGATCAAATTGTGTCAGAATTTTATTTCATTTTTCCTGTGGCTGCCGTATTTCCATGTAAGAAGAGAGTCATTAAGTCCAGTGAACTCTCAAGGAGAGGGGAATTAAGCTCTACTGCTTGAAGGGAAAAGTATACAAATTTTTTAAATGTATTTTTAATTACTACAGGTAGTGGCAGTGGGGTCGGGAGCTGGCCAGCTTTTTCTTGGTTCCCTAATGGAAAGTTGAGGGTGAATCTCTGTGTTTCTGTACCCTGAAATTCCAAGGTCATAGGTGGACTGGTGGCGGTATTTCTAGAGACTGGCCTACAGAGTCAAGGATGAACTCCTGTATTGTTTATGTTGCTCAAGCTGGCCTCAAATTCCTGACCTAAGGGTTCCTCCTCCCTCAGCCTCCTGAGCATCTGGGACAACAAGCATGTGCCACCCACTGCACCTAGCTCTGTTTTATTTTTGAGAAGGGTTACTGAGAAAGAATTTGAATGAGAAAGAAGAAACTCACATAGCTCTAGGCTGTCCACTGATGTTATAAAGTACTTTCATTCCCAGAGACACATCTTCTTGCGTTCTCTCTGAATGCTCCTTTTAAAATATTATACCATTGCCCTCCACAGTCTAGCTGCTAATTTCTACCCTGAAACACTCAAAATTCCCAGTTAATTAAGTTAAATCCTTGGTCACAGAGAAGCTGCTTTATCTTAGTGTTTGACTGAAAATATATCTGCATTTCAATAATACAGCATGTCACATTGAATTAAAATAGCACTTTTAAAAACGCCTTCTTCAAAGTAGTAGGTTGTCTAGCAGTCTAGTTTTTAGCAGTGAAACTTAGGATGACTTACTTGGCAGTGGCTTCTGGAGAGCAGTTTCTTAGTGGGTTAAATGAAGATAAGAATATCTTCCTGACCTATCTCAAAAGTTTAATATGGGGCTCATAATAGATAATAAGTGAGTTAAATATAAAATGCTACAAAATTTGCAAATGGTGAGTTGGAAATAGCTTTAGATGTCCAAACGCTCCATTTTAAACATAGGAAGTGACACCCAGAAAAGTGTCAAGAAAAACAGGGACAAGTGCCAGGAATTTCCTGAACTGGCTGCATTGATGAATGCCAACACAACTTTCACATTTTCACTTTTCCAGCTGGAAGTAGCTGAGAGACATGAATAACCAGTAACTATGAGTCTTCCTAGTTCATACACAGATATTCTACAAAGTTATTATTGTTAAGTTCACTTACAAAAAATAGAATAGCCTTTAATTAAAAAATAAAGCCCATAATAAAATAATATTGCCATAGTTTTCTTACCTTTAGTGTCTTCATGCAATACCTGCAGTGTTCTTGGATCCATTTTTTGAGCCCATCCTTGAAATTTCTTTTTATATTCTCATTGTACTTCTTAAACCATTATGTTGCTTTAACCATAGCAACATGGCCTGGTGGAATGTAGGCATTGTTACCATCTCTTGACATATAACATTTTCTAATACAGATTTCATAGATTTGGAATAGTTGAACTTTTTTGCTAAGTTACATCTTTACGTTGACTCTACTCCTTACTTTTGGTTGCTCATTCCCGTGAGTACTTCGGTTATGTAACATTTTTCTCTGACATGGAAATCAGCAAACAGGCATGCTATGGCCAAAGGTAAAGCATCACAATAGTGAAGAAGCTTACGTAAAGGGAAAATTGATGAATGCAGCAGCATGTATTTGTGATTAAATCAAAGGCACATTCAAGGCTGCCTAGCAATCCAACCTGATTAACTGTTTTCCAAATCCTAATATAGTACAAAGTAATTGACAATGACAGGGATTGGGGGAAAGTCAGATGCAAAATTGAGTATATCACTGTCAGCTGGTTAACAAAACAAATTGCCCAATGTCTTCTAAATTTCCATATTTCTAGAACTTATTTCTGAAATGAAACTTATTTTCACAGACAATAGAACAGTTTAGTGTCTAGACAATGGGAAAACATTAACTAAGTTGTTAATAAGAGCAGATAAAACATCATCTTTTTTTGCCATCTGTAAAGATGCAAGGCCTGTTTTCTGTTATTTTGTACACTACACCTTCTAAGTCAGATCCCAAACTCACAGATTATTCTGGGATTGTATGAAATCCCTACCTTTTATTTATTTAAATAAAATGATATTGAAGTTAGTGAATACGATAGCTAATAAAAGCTAGTATTTATTAGGTGCCATGAATATAAGACATTCTTTTTATTTTGTTATAATTTCTAATTCTCATAACACATGTATTCAGTAGGAATTGTTGTCTCCATTTTATGAGAAAACTGAAGTCCACAGTTGTTGATTACTTTGCCTAAAGTCACATAAGTAGTGAGGATTCTGGCTCAGACTAGTCGGACCCTAAATCCCATGCTATTTCCACTCTTTTATGACTCCTTTTTATTCTTTTTAACCTCCATAGATTTGTGAGGAGATAGCACAGCATGCAACATTTAAAAACTTTTTTCCCAATATTATACCAATACAGTCATAAAATTAACACAGCAGTATAAAGCCAGTGAATTTCATTATTTACAGCAGAGGCAGTAAAGAGAAGGTGGGATTTAGATTCAAATGACCTGGCCCTGCCATCTATCAGCCATGAAGCTTTAGCCAAATCACTTAATTCCACTGAACTTCACTTTTGGTAATCTTTAAAAATAGTGTGTTATCAAAGGGTTTTGTGGTCATTAAATGAAGTACTATTAACCAAGGAGTTTTTGCAAATGTGGATTATTTTTATTAAGAAGAAGACTATTTAGTAAGTCTGTTTGTCAGAGTGAATTATCAATAAGATTGATTATGTCATTTGGGAGGTTCAGAGATGTTTCTGGCTAAGACCAAATGAGATGGCTGAATACTCACGGTCAGAATGCACCCTTCTGTTTTCACTCTCAAGACAGAGAGATACGCTGTTGTTCTTTCTAACATCTTGAGCGATTTTATTAGTGTCTCCTGTAGAGTCCAGTAATCATTCACTGAGGGAAAGGGAATCAAACAACGAAGTTATGCTTGTTGCTGCCAAATCAACAGGAAGAGCCTGGTTACATGCTGAGACATCACGCAAACCACTGCTGTGAAGAGGAGTGGACTGGGGCTGCACAGGTGGCAGAAGAGAAGCCCTGGAGAGACACTAGAATCAAGGCTTGGAGATTGCTGGCAAGATGGCTGAACAGGAACAGCTCTGGTCTGCACGTCCCAGCGAGATCCACGCAGAAGGTGTGTGATTTCTGCATTTCCAACTGAGGTACCCAGTTCATCTCACTGGGACTGGTTGGACAGCGGGCGCAGCCCATGGAGGGTGAGCCAAAGTAGGGTGGGGCATTGCCTCACCTGGGAAGCGCAAAGGGTGGGGGAATTTTCTCCCCTACCTGAGGGAAGCCTTGAGGGACTAAGCCTGAGGAACTCCAGCACAGATACTGCGCTTATCCCACAGTCTTCCCAAACCACAAACCGGGAGATTCCCCGCGGTGCCTACCCCACCAGGTCCCTGAGTTTCAAGCACAAAACTGGGTTGCCATTTGGGCAGACACCAAACTAGCTGCAGGAGTTCTTTTTTTCCATACCCAGTGGTGCCTGGATCACCAGCGAGACAGAACTATTCGCTCCCCTGGAAAGGTGTGTTGAAGGCAGGGAGCCAAGTGGTCTGGCTCAGCGGGTCCCACTCCCATGGAGCCCAGCAAACTAAAATCCACTGGTTTGAAATTCTTGCTGCCAGCACAGCAGCAGTCTGAGACTGACCTGGGATGCTCGAGGTTGGTCGGGGAAGGGACGTCCACCACTGTTGAGGCTTGAGTAGGCAGTTTTAGGCTCACGGTGTAAACAAAGCAGCCAGGAAGTTCAAACTGGGCGGAGCCCACTGCAGCTCAGCAAGGCTGATTTGGTCAGACTGCAGGACTTCTCTGAGCAGGGCATCTCTGAAAAAAAGGCAGCAGCACCAGTCAGGGACTTATAGATAAAACCCCCATCTCCCTGGGACAGAGCACCTGGGGAAACGGGAAGCTGTGGGTGCAGCTTCAGCAGACTCAAACGTCCCTGCCTGACAGCTCTGAGAGAGCAGCGGACCTCCCAGCACAGCGTTTGAGCTCTGCTAAGGGTCAGACTGCCTCATCAAGTGGGTCCCTGACCCCCGTGTATCCTGACTGGGAGACACCTCCCAGGAGAGGCCGACAGACACCTCATACAGTTCTGGCTGGCATCTGGAAGGCGCCCCTCTGGGAAGCAGCTTCCAGAGGAAAGATTAGGCAGCAAGCAGCCTTTGCTGTTCTGCAGCCTCCACTGGTGATACCCAGGCAAACAGGGTCAGGAGTGGACCTCCAGCAAATTCCAGCAGACTGGCAGCAGAGGGAACTGACTGTCGGAAGGAAAACTAACAGACAGAAAGGAATAGCACATTCACTCAAAGACACCTTCTGAAGGTCACCAACATCAAAGAGCAAAGGTAGATTAATCCACAAAGATGGGGAGAAACCAGAGCAAAAAGGCTGAAAATTCCAAAAACCAGAATGAGTTTGATGAATTGACAGAAATAGGCTTCAGAAGGTCGGTAATAACAAAATTCTCCAAGCTAAAGGAGCATGTTCTAACCCAATACAAGGAAGCAAAGAACTTTGAAAAAAGGTTAGATGAATTGCTAACTAGAATAACCAGCGTAGAGAAGAACATAAATGACCAATGGAGCAAAAAAACACAGCATGAGAACTTCATGAAGCATACACAAGTTTCAGTAGCCAAATCGATCAAGTGAAAGAAAGGATATCAGTGATTGAAGATCAACTTAATGAAATAAAAAGAGAAGACAAGATTAGAGAAAAAAGAATAAAAAGGAATGAACAAAGCCTCCAAGAAATATGGGACTATGTGAAAAGACCAAATCTACATTTGATTGGTGTATCTGAAAGTGATGAGGAGAATGGAACCAAGTTGGAAAACACTCTTCAGGATATTATCCAGGAAAACTTCCCCAGCCTAGCAAGATAGGCCAACATTCAAATTCAGGAAATACCGAAAATACCACTAAGATACTCCTTGAGAAGAGCAACTCCAAGACACATAATTGTCAGATTCACCAAGGTTGAAATGAAGGAAAAAATATTAAGGGCAGCCAGAGAGAAAGCTCAGGTTACCCACAAAGGGAAGCCCATCAGACTAACAGTGGATCTCTCGGCAGAAACCTTACAAGCCAGAAGAGAGTGGGGGCCAATATTCAACATTCTTAAAGAAAAGAATTTTCAACCCAGAATTTCATATCCAGCCAAACTAGGCTTCATAAGCAAAGGAGAAATAAAATCCTTTACAGACAAGCAAATGCTGAGAGATTTTGTCACCACCAGTCCTGCCTTACAAGAGCTCCTGAAGGAAGCACTAAACATGGAAAGGAACAACTAGTACCAACCACTGCAAAAACATACCAAATTGTAAAGAATATCGACACTATGAAGAAACTGCATCAACTAACGGGCAAAACAACCAGCTAGCTTCATAATGACAGGATTAAATTAACATATAACAATATTAACCTTAAATGTAAATGGGCTAAATGCCCCAATTAAAAGACACAGACTGACAAATTGGATAAAGAGTCAAGACACATCACTGTGCTGTACTCAGGAGACCTGTCTCACGTGCAAAGACACATATAGGCTCAAAATAAAGGAATGGAGGAACCTCCATACTGTTTTCCATAATGGCTGTACCAGTCTCCTTCCCACCAACAGTGTATAAGTACCTTTTCTCTATAACCTTGCCAACGTTTGTTATCTTTTGACTTTTTGATAATTGCCATCCTAAGGGGTGTGAAGTGTTTTATTATAGAGATTTTGAGTTGCATTTCCTTCATGATTAATAATGTTGAACACCTTTCCATATACCAGTTGGCCATTTTCAAGTTTTTTAAAAAGAAATGTTTATTCAGGTCTTTTGCACATTTTAAATTGGGTGTTTTTCCACTATTGAGTTGTATGGATTCTTTACAAATTTTGGATACTAACTTCTTATCAGATATATGGTTTGCAAATATTTTTTCCCAAACCATAGGCTGCATTTCATTTTGTTGATTGTTTCCTTTGCTATGCAGAAACTTTTAGTTTGATATAATCCCATTTATTTATTTTTGCTTTTTGGCCTAAGGTTTTGGAGTGACAGCCACAAAATCATTGCCAAGACTGATGTTCAGATTTCTACCTATGTTCTCTTATAGAAGTTTTATAGTTTCAGGTCTTTTATTTAGGTATTTTATCTACTTTGAGTTGATTTTTAGGTATGGTGTAAGATAAGGGTTCAGTTTCATTCTTTTGCATTGTGGAAATTCAGTTTTCCTAGCCCCAATTAATGAGAAGACTATCCTTTCTGCATTGTACTGTCATTGAACCCTTGGCAAAAAATTAGTTGATCATATGTGTTTGGATTTATTACTGGGCTCTCAATTTTGTTCCACTGGCCTATATGTCTGTTTTTAATGCCAGTACCATATTGTTTTGGTTACTGTAGCTTTGCAATATGATTTTAAATCACAAAATGTGAGGCCTCCAACTTTATTTTTCTTTCTCAGATTTTTTTTTGACTATTTGGGATCTTTATGGGTGCACATTGTCTTAGTCTGTTTTGTGTGGCTTTAATAGAATACCACAGACTGGGTAATTTATAGGGAACAAAAATTTATTTCTTACAGTTATGGAGGCTAGAAAGCCCAAAGTCAAGAGGCCTCCATCTGGCAAGGGCCTTCTTGCTGTGTCATCCCATGGGAGGAAGGTGGAAAAGCAAGAGAACATTTGTGAGAGAGAGCAAGAGGGGCCCAAACTCACATTTACAGCAAAGCCACTCTAGAGATAACTAACTCACTCTCAAAATAATAACATTAATCAATTCATGAGGGCAGAGTCCTTGTAACCTAATCACTTCTTATTAGGTCCAACTTCCTAACACTGTTGCATTGGGGATTAAATTTCCAACACATTAACTCCAGGGAACATATTCAAACCATAGCGTATATTAATTTTAGTTTTTTTTACTATTTCTAGGAAGAATGCCATTGGGATTTTAATACAGATTTCATTTAATCTGTATATTGCTTTGGGTAGTATGAACATTTGAAAAATACCAATTCTTCCAATCCATAAGCATTGATATATTTTGGATCTTCTTCAGTTTTTTTTATGAATGTTTTATAGTTTTCAGTGTATAGATCTTTCACCTCTTTGGTTAAGTTTCTTCCTAGATATTTTATTTTTTTGATGCTAACATAAAAGGGATTTTTTTCCTTGATGTCTTTTTCAGTTATGTCATTATTTGTGTATAAAAATATTATGGATCTTTGTATGTGAATTTTGTGTCCTAATACTTTACTGAATTCTTTAATTAGTTCATATAGGTTTTTTTTTTGGAATTTTTTTTTAACGGATAAGATTGTGTCACCTGTCACTTGAGATAATTTTGGTTCTTCCTTTCCAATTTGGAAGGGAAGAATTTTTTCTTCCTTTTTCCTGTCTGATTTCTCTTGCTAGTACTTCAAGTACTATGTTGAATAGAAGTGCCTTGTAGCAAATCTTAGTGAAAAAGATTTCTATTTTCTCCCATTGATTACAATGTGGATTTTTCGTAGATGACCTTTATTATGTTCAGAATCTTTCCTGTTATATCTAAACTCTTGAGAGTTTTTATCATGAAAGAATTTGTGGACTTTGTTGAATGCTTCTTCCATGTTAATTGAGATGACCATGTAGATTTATCTTTCATTTGGTAAATGTGATGTATCACATTGGTTGATTTGCATATCTTAAACCAGACTCACATGCCAGAGATAAATCCCACTTGGCCATTGATATGGTTTGGCTGTGTCCTCACCCAAAACCTCATCTTGAATTGTAATCCCCATAATCCCAATAATCCCCATGTGTCAATTGCAGGACCAGATGGAGGTAATTGGATCATGGGGGTAGTTTTCCCCATCCTGTTCTTGTGATAGCGAGTGAGTCTCAGATGATCTGATGGTTTGATAAGCATCTGGTATTTTCCTTGCTTGCACTCATTCTGTCCTGCCACTCTGTGGAGAAGGTGCCTGCTTCTCCTTTGCCTTCCACCATAATTGTAAGTTTCCTGAGGCCTCCGCAGGCATGCAGAACTGTGAGCCAATTAAGCCTCTTTCCTTTATAAATTATCTAGTCTCAGGATTTCTTCACATCAGTATGAGAACGAACTAATACAGCCATTATGTATAATCTCTTTGATGTGTTGTTGGATTCAGTTTGCCAATATTTTATTGAGGATTTTTGCATCAATGTTAATCAGAGAAATTGGCCTGTTGTTTTCTTTTCTGGTGAAATCTGTATCTGGCTTAAGTAGCAAGGTAATACTGGCCTCCTAAATTGTGGTTGGAAGTATTCCCTCTAGTTATATTTTTGGGAAGGACATTGTTGGTATTGATTCTTCTGTGAATGCTTGCTAGAATTTAGTTGTGAAGCCATTTGGTCTTAGGCTTCTCTTTACTGGGAGATTTTTGATTACTTCTTCAATTTCTTTTACTTGTTTTTGGTCTGTTCAGGCTTTCTTTTTCTTCTTGGTTCAATCTTGGTAGATTATATTTTCTAGAAATTTATCCAATTCCTTTGGGTTAACCAAATTATTGGAATAAAATTGTTCATAATAGTCACTATGATTATTTTTTATTTCTGAGGCATCTGCTGTAATTTATTTTCATTTTTGATTTTATTTGAGTATTCTTTCTTTTTTTCTTACACTAGCTAAGAGTTTTCAGTTTTCAAGTTTTTTCAAAATTAACTCAGTTTTACTTATTGTTTCTGTGATTATTTTGTTCTCTGATTTATTTCTGTCCTAGTTTTATTACTTCCTTCTTTCTGCTAATTTTGATTTAGTTTTTTTAAAAGCTGTTTGAGATGTAATAGTAGACAAATTTGTTTGAAATCATTCTTCTTTTATATGTAGGCATTTATTGCTGTAAACTTACCTCTTAGAACTGCTTTCGCAGCATCCCATAGATTTTGGTACACTGTGTTTCCATTATTATTTGTATCAAAATATTTTAAATTTTCCCTTTTGATCTCTTTGACCAATTGGTAGTTCTGATCATGTTATTTATTGTCTGCATATTTGTAAATTTTCCAAGATTCTTCCTGTTATTGTTTTCTAGTTTTACACCACTATAGTCCGAAATGATGCTAGGTATGATTTCAATCTTCTTAAATTTGTTGACTTATTTTTTTTTGCTTAATATATAGCATATTGTAGAGAATGTTTCATGTGCACTGGTGCAAAATGTGGATTCTGCTGTTGTTGGATGGCAAGTTTTGTATGTCTGGTATGTCCATTTGGTCAAAAGTGCAACTTAAGTACAGTATTTTCTTATTAATTTTCTGTCTGGTTGATCTACCCATTGTTAAAAATGGGGCACTGAAGTACCCTATTATTATTGCATTGCTAGTTATCTCTTTCTCCCTTCATGTCCATTAATATTTGCTTGGTGTATTTAGATGCTTCGATGTTGGATGCATATAAATTTCCAATGATTCTCTTCTCCTGGTTGACTCCTTCATCATGTAATAATGACCTTGTTTGTCTCTTGTGACAGTTTTTACTTGAAGTTTATTTTATGAGTGTAGCCACTTCTGCTCTCTTCTGGTTATCATTTGCATGAAATGTCTTCTTCCACTCTTTTACTTTCAGCCTATGTGTTTCCTTAAAGTTAAGTTTCCTCTTCTAAGTAGCATATAGTTGGATCTTATTTTTATAAAATCTATGTAGCCAGTCTGTGTCTTTTGACTGAAGAATTTAGTTCATTTATATTCAAGGTTATTATTGGTAGGTAAAGAATTACTATTGCCATTTTGTTATTTTTCTGTCTTTTTTTTTTTTTAAAGCTCCTTTGTTTCTTTATTCCTTCCTTGTTTACCTTCGTGATTTGAATTTTTTTGGTAATGCTAAGCTTTGATTCCTTTGTCTTTAGTTTTTGTATATTTGCTGTAGTGTTTTTCTGTTTTGTGGTTATTATGAGGCTTACCTAAAACACTTTATTGTTATAATCTACTATTTTAAGCTGATGAAAACTTAACTTCTGTTGCATACAAAAACTGGAATTTTACCCTCCACCCTATTTATATTTTTGATGTCATAATTTACATCTCTTTATATTCTGTAGTCTTTAACAACTTATTGTAGCTTTAGTTATTTGTGAACATTTTTATGTTGCATAAAATGCAACATAAATTATATGTTACATAAAATGCAACATAAATTATATGTTACATAAATTATTATGTCACATAAAATGCAACATAAATTATATGCAACATAATTTATACTAGAGATATGTATGATTTACACACCACAATTACAGGATTGGAGTTTTTCCACTAAGCCAAGATCTATTGCTCCAGGGCACATCCCAGCAGCTTAGGCCCATGAGGCTGGGATGTAGCTGTGGTTCTGACCCTGGGGGGCAAGTTATACCACTGGCATGGCTCTGAGGAAGAAGGCAAGCTCTGGAGGCTCAGGCTCCAAGAATCAGGGCATAGTTGCAATTTGGGACTCAGAACCAATAGGGCACTTTGGCAGCTTAGGACCCAAGGGATGAGGTACCACACAGAGTCACAGAATTGTGACTTTGGACCCTGAGATAGTGGGATAGATATGGCAGTAGCCCAGGCTCTGTGAGGCCAGGGGCAGCAGCAGTAAGGACCCAGAAATGGCAAGATGCTGCTGTGGCTTTGTCCCAGAAGATGGGTAGGAGTGTAATGATTCTACTGCCTGGAGATTGGGGTGCCTCAGTAGCTTGGCCTAAGTCAGGGCTAGTTCAGTTCCAGGTAGGCAGGGAACTGTGATGGCTTGGCCTGGAAGGCAGGGTGATCCAGCTCAGCCAAGGCTCTGATTCCTCAGGATGCAAGGCACTGTGTCTACTCAGCACCAGAACTTTCAGCTACCAAGTTCAGTGGAGCCTCTGCATCCCTGATGGTAGAGTGCAGGATGAGCTGGGGTGCTGGGAGGTGCAACTGCTCTCTTGTGCAGAAGACCTGAGGTCCCTGTGGGGTGGGCTACTGCATCTGCTCTGGGGCCAGGGTCACGACTCTTCCCGTGTTCAGGAGGCCACAGGACTGGATGCTGCCTCAGCTGCGGCTCTGGGGGTGTGACTACTCTTAGAGTTCGAAGTTCTGGATCTCTGGCTGTGGGGTATTACTTCAGTTTGGCCCTCAGGAGAGGGAATACCAGCAACTGAGAAGGCAGGATGAAGCGGCTTTGTGGTAGCTTGGTCCTGGGGGTTGGATGTAGCAGCAACTCTGCTCAGAGATACTGGGTTCCTGGGTAGATGTGGGGCAGGGGTGGCTGAGCATCTTGGGATGGAGGTATACAATGGCTACTCACCCTGGAGAAGAGCTCACTCTAGCATTGGCTTCTGTTCCACAGTGGTGCAGAGAAGCAGCAGTACAGGCTAGTGGGGGCACACAGTATAGGCTCCTTCTCTAAGGTTAGCTCAGCATATTGACTCCAGGGAACTGTCTCAGCTGGGCTCAGAACCTGTGAGGACTGCAGGAGTCTCCAGCAGCGAAGACTGCAGGTAGCCGAGAAGGTGATGGGGGTGCTGGGATCCTCTTGCTCACCTTTTCCCTACAGGGAAAAGTCCCTCCTGGTTCCAAGCTCATCTCAACTGTGGGGATGGGGTGGTGGAGGAAGGCATTTTCTTCCATTCTCTGTGTGGCCATCTTGGGTTTCTGTGCTCTATAGGATTCCTGCTGGATTTTCGGTACTCTCTAATGCTCTCTTTTAGCTAGTTTAGTCAAAATGTAGTTATTTATTCATGTTTTGTTCTGTTTTTTTTTGTGTGTGGAAGAGTGCTAGGAGCTTCTAGTTGGCCATCTTGCTGATGTCCTAATTTGTATGTCCTAATTCCATAAAGACTCTAAAGTCTTTACGGAATTCTAAATTTTTATGAATCCAAAGACAGCGTAAACATAAAGCAGGTTTATTTCAACTATAGACACAAAGCACACATTTTTATTGTGCGTTCCTTGACTAAGGCCTTTACCATAAGCTAGGTGTACCAGACTAGATCACTACTGACAGTCCCTCACTTTCCTAAACTGTGCTTAGTGACAGCTGCTGACAAACCTGAGGAATAAGGAAACCAATGATTACACAGCCCCAAACAAACATGGTATACAACCGAACCTCCACAATTTCACCATCTTTTTCTTCTCTTTCTATCTATCTGCCTGTCTCTGTCCCCTTCTCTTTCTTTCTCTGTTTTACACACACACACACGCGCACACACACACACACTTCCTCCTCCCTCCTGTTCTTTGCTGATGTGTGTGGGAGGGGGGCTGAATCAGGAGCAGGGAGGCTGGTCCCTGGCGTGGCCTTTTTCTGGGCCACCTCTTGCTGCCCCCCAGGTGCTCAGTTCTCTTCTCCGGTGCCTTGTTCAGCCCCCTTTGCTCTTTCTTCTTCATTTTTTTTTTCTGATGTGTAAACATCCTGGGAAATTTGCATATTTGGCTGTAGTCGGGAGATCTTGGACAGGGTTTAGTGACTGTGTTGGAACCATTTGCTATTCTCTCACTAATCCCATGGACAGGAGATGGGGGAGTGAGGGCGGATGGAATCTCACCACTGCCCCCTGAGAGGGAGTAACTGAATCAATAGCACTGTCGCCGTTTCCATCTGTCAGGGTGACATGCCAACTGGCTAATGCTGAATTATTGATACTCCTTCCCAAAGTGAGTTAACCAAACAATTCAAAATCAGTGAAAAGGGGGTGGTCAATGGCAAATGAGGTTAAGTCCATTTTGTCACAAGGACAGGAAGCTGATGGCTGCCTCCAAGCCAAATCTGCTTGATTTCTGTTATCGCTGAGAGAGGTCTTCAGTGCCACAAAGGGAAAGAACACAATAGAACAACAAAATTAGCTTTTTCACAAAAGAGGATTCAGATCACTTTCCAAATGAGCCATATTTACTAGCTAGCTCCCCTATCCCTCCAGCAGTAGAACTGGTGTAGAAACCAGAAGGGAAGTTCTTTCACAGTAAAATAAAATAAAATAAAATAAAATAAAATAGCCAAGATTTCCTTGAAAAACTGGATTCCTCCGTGAATTTGACCTTCAATCTTGACAGAAAGGTGATTGCTGGAAACACAAAAGCTCACTGGCTAAATTCCTACTCTGATGTCTCTACCGGGTGTTAGGATCCGTAGAGCAATTAATGAACCTGAGATATGACAACCCACTGATTTTACTGAGCAGTGTCTTGGGAGATCACAAAGCATTCTCTTATGTATTCAGTGTCATAAATTCTACCCTTTAGCGAGCACATTAATTGTTAGCACTGAGTAAACAGCTGCTTTATATTGTACACAGAGGTGCCAGGAGGTGCTTGCCCTGAAATTGTGTATGCCCCAGGCTGCAAGGTGTAATAAATAAATGGGCAAGTTGTGAATTTCCATTCATTTGGATGGACTTTTTATTAAAGTGCCTGCCAAGACACTTGCACAGACCAGAATGTTTAAAGAGTTAATGTTCATAGATTTTAAACATTCCACAGCATTTCACCTGTCTACAGTTTTCAATCTTTCTCCAAGCCCAGTGAACTGTTACAAACACAGATCTGTAGCACCATCTAGTGGACAGGAAGCAGGGGTAGTGTGCAGACAACTGACTATAAAATTTGAAAGCCAAATTTCGGGTATGGCTCAACCTTCTTGTTCATGGTAGGGTATCCCAGTCATATTCTGAGCAGAATGAAACGTGAGTTGGATGGCAGGAACGGGTGCTACAATTTGGCTGAGCCATCCATTATTGGGGAGGAAGACGGGGTGGAGGCTGCAACCAGATGGAGCAGTGCATTGATCTATGCACTTTGATCAGTGGAGAAATCAGTTATTAATCAACAAAGAACTATTGATTTCCCAGCACAGTTGCAGCCAGAAAACAGTGTATCAGCTGTTACTATTAACAACCAGTGTGTTGGGAAGTTAACCACTAGCAACTCTGCCCTTGGCTTCAGTAAACAGATCATTAAATGATGGGAAGAACCTGAACTCTCCAGAGGGACGGCTAGAGGAGACTGAGGAATTTTAAACAAAACATGAAACTGATTTGCATTTTGTAGTTCAAAATGGAGCTAGTCATTAGCTCCTTTTAGACAAAAATAATGTGAAAACTGTATATTTATACTTGTGCGTTCTTTGGCTTAACTAAAAATTGAGTTATTGGGACCAAGAAAAAATCAATAATCAACAAATATTATCAACAGTTTACCTTGTACCAGGCACTCTTCTAGGGGAAACAGACATTAAATCCTTGCCTTTGTATTAATATTTAGTAGTTGGCGTCATGTGACATAGACATTATGGTGCTGCCACTAAGTCAAACCAAAGTTTCTCTAATTTTGTATAAACACACTTTAGAGTTACACTAAAATATCATTATGGCATGAAGTCTATTTCTCAAAAGAGAAACAATAACCAAATGTATTCAGCTTAGCCGTTAACTTTTTTCTCTTATTTCACTTTAATGGGATTAACCTTATTGATAATGCTAAATATTTACCTGCACCTTCAACAAGGTGTGTGTGTGTGTGTGAGAAATTGTCCTATAACCAGCCTGGAAGCAATTTCAGATGAATGACTATTAAGTCCTTCAGGCACCTGGACTAAGGCTGGTTCCTAAAAGCTTGCTCCGCAGGGTCCATTGTCAAAGGAAGAAAAACTGGTGTTGGAGACTGCCTGCCATGTTAGATTGATTATTGGGATTTCACACTCTGTTCTGTGGGTACAAGAACAATCCAACTCTGGAAAGGGTTGATATCTGTGGAGAATCTGGCAAGTTAGGGAAGTGACATGAGGAAAAACTATATAGTTTAAAAAATTGTAATGTTATGGATAGGACTGTAAAAAGCCAGGAGTGTGATAATGTTTTCAATTTTAGGTAAAAAATTTATTTAAAAAATTTCCCACCTTTAGTGAGGTATAGTTGACAAATAAAACTTGTACATATTTACAATGTACAATGTAATGTTCTGAAATATGTATATGTTGTGAAATTATTAATCAAGCTAATTAACATATATATTATCTCAGAGTTATTTTTTGTGGTGAGAACATTTAAGATAATCTCTCCTAGCAGTTTTCAAGCATACAATATTTTTAAAAGTATATGTTATTATTATTTATAGTCACCATGCTGTACAATAGATCTCCAGAATTTATTCATCCCAATTGAAATTCTGTATTCTTTGACCAATGTCTCCCCATCACAGCCCCTTCCCCAACTTGTTTATTTCTTATTTGATTTGCAAAGCGATTGATAGACTTCTATGTTTCAGACATTGAAATAACTAAGATGGGTAAGACAAGCTTCCTGCATGTGAGATACTTCTTCTCAAGTAATGGAGAAGAAACTTGGGTAATTACTATTAGTATGAAGAGAAATAGCTGATAAATAGTCTTTAGAGCAGTAGTTCTCAGACTCACACATACATTAGAATCACCTGGGGGGTGTGTTAAACTGCTGATTGCTGTGCCCACGCCCAGAGGTTTGGCTTCAGTAGGTCTTCGGTGAGTTCTCAGAATTTGCATTTCTAACAGGCTCCAGGTGTTACTGTTTGTCTACCACTATTTTAGAGGGAGGTGGTGGTGGGTAGGGAAGGCTTCAAGGAGGAGTGACATCTCTGCTAGGACTGCTAATAAATATTAAGAGTTTGGTAATGGAGAGGGGACATGAGCATGCCAGGCAAAGAACACTGTGAGAAGATACATCCGGGAATGAGTGAGTCGTTCAGGGACACTAAAGTTCTGGACACACGGGCAAGAGCAGGGAGATGAGGCCCACATTGCAGACCAGGGCAGTTCTCAAGGGCCTTGAGTGCTGGGTTAAGAGTCAGGACACTGCCCCATAAACAATATGGAACCATTAGAGGTTTTTCAGAAGAGTGACATGATCAGATTTGTTTCCTAGACAGGAAATTGTCTTCCATTTGAAGAGAGGAGAACCAGAGGCAGGAAAAGCAATTAGGAAGCTGTTTCAATGGTCGAGGTGATAGACATTAGGGGCTTTAACTGAGACCATGGAGGTATGAATAAACATGTAGAAACAAATGAGAAAGAGATTTAGGAGGTAGGATCAATTGTAATTAGGGACAGAGAAAGAGGAACTGAGGTCCATGATGTAATGCTGGGGTGCCTGAGTGGAAAGTCTTAGTATAAGTTGAGATACTATAAAAAAAAAAAAAGTCATTTTTGGAGGAAAATGGTTAATTTGATTTTGGAAAGAATAAGCTTGAAGTGTTGTTTAAAAAAAAAAAAAGAAAAGAAAAGAAAAATGGGGACTGGTTGGCAGCACCTGTGTTAAGCCAGAATGGAACTAACGAACTGATGATGGAATGAAAGTTTATATTCATCCTTTAAATGTTAAGCCATGAAAAGATGGACTCACTTTTTTTTTCTTATTATTTCAACATAGCCAATTGAAATTGGGAGTTCATGTAATCAGGGCTACATAAAAAATTATTCTATCCACTACTCATACACATCCTATATATAATGTGCTTAAAACATGATTACAGGAATGAAACAAGGACACTTGAAATAGCAAGATTAGACTTTAAGTACATATTAAGTGAGTGATGTGTATGAGCGAGATTATTTCCAGTTAAAACATTCAGAGAAAGCTTCAACGTCTTCTTTCCCTTCTTTGTTACCTACCTCTTTTCTCTGACACTCATCAATCAGGTATCTTCACCCCCTTGTTCATGCCCTTTGGCTAGCAGAAGGGCTGAGTAGAATATATCATAGAAAGATAATGAAGATGTGTTAAGAGGCACAGGAGATTCTCAATGGCAGGGAGTTAGAGGGCAGGTCAGAGGCAGCAGTGTATCTCAGTTTTAACGTGTATGGAATCACCTGGAAATCTAGTTAAAATGCAGATTCTGATTTGCAGTGGGGCCTGAGATTCTGCATTTCGATCAAGCTCTCAAGTGATGCCTCCGTGCTGCTAGTCTGTGGACCTTACTGAGCAGCAAGGTGCTCGGGCATTTTCGGCCCACGTGGTTGAAACTATTGGCTGTGGAGTTAGATTCGAGACAGAACATTGCCCCTGTCAGTTATTAGGTGGGTAACCTTGGGCAGGTTATTAAACCTCAATCTAAGTTCTATTCTGTAATAATAATACCTTACTTATGGAGTTGATAATGTTAGTGTTCTTTCTGACACCCATGATATCCTTGAAGGATGACTTTTATGCTCCGAAGAGATTTTCAGGGGCTATCTTTGTCTTAAAAATTAATATTCAATTTAAATAAAGTTACAAATTCAGAAGTTTAAGAGCTCAGTCAAGCAGATGCCAGTGTTTGAGTCTTAGCTCTCCTTACTGTGACTTTGGGCCAGTGACTTATCCTAGTATGCATCAACTCATTTAACCTTCACCACAATTCTGTAGAGGTGCCTTTATTACTTCCAGCTGAGGTCTCAGTTTCCACTGCTGTAAACTGGGAATACTAATGGGGTAGTTGTGAGGAATAAATGAGTTAATGTGTAAAAAGCGTTTATAAAAGGTTTGGCACATAAAAAGCTTTATCATTCCTTAAGCCTTTAGGTTCAACTCACAAATCTTAGCTTTCTGTTTATAAATCTAGCAAATTTTAACAATTATTTTAAAGTAACATTTACAACTGAATTAATTTTCTTATATACCTTAAATTGCATTTCTACAGTTGGTGTTCTTTATTTTCTTCATGAAATCCAGTTGTCTGAAAAACAGATCATATAAAGAACTTAAATAACCCTTATAAATATGAAACTTTAAACTTACAAATATGGGGAGCTTAAAGTAGTGACACAGCAATGGGAGTGACAGATGTGGTCCGCTCTGGGGTACAGACAGTAAAGGGGTATGTGATCTGTAGAGAATTTAAAAACAATAATAAAATCAATTAAGTGTTTTTGGTCTGCCTTTTATTATCATCATGTACTGACATACTATCAATAACAGTGACAAAATACTCCTCATACTGGAATGGACCACTTCTATAGTCTGCGCCTCTTGGTACACCCAGGGTAATCTTAAGTGCTCTTTAATGTTCCAACACTGCTTAAAATGTTGGCCAAATTCTCTTTTACTTTTACATTAAAAATAACAATCTAAGGCCAAGCATAGTGGCTTGTGCCTGTAATCTCAGTGCTTTGGGAGGCCAAGGTGGGAGGAATGCCTGAGGCCAAGAGTTACGACCAGCCTGAGCAACATAGCAAGAGCCCCCCACAGCTACTCAGGTGGCTGAGGTGAGAGGGTTGCTTTGAGCCCAGGAGTCTGAAGCTGCAGTGAGCTATGACTGTGCCACTGCACTACAGCCTGGGTGACAGAGCAAGATCCTCTCTTTAAACAACAACAACAACAACAACACAACAAATGCAAAGCAAATCCAAGTTGTCTCTAGGCTTATCTATAATTACTCTAACATGTCTTTAAATATTATCAGTAATTAAAATCAAATATTCACTAATGTTTTCCCCTAAACATAGCTTAACATATTAACACTATAGGTTTGATTTATGTGACCATGTATACCTTTAATTATAAATTTTTCCAGAGGTTTGCAATGTTAACTCAATAATGGAACCCTGTCATAGAAGCAGAACAGTGTCATGTGTTAAGAGAATAGATTATTGGAGCAGACTGCCTGGTTTTGAAGATTAGCCCCACCACTTGCTAGCAGTTGTAGCCCTTAGCTGGTTATATAACCACTCAGTGTCTCAATTTTCTCATGAGGGCATATAATAACAAGTAGCTACCTTATAAGATGACTAAATAAATTATGATACCAAACTACTTAGCATATGTTAGAAATTGATTGAACACATAAGCATGGGTCTATTTCTAAATTTTGATTCCATTTTATTGGTATGTTTGCCTATTTTTGGACTAATGTCATGCTACCTGGATTATGGTACCTTTATATGAAGTCTTGAATTCAAATCAGGTAACACAAGTTCTCCAATATTCTTTTCAAGGTTGTTTTAGCTATCCTTTACTAGTGAAACTTTCTGGGCCTGAAACTTACTTTGTGGGGAGGTTTTAAATTTTAAATTCAATGTATTTTACAAATATAGACTGTTCATTAAAAAATTATTATGTAATAAATTTTTGTGATTTTTTTAGCATAAAGTTATTTATAACTTTAAGCTCCTTATCATTTAAAAATATGTTGTTTCTGTTTCTTCAAACTATTCCAGAAAAATGAAGACGAGGAAATACTTTCAAACTTATTTTACAAAGTCAGCATTACCTTGATTCCAAAACCAGACAAAGACACAATAATAAAAGAGAGTTACAGGCCAATATCCTTGATTAACATAGATACAAAAATTCTCAATAAGATACTAGCAAACCGAATTCCATAGTACATGGAGAAGATCATTCAATATGATCAGGTGAGATTCATCCCAGTGATACAAGAAAGGTTTAACATACACAAAATCAATACATGTGATACACTACATTAGTGGAAAGACAAAAACCATGGTCATCTCAATAAATGCTTTAAAAGCATTTGACGAAATTAGACATCTGTTCATGATAAAAACTCTCAACAAACTAGGTATAGAAGGTATGTATGTCAACATAATAAAGGTCATATGTGACAAACCCACAGCTAACATCATACTAAATGGAGAAAAGTTGAAAGATTTTCCTCTAAGATCTGGAGCAAGACAAGATTCAATATAGTACTGGAAATCCTAGCCAGAGCAATTGAGCAAGAGAAAGAAATTAGAAGGAAGTAAAAGTATCCCTATTTGCAGACAACATGATCTTATATAGAGAAAACCCTAAAGACTTCATAAAAAAGCTGTTAGAATTAATAAATGAATTCAGTAAAGTTGCAAGATATAGAATCAACATACACAAATCAGTAGCATTTCTATGTGCCAGTTTCGAACTACCTAAAAAAGCAATCAAGAAAATGATTTCATTTACAACAGCTACAAAATAGATACCTCGGAATAAACTTAAGCAGGGAAGTGAAAGAGTTCTATGTTGAAAACTATAAAACACCAATGAAAGAAACTGAAGAGAAAACAAATAAGTGGAAAGATATCCCATGTCCATGGACTGGAATAATTAATATTGTTAAAATGGCCATATTACTGAAAGTGATCTACAGTTTAATGCAATCACTATCAAAATACCAATGAAATTCTTCACAGGAATAGAAAAAGTGATCCTAAAATTTATATAGAATCACAAAAGACACCAAACAGCCTAAGCTGTCCTGAGCAAAAAGAACAAAGCTGGAGGCATCACACTAACCTGATTTCAAAATATATCACAGAGCTATAGTAACCAAACCAGCATAGCATTGGCATAAAATCGGACATATAGACCAATGAAACAGAATACAGAACCCAGAAACAAATTTATGCACCTACATCCAGCTGATCTTTGACAAAGATGCCAGGAGCACACACTGGGGAAAGGAGAATCTCTTCAATAATGGTGCTGGGAAAATTGGATATTCATATGCAGAAGAATGAGACTAGACCCCTACCTCTCACCATATTAAAACATCAACTTAAAATGAATTATTGACTTCATATAAAACCCAAAATTCATGAAACTACTGGAAAAAAACAGAAAAAACACTTCATGACATTGGGCTGGGCAAGGATTTAAAAAATAAGACTGAAAAAGCATGGGGTGCAGTGTACACTGCTAGGGTGATGGGTGCACCAAAATCTCAGAAATCACACCTAAAGAACTTATCCCTGTAATCAAACACCACCTGTTCCCCAAAAACTATTGAAATAAAAAAGCCCAAGCAACAAAAGCAAAAATGGACAAATAAATTACACAAAACTGAAAAGCTTCTGCACAGCAAAGAAAACAAGCAACAGACTGAAGGGACAACCTGCAGAATGGGAGGAAACATTTGCAAACAATATATTTGACAAGGAGTTTATATCTAGAATATTTAAGGAATGCAACTCAATAAGGCAAATAATCTGATTAAAAATGGGCAAAAGACTTTGATAAACATTTCTCAAAACAAGATATACAAATGGTTAATAGGTACATAAAAATATACTCAACATTACTAAAATCAGGGAAATACAAATCGAAGCCACAATAAGATACCACCTCACTCCAGTTAGAATGGCTACTATAAAAAGACAAAAACATGTTGGCAAGGATGTGGATAAAAAGGAACACACACTGTTGCCACCAACACTAGTATTGTAAACTAGTACAGACGTTATGGAAACAGTATGTAGGTTCTTCAAAAAATTAAAAAGAGAACTACCATATGATCCACTAATCCCACTACTGGATATATATCCAAAGGAAATGAAATCAGTATGTTGAAGAGATGTCTGCACTACAATGTTCATTGCAACACTATAATAGCCAAGATATGGAATCAATCTAAGTGTGCTTCAGTTAATGAATGCATAAAGAAAACGTGAGATACACACACACACACACTGGAAGAGTTTTCAGTGATAAAAAAAGAATGACATTCCATCATTTGCAACAGAAGGATGAACCAGGGAAATGTCATGTTAAGTGAAATAAACCAGACACAGAAAGTTAAATACTGCATGATCTTACTCATATGTGGAATCTTAAAACTAATGTTGATATCATAGAAGCAGAGAGTAGAACAGTGGTTACCAGAGACTGGGGAAGAGTAGGGAGAGGGGAGAAAGAGGGGAGAATGGGAAGAGGTTGGTTAATAGGTGTAAAATACAATTAGATAGGAGGAATAAGTTCTTGTGTTTGATTGCACAGTAGGTGACTACAGTTAACTGTAAAGTATTGAATACTAAAAATTAGCTAGACGAGAAGCTTTTGAATGTTTCCACTACAGATAAATGATAAATACAGGGGGTGACAGATACACACTAATTACTCTGGTTGGATAATTATAAAACATATATACGTACTGAAACATCAAATTGTACCCTAAATATATGTACAATTACAATGAGTCAATTAAAAATATGTTGTTTCTGTAGGTAGGCCTCACCTTTCATTCTGGGTATTGATAATTTATATTTCTTTCTTTTTTTCTTCATTGATGTTGCTAAACATCTATAAATTTTGTTAACCTTTCAAAATAACTAAATTTTTGCTTTGTTAATTTTCTCTATTACTTATCTATTTTCTATTTAATTGATGAGTTAATGCCTGTTTTATCTTTATTATTTTCTTCTTTCTATTTACTTTGGTTTTAATGTGCTTTCTTTTGTTTTTCTACATTCTGAAGGTAGAAGTTTAGATCTTGACTTTTAGACATTTTGTGTTTAATATAAGCAAATGAAGCTATAAATTTCCCTCTAAGCACTGCCTTAACTGCATCCCACACACTTTTATACACGATTTTCATTTTTACTCTGTTCAAAATATTTTCTAATTTATCTCATGATTTCTTTTATCTGTGGTTTATTTCACAGTGTGTCATTTAATTTCTTGTTATTTTTCTTTCCATGGGCTCTTTTCCCCCTCTGGAAACCTTCCTGTACCCCTCTGCCTATTGCACTTTCAGTTTCTTTCACATTTATTTAAGCAGAGAATGACTAGGCTGAAGCTTTCAGGATAATTATAAAGCTGATTATTCATGTTAGTTGAAGAATTTTTGACTGAGAAGTTGCTGTGTGCTCAACACTGTGATGTATTTAATCAATAGCTTCTGGGACTAGCCTTACAGCTGGAGGTGGAAGGGATGTTTCTGCTATCTTTAGTGTAAAGCATTTCTAAAACTCGAAGGCTTCAGACACTTGAATCATGCTCTAGGAAAGGATTTCTGCGGTTCAAATTGTTGAGATACTACTTTCCAACACTTTAAAATAAAGTTTTGGTGATACATATTCTAATGTTCCTAATGTTTTGAGGGACTTAGGCTTTACCTTCCTGCCCACAATGGGGAGAAATTCTGATATGCATTTAAGATGAAATGGAGTCCCCGAGGATCCACTGTGACTGGTTACACTAGAGAGGTGAGCTTCTGGAGGTAGTGCCAGGTTGTGTGCCCAGGGAAAGGGGCCATAGAATAAGTTGTTCAACCTGCCTATCATCTGGACCATTTGATAAAGTCCAGGAAACATTATTTAAGGGTGGGAACCTATGGTGGTAAAGGTCTGGAGGACTTGTCTAGAGGATTCTCCAATAAATATCTCCAATCAATATTCCAGCAGGATAAAAGCAGAATCTGGCTGAATAGGAGTATGTGGGTTGTTTCTATCATCTCTCCTAACATGACTAATATATAGCAACTTAACAAGCACTTGGAATAACAGCTAATAATAGTAGCTAACATTTATTGAGCACTTTCTATGAATCAGGCACTATACTCAATCTTTCATGTCTTATTTAAATCACACAAAGCTGCTAAGCTAGATACTATTCTTACCAGCCCCTTTACACTTAAGGAACTAAGTGAATTAATCCAGGTCACTTACAAGGACATTTTCTTCATACATGTTTGGACCCAATACACCTTATGAAAAATATGGAGTCTTTCCTTTCCATCCCAGGCATCTGGGCACTTTCTATAATAGAGCCAACTTTGTTTGTGGGGCAACTGGAAGTCAAACATATTTTGGAAAGTTCTCAATAGAATAGGTGTCACAATGACTGAAATATTTTCTTCCAATTGTGTGGTCTCTATTACATGGCAAAGTAAATGATGCAGAAAACCCAAGACATTTTGACAAGCTTCACATTGACAATGGGAGCAAGCAGCACTTCCAAATTCCATTTGTTTCTCCACTGAATACTAATCCCAGAGTTTATCAGTTTGAATGTATTCCCTGAAGAATAACTCCAGACTTAAAAATTAATTCTTAATTCTTTAGGGGAAATTTCCATATCCCACATTAATAATCATAAGAATTCAGTAGCAATGTCACCAAGAGTGCTCAGAGGACTGCTCTATTCTCCACATAGAGACAGTTTGATAACAAACTGATAAATAGAACCTTGAAAAATCAAAATTTACAGCATAATACCTGTCATTCAGACATATTTTCAATATGATGGCTCTAATAATTTCCCTTCTAAGCATTTATTACATTAAATAGACCAAAAAAAAAAAAAAAA
>NW_016805139.1:3697424-3785835 GCF_001698545.2 Rhinopithecus bieti | reverse complement strand
TTTTTTATTATACTTTAAGTTCTAGGGTACATGTGCATAACGTGCAGGTTTGTTACATATGTATACTTATGCCATGTTGGTGTGCTGCACCCATCAACTCGTCTATCTTTGTTTTTATTGCATTTCTTTTGAGTTCTTGGTCATGAAATCCTTGCTCAAGCCAATGTCTAGAAGAGTTTTTCCAATGTTATCTTTCAGAAATTTTATAGTTTTGGACTTAGATTTAAGTCCTTAATCCATCCCGGGTTGATTTTTGTATAAGGTGAGAGATGAGGATCCAGTTTCATTCTCCTACATGTGGATAGGCAAGTATCTCAGCACCACTTGTTGAAAAGGGTGTCCTTTCCCCACTTTATGTTTTTGTTTGCTTTGTTGAAGATCAGTTTGCTGTAAGTATTTGGGTTTACTTCTGGGTTATCTATTCTGTTCCATTGGTCTATGTGCCTATTTTTATACCAGAACCATGCTGTTTTGGCGACTATGGCCTTATAGTATAGTTTGAAATCAGGCAGTGCAATGCCTCCAGATTTGTTCTTTGTGCTTAGTCTTGCTTTGGCTATGCAGGCTCTTTTATTGTTCCATATGAATTTTAGAATTGTTTTTTTCTAATTCTGTGAATAATGATGGTTGTATTTTGTTGGGGATTGCGTTGAATTTATAGATTGCTTTTGGCAGTATGGTAATTTCCATAATATCAATTCTGCCCATCCATGAGCATGGGATGTGTTTGCATTTGTTTGTGTCATCTAAGATTTCTTTTTTCTTTTCTTTTCTTTTTTTTTTTTGAGATGGAGTCTCATTCTGTCTCCCAGGCTGGAGTGCAGTGGTGCCATCTTGGCTCACTGCAAGCTCCGCCTCCTGGGTTCATGCTATTCTCCTGCCTCAGCCTCCTGAGTAGCTAGGACTACAGGCACCCACCACCATACCTGGCTAATTTTTTTGTATTTTTAGTAGAGATGGGGTTTCACCATGTTAGCCAGGATGATCTTGATCTCCTGACCTTGTGATCCGCCTGCCTTGGCCTCCCAAAGTGCTGGGATTACATGTGATTTCTTTCAGCAGTGTTTTGTAGTTTTCCTTGTAGAGGTCTTTTGCCTCTTTGGTAAGGTATATTCCTAAGTATTTTATTTTATTTTTTGCAGCTATTGTAAAAGGCGTTGAGTTCTTGATTTAATTTTCCACTCAGTCGCTGTTGGTGTATAGGAGACCTACTGATTTGTGTACATTAATCTTGTATCTGGAAACTGCTGAATTCTTTTATCAGTTCTAGGAGCTTTCTGGAGGAGTCTTTCGGGGTTTCAAGGTAAACAATCTTATGGTCAGCAGACAGTGACAGTTTAAATTCCTCTTTACTGATTTGGATGCCCTTTATTTCTTTCTCTTGTCTGATTGCTCTGGCTAGGACTTCCAGTACTATGTTGAAGAGAAGTGGTGAGAGCAGGCATCCTAGTCTTGTTCCAGTTCTAGGAGGGAATGTTTTCAATTTTTCCCCATTCAGTATTATGTTGGTTGTGATTTTGTCATAGATGGCTTTTATTACATTGAGGTATGCCCCTTGTATGCTGATTTTTCTGAGACTTTTAATTATAAAGTCATGCTAGATTTTGTCAAATGCTTTTTCTGCATCTATTGAGATGATAATACGATCTTTGTTTTTTATTCTGTTTATGTGGTGTATCACATTTATTGACCGGTGTATGTTAAACTATCCCTGCATCCCTGGTATAAAACCCACTTGATTATGGTGATTATCTTTTTGATTTGTTGTTCAATTCGGTTAGCTAGTATTTTGTTAAGGATTTTTGCATCTACATTCATCAAGGATATTGGTCTGTAGTTTTCTTTTTTGGTTATGTCCTTTCCTGGTTTTGGTATTAGGGTGATGCTAGCTTCATGCAGTGAATTAGGGAGGGTTTCCTCTTTCTTTATCTTGTGGAATAGTGTCAATAGGATTGGTACCAATTCTTCTTTGAATGTCTGGCAGAATTTTGCTGTGACTCCGTCTGGTCCTAGACTTTTTTTTTGTTGGTAAGTTTAAAATGACCATTTCAATCTCACTGCTTGTTATTGGTCTGTTCAGGGTATCTAATTATTCCTGATTTATGCTAGGAGGGTTTTATTTTTCCAGGAATTTATCCATATCTCCTAGGTTTTCAAGTTTATGTGTGTAAATGTGTTCACTGTAACCTTGAATGATCTTTTGTATTTCAGTGGCGTCAGTTGTAATATCTCCCATTTCATTTCTTATTGAGGTTATTTGGATTTTATCTCTTCTCTTTTGGGTAATCTTGCTAATGGTCTATCAATTTTATTTGTCTTTTCAAAGAATCAGCTTTTTATTTAATTTATCTTTTGTATTTTTTTGTTTTAATTTCACTTAGTTCTGTTCTGATCTTGGTTATTTCCTTTCTTCTGCTGGGTTTGTGTTTGGTTTTGTTCTTGATTCTCTTGTTCCTTGAGATGTGACCTTAGAATATCAGTTTGTGCTATTTCAGTCTTTTTGATGTAGGTGTTTAGGGACATGAACTTTCCTCTTCGCACCACCTTTGTTGTATCCCAGAGGTTTTGATAGGTTGTGTCACTATTGTTGTTCAGTTCAAAGAATTTTTAATTTCCATCTTGATTTTGTTTTTGACCCAATGATCATTCAGAAACAGTTTAGTTAATTTCCATGTGTTTGCGTGGTTTTGAAGGTTCCTTTTAGAGTCGATTTCCAGTTTTATTCCACTGTGATCTGAGAGCATGCTTGATATAATTTCAGTTTTCTTAAATTTATTGAGGCTCATTTTGTGGCCTATCATATGGTTTATCTTGGAGAAGATTCCATGTGCTATTAAATAGAATGTGTATTCTGCAGTTGTTGGATGGAATGTTCTGTATATATCTGTTAAGTCCATTTGTTCCAAGGTATAGTTTAAATCCATTGTTTCTTTGTTTACGTTCTGCTTGATGATCTGTCTAGTGCTGTCAGTGGAGTATTGAAGTCCCCCACTATTATGGTGTTGCTGTCTATCTCATTTCTTAGGTCTATTAGTAATTGTTTTATATATTTGGGAGCTCTAGTGCTAGGTGCATATATGTTTAGGATTGTGATATTTTTCCTGTTGGACAAGGCTTTTTACCATTATATAACATCCCTCTTTGTCTCTTTTAACTGCTGTTGCTTTAAAGTTTGTTTTGTCTGATATAAGAATAGCTACCACTGCTAGCTTTTGGTGTCCATTTGCATGAAATGCCTTTTCCCACCCCTTTACTGTCAGTTTATATGAGTCCTTATGTCTAGATCTCTAGCAGGGCCAGGGAAGCATTCCTCAACTATTCTTTCAAATGTGTTTTCCAAACTATAACATTTCTCTTCTTCCCCAGGAACACTGATTATTCTTAGGTTTTGTTGTTTAACATAATCCCAGACTTCTTGGAGGCTTTGTTCATATTTTCTTATTCTTTTTTCTTTGTCTTTGTTGTATTGGGTTACTTCAAAGACCTTGTCTTTGAGCTCTGAGTTTCTTTCTTCCACTTGTTCAGTTCTATTGCTGAGACTTTCCAGAGCATTTTGCATTTCTATAAGTGTGTCCACAGTTTCCTGAAGTTTTGACTGTTTTTTCTTATACTACCTCTTTCCTTGAATATTTCTCCCTTGAATATTTCTCTCTTTTTTATACTATCTCTTTCCTTGAATATTTCTCCCTTGACTTCTTATATTATTTTGTGGATTTTGTTGCATTGGGCTTTGCCTTTCTTTGGTGCCTCCCTGAATAGCTTAATAATTAACCTCCTGAATTATTTTTTAGGTAAGTCAGGGATTTCTTCTTGGGTTGGATCCATTTCTGGTGAGATAGTGTGACTTTTTTTGGGGGTGTTAAAGAGCCTTGTTTTGTCATATTACCAGAGTTGGTTTTCTGTTTCTTCTCATTTAGATAGGCTCTGTAAGAGGGAAGATCTAGGGCTCAAGGCTGTTGTTAAGAATTTTTTGTCCAACGGGGTGTTTCCTTGATGTAGTACTCTCCCACTTTTCCTAGGGATGTGGCTTCCTGAGAGCCAAGCTGTAGCAATTATCTCTCTTCTAGGTCTAGCCATCCAGCAAGTCTACCAGGCTCTGGGCTGGTACCTGGGGTTGTTTGCATAAGTCCTGTGATGTGAACCGCCTGCTGGTCTCTCAGCCGTGGATACCAGCACCTGTTCCATTGGAGGTGGCAGGGGGATGAAATGGACTCCGTGAGGGTTCTTAGAGTTGGTGGTTTAATGCTCTATTTTTGTGCTGGTTGGCCTCCTGCCAGGAGGTGGTGCTTTCCAGAGAGCATTAGTATGGAGAGGAACCAGTGGTGGCCAGAGCCCTAGAACTCCCAAGAGTATATGCCCTTTGTCTTCAGCTACCAGGGTGGGTAGGGAAGGCCCATCAGGTTGGGGCAGGGCTAGATGTGTCTGAGCCCAGACTCTCCTTGGGTGGGTCTTGCTGTGACTGCTGTGAGGGATGGGGATGAGATTCCCAGGTCAATGGAGTTGTGTACCTAGGAGGATTATGGCTGCTTTGCTGAGTCCTGCAGGTTGTCAGGAAGTGGGGGAAAGCAGGCAGACGCAGGCCTCACCCAGCTCCCATGCAAACTGAATATCTGGTCTTACTCCCACTGTGCCACCCACAACAGCCGGAGTCTGTTTCCAGGCAGTGGGAAAGCATGGCTGAGAACTTGCCCCAGGCAACCTGCCTCCCAGCTGCAAAAGAAAAGGGCTTTACTTCTTCCCCTGCCTGTGGAATATGCATGCCAGATTCGTTCCCTTCCTCCGAGTTCTGGCGGGAGGCTTCTCAACCAGTTCAAATTGTTATAAAGTTCAGCTGGAGACTTCCTTCTTCCCCTGACGTTTTCCCTGCACCTCTGGCTGCCTTCCGGAAGGATCCCTGTGGTTCCATGCAGGAATGGCCTCCTCAGCGACCCAGCAAACTCCCAGGGCCTTTCCCGCTCCTTCCTCTACCCCTTTGTTTCACTTGGCTCTCTAAATTGACTCAGCATCAGGTAAAGTCTGAATCTTCTCCTGCAAATTAGACCTTTGGTTTCCCCAGTTGGGAGTGGGTGTTCAGGGCAGAGAAACTCCCTTTCCCATTTGTGCAGTTTGGTCCTGTATGAGCAGTCCTTGTCCTTCAAAGGGTCTGTGGGTGCTCTCTGGATTCCTGATTTATTCCTGCAGTTGTTCTGGAGCTAAAATTCATGATGCTGCTCTGTCCATCCGAGTAGGAGCTGCAATTTAGTTCTGCCTCCTGTCTGCCATGATGATCCCTTGCAGTTGACTTCTTAATAGTGGTTTAGTACCAGGAAAGAGTGCTACATTCTTCTATGTAGAGAATTGTACCATTTCCGAATAATGACAGAATTGTTTCTTCCTTTACAATTCTAATATCTCTACTAAATGTTGAATAAAAATGGTGATAGTGGGCATCCTTATCTTGTTCTCAATCATAAAGAGAATGTTTTCAACATTCCATGATAAAGCATATTTGTTATTTTTTGTATATACTCTTAACGGATTAAGGAAGTTCTCTTTCATTCCCAGTTTACCAAGAGAGGTATATATTTAATCTTCAATTTTTATCTTTGTGAGAAATAAATTACCATATTTTACCTTTTCCATTTTCCCTCCTTTGCCCCATTGCCTTTTGTTGATGATATGTTTGTGTTTGCCTTTACATATAACACATTTATACCTTTATTTATTGATTTAATGTCTTTAATTGCTGTTTTAATCCCTAGTTATAAAAGATGAGGAATTCAGTGCACTTCATTATCTGTCACCATTAATTTCTTTCTTCTTCTTTCTTCTTTCTTCCTGATTTCTTCTTTCTTCCTAAATTTTATTTGTTATATTATGGCAATTTGTCTACATTTAGAGCATTTTAACTCCTGAATCCTTTAGCCATAATCCCTACATTTGTTTTAGTTTTACTCCTACGTTAGAATTAGGGCTCCCTGCTAGCCTGTCCTTTGTAGTTTTGTCATCATGCTTTGTTTAGCTGAAATGTGTCTGCTAGTAATTTCTTCAAGAGGTGCTCATGGCAGCTATATTCCCTGAGAGTTTTTTTTCTGTTTATACTTGAACAACAATTTGTTGGGTATAAATTCTTAGATCACATGTTCTTTACTAGTAACTATTTTAGGCTTTTGGAATGTTGTAATATTTTCCAGGGTCTCAGACCAAAATATATTTTTTTCATTAATAGATGAATTGACTATTTGCTTTGAGGTCCAAGTAATTCTTTCATTATTTTTGAAGTTCAATAACATTAGCAGGATGTGCCACAGTGTTGATGCTTTTGTGTCACTTTTATTTTTCTTGGAACATGGTATGTACTTTCAAATGTAGGTTCAAGCATATCTTTTATTATTGAAAAGTGTTCTTGAACTATTTCAGTAAATATTTCTCCTGTTCTAAAATTTCAGTTTTTAATTTTTTTTGTGGTAGAGACGAAAAAGGACTCTGTTGGGTCTTTAAAAAACTTCTATGCCTATTATTTTATTGTAATTCTTTTACACTATTTATTTCCATTTCATTTGCTTATTTTTCTTAATTCTGTCCTCTACATACCCCTTAGTTGGTTTCAGCAATGTCTGTTATCTTTTGGACTGCTTTTGATGTGGCCTTCACTTTGGTAATGATTTTGTTTTTCTCTTGCTTCTTGAATGCTGCTGCTGCTATTGTCTTCCCATGTTTCATCTGAGTTCTTGCATCTCTGCTCTGAGCCTTCATTTTATAGTGACAGTTGTTTCTTAATACATTTTTGAATTCATGCCAATATATTTGCTCACAATTTTCATCAGTCTTACAGCTACCTATGACCCTATAATATAAGGAGAATCATGGTTCTGTATTTCAGGACTCTCCTCATATTATAGGGTCATAGGTATGTGTGAATTACTTTGGTCTCAATTTCTCTCTACTTAGTTGATACTGGCAGCTGCATGGTTTCTGATGGGGTGTGTCTCCTCCATCCCGTCTCCTGACCAACGACTGTCTACATTTATAGCTTATCCAGTATGGTCTTGTATTCATCCCCATCTTCTTTAATTTTCCTTTGTGCTAAGTAGGGTCTAGGTAAGCTCCTACCATTCTCTCATATAAACCCTTCTGTTTTTCCATACAAAGGATTGTTGACTTTGCCCTCAGAGAGTGCCACTTACTTTAGAGAACTGCTCTGTTCAGCATCTTCTAGCACTCATCTTGAGCTTTACCACATGTGACTGCTTTTCCTTTAATACTAAATTTTGGGGTAATATACACCTCTTAGTTTCATTAAAGATAGAGTTTACATATATGTCTCTCATACTCCTTAATTACTTTTCTTTTTGAGACAGAATCTGGCTCTGTCACTCAAGCTGGAGTGCAGTGGTGTGATCTTGGCTCACTGCAACCTCCGACTTCTGGGTTCAAATGATTCTTGTGCCTCACCCTCCTGAGTAGCTGTGATTACAGGTGTGCACCACCGTGCGTGGCTAATTTTTGTATTTTTAGTAGAGATGGGGTTTTGCCATGTTGGCCAGGCTGGTCTTGAACTCTTGACCTCAAGTGATCCACCCACCTTGGCCTCCCAAAGTGCTGGGATTACAGGAGTGAGTCACCACGTCTGGCCTCCTTATTGCTTTTCAATTATAGTTGAGAGAAGAGAAAACTGCCATCTCTATTTGGCCATTTAAAAGTTTTCCTAGGTGCCTCTTGCTTTGTCATTGGGATGGTCTAATCTTGGGACTATCTCCTACTCCATCCCACCTTCTAGGCTTATCTTCATTGTTCTGGGTCAGGAAATTATATTCCCAGCCTCTTTCCACCTGGGTTGCTGACACTGACTGCTGGCTGGGGCTATGAAAAATGCCTCTGGGTATTAATCAGTGATGATGGATAAAACCTTGCCCTTTAGAAGAAAAGAAAATGTGTCAGTACTTTTAGTCATTCTCAAGAAACCTAATTAGATACTGTAATATTCTTAGGAGATTTGAAAGCTCTGTATTTTTATATCTAGCAGTAGAAGAGCTTGCAGCTTTTTCCTGGAGAAACATTCAATCAGTTTTCAACTCCTAGCTCACTTCGTCTAGAGATTCACCACTCCAGTAATTTCCTGCACTCAGTATCACATCCTAGTTGCAAAACTCATAATGGGCTCTCTAGGATTTTCTTATATGAATGCATATCAATGATTTCCTAAACTGGGATGAACAGTATCAAGACCACATTTATATTTCTTCTGTATGTAGCCACATTCTAACTATTTTTTTTTTAATTTTTTTAAACGAAGTGTTGCTCAGCTGTAGCTGTCAGCTCAGTGCTGTGGGCAGGACACTGACCATGCTGACAAGGCCTGTTTATATACACACATACCTCAAAGACTGACCTTTCGTTTGTGTGCATTTGTTGTTTCGTGTTTGAGAGGAGAACGAGAGGGAAAGGAACACAGGATATGTCTCTCATGCTGATGAGTGGTGTAATATAGTGCTGATGAGCATAGGCTTTGGGTCAGATTGCCTGGATTCAAGCCCTGACATTGGCATCTACTAAAGGTGTGATTTTGAGCAACTTCTGAATTGCTGCGTGCCTTGGTTTCTTCTGTAAAAAGAGGATGAAGATGACAATAATAGACCTCATAAGGTTTTTTCAAGGAGTAAAGCAAATAATATATATGAAGTGTCTGGCAAATAGTAGTTGCTATATACATATTGTTAATGTTATGTTGGTTTGAATCCCATCTTCTTAATGAAATGCTAGTGAGGAGAGTCCAGTTTTAATACAGAGACTCAAGAGGAGGATGAATGTGTGAGAGAAGTTTGCAGGTGCTGTCACGCAGCTGTAAGCTAGGGCATCTTGCTTGGCTGGCCCGTTGCACACAGGGGCCGCAGTTAGAATTCGTCTCTCTCTGTCAGCCTGCCTCTGAAGGCTCAGGAAACCACTACATCAATTAAAAATGTGGCTGCTTCTGCAGCTGCTCCTGTGATTGCTATAGCTCTTGCCATTTACAAAGCACTTTCATACATTTTTCTCTTTGCCTTTTTATTTATTTACTTGTTTATTTTTAATTTTTGTGGGTACATAGTACATGTATATATTTATGGCATACATGAGATGTTTTGATCCAGGCATGCAATGTGAAATAAGCACATCATGGAGAATGGGGTATCCATCTCCTCAAGAATTTATCCTTTGTGTTATAATCCAATTACACTCTTAATTATTTGAAATGTATAATTAAGTTATTGTTGACTATAGTCACTCTATTGTGTTATTGAATTATAGGTTTTATTCATTCTATCTTTTTGTACTCATTAACCCTTCCCACCTCCTCTCTATCCCCCCACCTTTGGTAACCATCCTTCTACTCTCTATGTCCATGAGTTCAATTGTTTGATTTTTAGATCCCATAAATAAGTGAGAACATGTGAAGCTTGTCTTCTGCGCCTGGCTTATTTCACTTAACATAATGAGTGAGTGATGTACTTGCATTGCACAGAGAGTCCGGTGATTTGGTTCACAGGTAGCCTAGGAAACTACACTTGTTAGGGACTAGGGATGAAGAAAAGAGACAATGTCATTGTTCCCATGGAGTTCACAGACTAGTATGAGAAATGAACAAGTAAATAATTCAACTCCACGCGATGTGATGAGACTGTTACATTCATCTGGAGAACATGCCTGGTCTCAATCCTGCCTCTTGTATGTTGTTGCTTGTACGTAGTTGGATACGAATTCACATATTTGTCTTTCATACAATCTGTAGGAGGTTTGTCTAATTCTGTGCTTTTGAAGGTCTTGTATTAGACTAGTGCAGATTTAAATTATATAAAATCCCTATAAACTTAACACAGGCCTGTATGTGCTACATGTGAAAGTTTTCACCTTTATATATGTCCTTTCTTTTTCTTTACCTACCATGAACAGTATGAAGTATTTCCTCACAGTCATCTCATGTGATAAATACGTGACCATATGTTTGATCAGTGACTTATGACTTATTGAGTGCTTTTGCTTACTTGTATTACTTGATCCTCATAATACTTTGGAGAGGTAGGTAGAAATATTATTACCCGTTTTACAGAGATGAGACCAAAGTTTAGGGAAGTTTTGGCTTGAATATTATCACCCATCTGGTCAGTGGCAGAATGGGAAGCAACCCTCATCCTCTGACTCCCAGTCCATGGCATTGCACAAATAAATAAATCAGCACACTTAGGGCAATGCTGAAGAGACTGGGAAATGCCTAATCTGGACAGGGCTTCTGCAACATAAACAGGGGAATCCAGTCATCTCCTCTTAGCAGTATTGATCAATGACCTGTTCTGCCTAGTCCTGGAAGCTGTGTTTTGAATATTAATGATGAGGAGCAAACAAATTACAGGGCAGAGAGCAGCGAATACACCTGGCCCGTTAGGCGTGAGTAAATTGACCACTTCTAAAAGCTGTTTATAGGCCTCAGAGGGAAACATACACATGGATAAAAGGAGACCAAAATCAGCAGCTTAAAACCTTAGAAATCCATCAGGAAAACTTACCGCAACAGAGACTATAGCTTCTGTCAGAAAGAGATTAAATCTTAGTGTTTGCTTCTATCATTTTCTTAGCAGTTGTGAATTCTCTTTCATAAAATAATAATTACTATTTGTGTGTATTTTCCAGAAACGAAGGAATTCTTTCTTTGCTCTGTATGATCATTTTTTACCTGGACATCTTGGACATTCATAAAGCACTAGAGATAGTTAAAGCAAGGTTCAGTGAATCAATTAGCAACACACAGTTCCCTACTGGATAGATTAGTTTGGGTAGTTAAAGGTATTGTCCCAGAGTAAATGTCCATATAGCAGCAAGAGCCCTATTTGAATATTCACATTACTGGCTGGGCAGTTGGAAATCAAGAGTGCATGATTCACTGGCTTTGAGGGTGGCTTCACAGTGTATAAAGTAGCTTTCTGAAAATCAATAGAGTGACTACAATTACCAAGTGCATTACTTCAAAGATATTAAGAGCCATAAATCAAACATGTCAGCTGAGGAATAATGATGATGTTATGTACAAACAAGAACCCATGATATCAGCTCAGGAAATGTCCAGAATCCTATTCTATGACTCCTGAAGAACTGAAAATAAATGGTTGCTCTTTGTTTTTAGAATCATCCTTGAATCAGTTTGTCACAAGTCTTACAAAGCAAAACATACAATTTTGTAATCACTGACAGACAGTTGGAAGGGAGAAGAAATCCAATCATGCTGAAAGATTTGGCTAGAATTGTCTCCACTCAACTAGCAGAGATTCGCTTGGCAAGGACTGCATTTGTCAATGCTCTGCACTCCCGTGCAGCACAATAGAGCTGAGGATGTTCCAGAACTGCTAAACACCAAAGTGCCCAGCATGCTAATTAATTTGAACTTTAGAACATTAGAGTTGGGGAATCTGCAGAAAACATCTCCTGGACTTGCTCACATGATGCTGACAACTCTTTTACAAGCCCAAGTGATTCCCGCATGTTTAGGCACATGAATCCTTCTCTCCCAAAGTAGCCCATTCCATTCTGAGGCCAGTTTTGACTGGTAGATCAGTTCCATTTGAGCCACATGGCATCGTCTCAAGGACTGGAAGATTGCCTTCCTATAGGCAGCACCCAAATCTTCTCCAAGGTAAACGTGGTTAGTTTCTCCAGCTATTCCTTATTTTTCATTGTATTCCAGCCCCTTGCTTTTCTGTTTAGACTTCACCAGACATGCTGCGGTATCCATTCCCTTCCTGAATGGTGGTGCACACACATGGAATATCGTGGCCAGCCTGACCAGTGCATGGAATGGGGGGACCAACACCTTCCTCATTCCTGATATTTTATTTTCTATGAATAATGAACACCTCTAGCTCCTAAACACTACAGATGATTTGTATTGATTAAATATACTAATTTATTCATGCATTATTTACTGAGCACTCACTATATGTCAGGTGCTGTGCTAGGTGCTGGGAATATATACATCTGCCTACAGGGATCCTATAGTGTCACAGGAAAGAGTACTATACATATGATGAAATAGAAAATACCATGAAAAAGGCCATGGCAGAGAAAAGTGTAGGGTGCTGTAGTCAGAAGAGGGTACCTAAAGCAGCCAGGGGTTGTGGTGGTGCTGGTGGTACTGGAGGAAGACTTGGAGGGTGGGTGGAGGCCTCCGGGAAGATGTGGAGCTGGGCCTGGCTCCTGAAGGGTGATGGGAGTAAGCCAGGGGAGGTTGGGGAGAACATTCCAGGCAGGGAGATTAGTAAGTGCCAAGATTCAGGGGCAAGAGAGAAAAATGAATACCTGTGGGACCTCAAGCATTTTAGTGTTACTCATGGGGAGTGCTAAGAGATGAAAGAAGTGACTTAAGAGGAATATAATGGAGTCATGCAAGGGGTTTGGATTTTATTCTTAGCACAATGGGAAATCACTAGAGACTCTTTCTATTCTAAGCAGGCATGAAAAGCCTCTAGAGAGGCCAAAATGGAAAGCTCCTAGACCCCTGTGCTGGCACAGCAGGGAACACAAATCCCAGAACCTGCACATTGGACCTGGTGACATGGCTTCCCGAGGAGCTTCCTCACACAACTTTAAATGGTAATATAAATTGTTTTGGGTGCTGACCTCATTGGACACAGGAAAGGCAACCAGCCTATGGTTATTTGGTCCTCTGGCCCTCTTCCCTCCACACGAGTGGTTGACACCACAAAACTTCTGGTATACCTCCATGAGTGAAAAGGAAGGACATAGGAATGTGCCCATGACATCCAATTGGCATTGCATATATCTCTTGCACTCTTGTTTGGATGCATCAAAGTAAATACAACTTCAAACTGAATCTAAGTCCTCATTCATGCCCATCTATGACCCTGGACTTGACTCAATAGTGTGGCCTAATCCAGAAGAAAAGTGACAGATCTGATTTCCTGGATTAGAGATTGAATTTATAGTGTTGTCTGTCTATGAGAGTGTGTGATATGATTCAGCAGCAATCGGCAGCCCAGGTGTGTCAGGGAAGAAAGTAAAAACTTTTCTGGTCAGGGAGCAGAGTAACACTAGGGAGGCAAGGAGGCTGAGAATACTCATGACTGTGCTTGGCATAAAAAAATGGCTCCCTAAAAATATGTTCACTTCCTAATTCCTGAAACTTGTGACTATTACTTATGTAGCAAAGGAATAAATGTTACTTTGTTTGGCAAAAGGTATGATTCAGTTAAGGAATTTAAAAGGAGATGCTTATCCTGGATTATCCAGGAGGGCTCTAAGGTTCATCACATGTATCCTTATAAGAGCGAGGCAGAGGGAGTTTTAATACCCATGGGCAGAAGAGAAGGTGATGTGATGATGGTATATTAGTCTGTTCTTGTGCTGCTATAAAGAAATGCCTGAGGGGCCAGGTGTGGTGGCTCGCACCTGTAATCTCAGCACTTTGAGAGACTGAGGTGGGCAAATCGCTTGAGCCCAGTAGTTCAAGACCAGTCTGGACAACACGGTGAGACCCTGTCTCTGCAAAAAAAAAAAAGAAAAAAAATATTAGCTGGGTGTGGTGGTGCATGCCTGTGGTCTCAGCCACTATGGGGGCTGAAGTGAGAGGATCATGTGAGTCTGGCAGGCAGAGGTTGCAGAGTCAAGATTGTGCCACTGCACTCCAGCTTGGGTGACAAAGTGAGACTTTGTCTCAAAGAAAATAAAAAAGGAAAGAAATACTGGAGACTAGGCAATTTATAAAGAAAAGAAGTTTAATTGGCTTATGGTGCCACAGGCTGTATAGGAAGCATGATGCTGGTATCTGCTTGGCTTCTGGGGAGGCCACAGGAAACTTACAATCATGCAGGAGGGTGACGGGGAAGCAACACATCACATGGCTGGAGTAGCAGCAAGAGATAGTAGGTGAGAGATGCCACAGACTTTTAAACAATCAGATTTCATGAGAACTCACTCTCACAAGAATAGCACCAAGGGGATGGTGCTAAAACATTCGTGAGAAACCATTTCCATGATCCAGTTACCTCCCACCGGGCCCCACCTCCAACATTGGGGATTACAATTCAACATGAGATTTGGGCAGGGACACAGATCCAAACTGTAGCAGATGGAGATGGAGATCAGAGTGATATGGCTACAAGTCAAGGAAGTCTTAGAACCTATCTGTTCCGTGCCTGTCTCCTCTGGAAACTATTTAGGAGAGAGCCATGGAAGAGATTCTCTCCCACGGCCTCTGGAGAGAGTGTGGCCCTTCTGACATCTTGATTTCTGACTTCTGCCTCCAGAATTGTGAGAGAAGCAGTGTGCAGTGGTTCATACTTATAATCCCAGCACTTTGGGAGGCCAAAGTTGAAGGATCACTTGAGTTCAGGAGTTTGAGACCAGTCTGGGCAACATAGAGAGACCCCATCTCTACTACAAATAAGAAAAATTAGCTGAATGTGGTGGCATACACCTGTATTCTCAGCTACTTGGGAGGCTGAAGTAGGAGGATCGCTTGAGCTCAGGAGATCGAGGCTACAGTGAGCCATGATCATGCCACTGCAACAGAGCAAGACCCTGTCTCAAAAATAAATAAATAAATAAATAAAAGAACTGTGAGATAATCAATTTCAGTTAAGTTACCAGGTTTGCAGTAATTTGTTGCAGCAGCCACAGGAAACTGATACAGTGAGAGAGTTGGTAAAGTGTGGGCCATAGGACCAGGGTTAGATAGGGAAAAGCATGGATAAGGAAGCATTGCTGTAATAGAGGAATTGGAGGTATTTATGTGGTACTGGGAATAAGAGGGAAGAGAACAAGAAATTCTCTTGAAAATTCTATGGATGGAGAGATGGTTGTGGTTAGAAAAAGTTTGAAATTCAGAGTGGAGCCATACTGCACAGTGGTGATATCCCATGTGGATCTCTTAACTAAGCATGTTCTGAAGTGGAGCTGAGGAGAGGGAGGAACTGAGAGACTAGGATCTGGGTGGGTCATCCACACAAACATTGCAACCACCCAGGATAATGGCAGCACTTGTGGCAAGGGGGAAGATTGTGAATCAGCTGCCAAAGTCCTCAAGGAATCAGGAGGATGTAAAGGAAGATAAAGCAGCGGGTGTGGGGTGGGTGGGGGTGGTCTTAAAGGGAGGATGGAGAGGGTTCAGGATGGTAGAGCCAGAAAGCAGGAGCCTCAAAGGAACCTGCATAAAATTTTATTCAATACGGATGAATCGTGGTTGGGAGAGACACTGGAGCAAAAAAAAAAAAAAAAAAAAAAAAATCCCCACCCTATCATCTGAACCCAAGGCACATGCGATGTTGGCAAGTGAGCAGCTTGTACTCAAGGAATCTCCTGGGGTAGGGTGATTACTTCCTTGGGAAAAATCCAGGCACTTCCTGAAAAATCCAGGAAATAAAGAGCACATTCATTAAGTGATTGAGGATGGAGGAGTATTGGTTAACATGTAATGTGATACACAAGTTAATGTAATACACAGCAGCACTTAAAAACTCTGACCAGCTCATGTTAAGCTTGATGATGTAGTGATAACACTGCAGTTTCTGGATGTCGCATGTGTGCCCAGGTGGTAGGAGTGCTGCAGTATGGCTCACTATTATCCAGCTCCTGGGCTTCCTGGAGAAAGATGAGCTGTATAGCTCCCTCAATGATTTTAGTAATGGGCTAATTGTAGTTAGATTGTAAATATTAAATTTTAGAAACCTTCAATAACTGATTTACCAAGTTACTGTTAAGTAATTTTAGGAGTATATAAAAATGAAGGTCTGTGGAATTGCTTGTCAGTTTCTTGTCTCTTAGAATTAAAGCAAGGACCTGCAGTACGGAAACAATTTGAAGACTCTCAGGAGGTCTTTTGTAATTCACAAGAATTCTCCAGACTGATATTCTTTCATTAATTTTCATTCTGTTGCTTTGCCAGTTAATGAGTTACAAGTCACAAAACTGTATTTTGCCTATTCCTCATTTCTCCATCTTGTCCACAAATATGTCAGGAGAGACTTGGTTAAGGTTTCCCTAGGCACCGCCGGCTTAAGCCAATGTATTAATAACAAATAATATTTATTAAGCACTTTACACAGATAATTCTCAATTAATCTTCTGAATGCCCCTATTAGGAAGGTAGTTTGACTATCTCCATCTTACGGATGAATAAAACTTGTGCACATCAGAATTAATAAGCAGAGGAGCAGGGATTCAGTCCCAGGCAGAAGGACTCCAGAAACCTATAGCCCGTGCTGCTGAATAGCTAAGTTAATAGCTAATAGTTAAGTTAACAGGTTTGTCCACAAATCTAAGGGAGTAAAAATGAGTCTGTGGGTCTTCACAACACTGACAGAAAAAAAGGCGCTCTGTTCTCTTAAGCTCAAGGGCACCCAATTTGAGCTTCATGAGCCAGTGCTGATTGCTCCATTGTCTGCAGCTTGGCTCAGCAGCTGCATAGCTCCTTGGGCTGTGGTGGCTCCTGCAGTGGCTCCTGCAGTCTCTGCTTGTGCTTTTTCTCTCCCTGCAGTGTGGTTGGCATCCTGATCCTTGTGTGCCCCAAGGCCAGGGCACTGGTACTGACACCCCCATTCTGCAAGACTCCTGCAGCACCTCCTCTGAGCTGGGAGAGTGGGGCACCCTCCTGGATTCACATGGTCTCTTCTTCACAGAGGGAGTTGCTCTTATGTTCCTTTCCTCCAGGGCTAAGCTTTCTCTTGTCTTCCCTGCCACTTCCACTTCTACTAGTTGCCAGGAGAGGTGTCAGAGTCCTGGTATTGGGAAGTGGTTGACTCGCGGGTTGGTAAAAAGAATTTACCAACAGCAGAATCGGTTTGAAAAGGAAAGTTACTAGAAAGGAAGAACACTGCAAGAGGGTGCAGTAGAGTGCTTCCACAAGAGGGCTGAATGCACCGCAGTGGATTTTTCCTTAGTGGCATTTATGGACCTTAAGGCAGGAGCTTAGGGTTGTAAAATGAGTTTCAGCATGACATTCCAGAGATGTATAGAAATTTTAGTTACTTTTAATAAAAGTTGAAAGAGGCCTGGAACCACATGCCGACTTTAGAAACGAGGCAAATTTAATTACTTCTAAATTCCAAGATGAGGAGTTTTGCCTCTGGATGGTCTGTTTGATGGTCACCAGGTGGTCTTTGTTCCCTTCTAAATTCCTCAGATAAGGAGTTTTGCCTCCAGATGATCTATTTGATAGTCACCAGGTGGTCTTGGCTCGCCTTACTAGTGTCCCTCTTGTCCCTGACTTTCTCAGTTCCTATTTCTCTTTGCTCTTTACCCCACACTTAGATTCATCCGTCCTCTCTCTGGGGACCCTTGTAATTATACAGATACAAGATTTGTTCTATATATTGTTTCCTTATCAGTCTGGTAACCTAATTTGCACAGGACATATGGCCAACCAGTTTACATTTGTTCTTATTATGACTCCGTACTACTTCCTAGCCATTCGGACTTCCTTTCCTAAGCCTTCCCAAATCATCTATTTATAGTTTATAGGATAAATGGCTGCAGTTTATAGGATTTCCAGTTTTGACAAAAATGAAATCAATATTTACCTATTTTCAGGCCTCCAGCCAGGGTGTGAATCAAGGACTTCACCTGCAGGTGTTGCCCACTTTCTGGGATGTCATTCATTAAAGTCCAAGACTTAACCCTATCTAGAGAAGGTAGTGTTACAGGTAGTTAGGCATGAGTGGGGCAGGAGAGGGCTCTCTCCCTCACCCACTAGAAATATCGGGCGGTGGTTGGGCAATTATTGCATTGCCTCTCTAAAAATGATAATTCAGCAGCACCAGGGAGAGGCCATTTCCTGATGGTCCACACCTGTTAACATCAAAACGTTAACTGCAGTCCCAGGGAGAAGCAACCTCCTGGGCATCCTGTTAAGAGACAAAAATGGTGAAGTATAATCTTCTGGGAGCACACTCCACTGAAAAAGGGAAGAAAGCTTCAGATGGGGATGCGTATAGCTCCCTCAACACACGGCATGTGCTCAATTCCAGAGGGTAAAGAAAGCACTGGGCATGCAGAAAGCCCACCTTAGAGAAAGAAATGTGAACCCCCCAAATTTGAGACAGGTCTCAGTGAATTTAGAGTTTATTTTGGCAAGGTTGAGGACGCATGCCCGTGACAGCCTCAGGAAGTCCTGATGACATGTGCCCAAGGTGGTCAGCACACAGTTTGGTTTTATCCATTTTAGGGAGACATGAGACATCAATCAACATATGTAAGATGAATATTGGTTCCTTCTGGAAAGGTGGGACAATTTGAAGTGGGAAGGGGGCTTCCAGGTTGTAGGTAGATAAGAGACAAATAGTTGCATTATTTTGAGTTTCTGATTAGCCTCTTCAGAGGAGACAATCAGATACGCATTTATCTCAGTGAGCAGAGGGTGACTTTGAATAGAATGGGAGGCAGATGTGTCCGAAGCAATTCTCAGCTTGACATTTCTCTTTAGCTTAGTGATTTGGGGAGCCCAAGATATTTTCCTTTCACAGAGGTGAGCTTATAGAAGTCCTAGGATTATGGTTAAATGGGACACTTGACCTTCTTTCTTTAACTTTCATGTGCCTGCATGGGCCAAGTGTACCTTCCTGTCTTTCATATTCTAAGGCCTTTTACAATCAACTCATTCCTGCTCTGAAACTTGCCTTGGTCTCTTTTTCTGCTTTATGCCCCTCAGTCAAATTCTTTCTCCTGAGGAGGTAAGGGCTGAAATTGCTGTGGATCCAAACAGATTTGCTGCCAATAACTTGGGGTAACTCAGATCTCTTCCACCGGTAGGAGCAGAAGTTATTTGACAATCTTCTCACCTACCCCAAGTTCCCAATCCATCTTAAGAATGTGTATTCTCTCCTTGTTGGGTCTGAAGACCATTCTTCTTGACAGAGAAGACTACAGTAGAATGAGCGTGGAGAGCTAGGAGTCTGATAATCCAGCAGCACTACTTTTGCACTTGAGACAGATCATTTGCACGTAACCCCTGGAGGCTACCTAAATTAATTATTTTAGTTTTCAGCTGAGGTAATTTATAATACAGAACTATTATCCAGTTTTCCTGACCCCTAGTCTGCATACTTGTCATTTTTAAATTGTGTTTTGCTAACATGTTCTCAAACTGAATAAATGTAGATCAACCACATTAGATATATTTGGTATTGAGATCTTTAAAGTGTTTTTTAGTTCTTTTGTATTTAAAAAGCTTTTTTTGGGATACTATATTAGCTATACCAGGGAACGTGGTCCCATTGTTTGCACTTATAAGATAAATTGATGGGCTAGCCCTTACTTTGGTCTGCATGTTTGTCCTCCATGTTTGTGTGTTAAAATCATAACCCCCCCAAGCTGATGGTGTTGAAAGGTGGAGTGTGTTGGGAGGTGACTAGGTCATGAGGGCAGCATCCACTTGAATAGGATTAGTGCCCTTAAAAAAGAGGCCCAAGAGAGCTAGTGAAACCACATGAAAACACCGGGAAAAGGCAGCAGCTATGAGAAAGTGAGCCCTCACCAGACACTGGATCTGACAGCACCTTCATCTTGGACTTCTCAGCCTCCAGAGCTGTTGTTTATAATATAAATTTCTGTTGTTTATAAGCCATCCAGACTATAGTATTTTATTATAGTAGCCCCAAAAGACTAATATGAACCCCTAAACTCCATTCTTTAAAATTCAGCTTGAAATTAAAAACATAGATACATACAGATATAATATTGTCTTAGTTTGTTCTAAAATCATTTACCTTAAAAACGGGGTCATCCACAAAACACTCCTATAAGCCGATGGGAGTGGCAATGACTCTTCAGTTGGTGTGCCTTGGGATTGATATAAAACATGGATAGCACTGTGGGAGGCTAAGGCAGGAGGACTGCTTGAGCAAATAAGAACACTGTCAAATCTACCTTTTCTTTGCAATTAATGGGTGAAACTTCCATTATAGCAATTCTTATTCTTCAATATTTATTGGCTCTTCAAATAATGTAAGAGAATAACTGATTAGATTTAAACATAAGCTAAAGATGATTTGACTTTGGATTGCTGTGGCAGACGGAATTTTAATATGGTCCCTGTGATCTCCAGCTCTGGGTGTTACTCCTGTGATTATGTTATCTTACCTGGCAGAAAGGATTTTTCAGATGCAATTCAGGGTACCAGTCAGTTGACCTTAAGATAGATTATCTGGGTGGGCCTGACCTAATCCCATGAGCTCTTTAAAAGCAGAAACTTTCCTCTGGCAGGCTGCAGAAGAGGAAGTTAGAGAGATTTGAAGGATGAAAGGAATTTAGTGTGAGGATATTCTCTGTTGATGAGATGGAGGGAGTCACGTGGCTGGCGAGGACCTGAGAGCAGCCTACAGGGGCTGACAGCCAGCAAGACAACGAGGAACTCAGTCCTACAACCACAATGAAATGAATCCTGCCAATGACCTGAGGGAGGTGAGAAGAGATCTTTGGCTAGTCATGGCTGTAGATGAGAACATGGATAGCTGACATCCTTTTTTCTTTTTTTTTTTTGAGACAGGGTTTTGTTCTATTACCCAGGCTGGAGTGCAGTGGCACAATCATGGCTCACTATAAGCTTTGGTCTCTCAAACTCAAGTCATCTTCCTGCCTCAACCTGCAGAGTAGCTGAGACCATAGATGTGTGCCACCACACCCAGCTAATTTTTTAGTTTTAGTAGAGATGAGGTCTCACTAGGTTGCCCAGGCTGGTCTTGAACTCCTGGGCTCAAGCAATCTTTCCACCTCAGCCTCCCAAATTGCTGGGATTACAGGCATGAGCCACCACCTCCAGCCTAGCAGGCATCTTGATTTCAGCCTTATGAGACCCTGAGCAGGGGACCCAGCTAAAATGTGCCAGACCATTGACCCCTGGAAATAGTGAGATCATAAATTTGTGTTGTTGTAAGTTACTAAGTTTGTGGTGAAGCTGTGTGTTGTAAGTTACTAAGTTTGGTACATATCAATAGGAAATGAACACAATAGTGTTCTAGGGTTTTCCCTAAAATTAATTGAGTTTTACTTTAGTTCTCTGAGCCCACTAGATGGATAAGGTGTTCTTAAAGTGTGATTCAGTGACTGTAGAAAGTGAACTTGGGATTTGAAGTTGAGGTGAAAAACCTGTAACAAGCTCTGTCACTGTTGGAAGAGGATAGTGATTATCTGCATGGCAGATAATGTCAACTGGACATTGGAATCTGGACTCTACCACCTTGCTACTTGTGGGGACATTGGTTAAGTTACTTAAGTACTCTTCAAAAGTGGGTTACAAATTTTTACCTTGTATACTTGGTGTGCAGTTTTAGTGAAATGCAAAGTGCTTAGCATAGTGATTGATATACAATTCATATCTAATAAATAGTTACAATTATTATTGTTTTAATATAAAATGGAAAGGCTGTGAGGATGTTAAAGGACGATTGACACTAAGAAGGAGAAAAAAAGCAAAACATGTACAGAGGAAAATGCATCTCAATGTAAGCTTTTGCTGTGGGTCACACAGTCATCACAGGTATTCAGCAGCTGGATTTTATTCACGGGAAAGCCTTCACAGAGCCTGCAGATACAGCAAATGACCTTTTTTTTTTTTGGTAGTGAAATAGATTGCATCCCCAGGTTGTGTGTCAGTCACCCAAGGCCTATTCAGAATCTGTTCCTGTTTGAAATTTAATGCTCTGTCTATCTCCCTGAACTCGAGGCCACTCAAGAGTGAAGCTGGAACTCCACATGATCAAAAAGTGGAATGCATAGAAGAAAAGGAAAATGAGTCACATGATGCGTCTTTCAAATCTGACTTCTCTGGCAGTCCTTCAGGGCTGGGAAGAATGAATGCTCAATTTTGCAAGGCTTTGGGTGTCCTCACTAACAGTGAAAACAGTCTATATATTTATATGGGACTTCAGAAATGCAAAACGAGGGAGAAAAAACAAAGACTTGTTTACTTATACATTTTCTTCCCCTAAATTTAATTGGCTCAATATATTCTACCGTGTGAAACATTAAAACAGGTAAAAACGTGGTAAGTTAAATCCATTAATACTTTACGTGTATGTATTTCTAAATATAATTTGGTTATGAAATAGAGATGTTTGAATGAGATTTAGTAAGTTTAGTGTTAAATTTCAAATATAGTGTGTAGTGTGTGTGTGTGTGTGTGTGTGTGTGTGTGTGTGTGTGTGCTTTTCCTAAAAACTCTCTATGATGTTAAATTATCCTTTTCTGGTCTTCAGAGACATTCACTTTGCTTCAAGGGTATCTATACTACGGGGCATATCCATAGGGATATTAAGTCTTTTTTATCTCTAACATCAACAAACTTAGAAAACTGTAACTGTAAACTTTTCATCTTATACAAGATATTTTATTACTTGGTGTTCTCTTTAAATAACAGACTAACAAAAGACATTGAGAATTGAGTAACCCTCAAGGTCTAGTTCTTTTTTTAATCTCTCCATATTTTTTTCTTATTTATTTATTTATTTCAACTTTCATTTTAGATTCAGTGGGTACATGTACAGGTCTGTTACCTGAATATATTGCGTGGTCCTGAGGTTTGAGGTATGAATGATCCCATCACCCAGGTGCTGAGCAGAGTACCCAATAGTTACTTTTTAAACCTTCTCTTCCACCCCCAGTAGTCTCCAGTTTCTACTGTTGGCATCTTTATGAAGGTCTAGTTCTTATCTTATTATTTTTGTATTTTCCCATGGCATCATCTAGGGTCAGACACATAGTTGTGGCCAATAAATATTTGTGGAAGGCGTAACATATTTTAGATTCTATTCCCTGAGAAGCAGACTGGCCTGGTGGTGGAAGAAGAACTGGACGGAGTGTCAAAGCCTGACTGCCACCATCATGTAGCCTTGGCAGAGTCACTTTCCCTCTGGACTATTATTTTCTCGTGTGAAAAACAAGATGGTTGGTCTGTTCCTTTTCAGCTCTGACATACACGATTCTAACAAAGCAAGGAGAATTCACGGAGGTGGGACAACAATGCTTTCTATGAATATGCAAGAGGATAAGTAGCGATACAACAAGACCTGCTTTGGGTATGTTTGTGTGTGGAGAGTGCTTTCAGTCGGATTCTCAACATTTTTGACAAATTCTGCTTCAGAGATGTCAGAGACCTATTGAAAGCAATCCATTTTTAAATGTCCCTTTTATTCTTGAAAAGGCAATCTATTGTCCATCAGCAATCACTTTAGAGGCCATGGCATATAGGGCACCTATATTTCCATAAGTGTGTGTGTGTGTGTGTGTGCGTTTGCATGTGTTCTATCTCTATTAGTGTTGTTAAAATGATCGCTGAGGGAATAATTGCAATCAAACTTCTGTGGCAATAATTCATTCACAAAGCCTGACTTTTGTGTTTTGTGTCTGAAAAGGAGCAATGTGGGAGAGTGGAAAGGACTCCTATTTCCAGCTGCTTTTGTCCTTAGGTATAAAGCATAACAGGTTTCAAGAACAAAGGAGAAATGTGAAGGGTGAGAGTAAAAGGAATGACTCTTTGAAAACTAATGGCAAGCGATAAAAATAAGTTACTAGAAGACAGAGCATCTTTTGAAACAGAACAAGCTTTGATTCTGACAGTGCTGGCTCTTGCTAGAAAAGGCCCAGAGAAATGAGAACCTTGACTATTTCAGCCCTCAGACACCTACCCCAGAAAATCCTGCTGGAACCAATTACCAGGCATTTTAGAAACTTCTGCTATAGGCTCTGCCAAAGATGCCATCTGCTTAGACATACCTATGTAACACTGACCTATTGGTTTTCTGACCTGCACAGGTTCTGGTAGGAGGCAGCTGCCTAATATAGTCTGCTGGCCCCATGCCCTGAGTTTGTCTTGCAGTGAGATGGTTTAGATAGCTAATGGGCTGGATAGACTGCAGTGCATCCTGCAAATGAGGTCATGCAAGCTGCCAGCCCTCCAGTCTCTCTTGGGTAATGAGCCGCTGGGAAATGCATTGAATGGGTCCACCTTTAAGGAAGACACAAACAAATACATCATTTATTTACCATGGTGGCTTATACCTGACCATGGAGAAAAGCTATCAAAATGAAATATTATAAAACATGATTCTGTGCAACAGAACTGCAATTTTCATGTTATTTGGAATCAGGTCACTGGAAAGACAGCTTAAGTTGCTTCTTAGACAAATGGCCTGAATGCAAAAGGGATTTAGACTCTTGGATGCTCTGATCTCAGATCCTTCCTCCACTGGACACATTGATGATTTTAGAGCTTTGTGTTTGCTGAGGAAGATGAGAATGACTCCTTTGAGGAATTCTAAAGCAGGGAAGAGTGGTGAAAAGTACTTTGGGGAAGGAAGCAGGAGACTTGGGTGGGCCTCCTGATCTAGTCACAGCCCAGTTACCTGCAGTCAGTATCTTAACCTCTGTGCATCTCAGAATACTTATTTCCAAAACAAAGGTAGGAGTACATTTTCTGTCCACCTCATAGAGTTTTGAAAATTGAAAAGATATATATAAAAGTCTTTGAACACTCTTTCCTACAACACTTTAAAGTACAAGACAAGCATGGAATATTGTTAATACTATAAAGTCATTTGGGTATTTTACATTTTTGTATTGTTCAGTGAAAGATTCTTCCTAGAAATAATATCCAGACTCTAATATCAGCACTCAGAGAGAAAGTGTTGACATTAATGAAAACTCAGATGAAACAAAGCCATTTTGTTCTTACTCCAAACTTTCAGATGGCTGAGGCTCATGCTCTCTTGAGCACCTGTGTGGGGCATTCACTGTATTCAGTGCTGCTCAGGGGACATTTAATGCTTTTCCTTCAAATGTCCGCATTTTGGACATTGACTTTGGAAACATAGCTGGCAAACGTTCTATTAAATCCCAGCCAGTAAGTTAATAGAAACATACTCTAGGCTTTTTAGGATTTCCTGGTATTATAATAATTGTCCTTTATTTGCAGTCTGATCTCATAAAGCATATTTTCTTTTTCAAAACTACCCACCCAGTTTCCAAAACCTAATCTGGAGTGTCACAAATGTGCATTTCAAATAGAGATTTTTGGAGGGAGTAGGATAAAATATGTAGTATTATATCTTAACACATTTTTAAGCCATGAAACATTTGCAAAATGCTTAGATCCCTGTGAACTAAATTAAATTTTCCCATGTGCTTAATTCAGGAACTAAATGTAGAAATTCTGACTTGGAACATTGAGTGAAATAAAAGTACCAGGCTTGGTTTGAAAACATTAACACTTGAGTGATAGAAAACAAAACTACAACTCTTTCAGAAGAACTGCATCATTTTGAAGATAATTTTCTTGAAACCAGGATTTTAATTTTCTTACCAATAATTGAAAATGTCTTACCTTATGACAATAGAAAATAAGCATATGTAATTTCAAAGCCACATGCTTGAACATGTAAGTGAGAAAAAAAGTTGTTTGTGTTTTACTACAGATTCTTAGGTTGGGTGTAATCAACATTTGTTTTATTGACACTTTAGAAGTTTAATTGCTTGCTATAGTCACTCTCCAAAGAATAAGCAATTGACTCTCTGTATTATTAAAATAGCTAAGCTACACCCCAGCTTTGTCATCTTTTCTTGCCAATATGCTTAATAACATTTCTCCCTAAAGGAACATTTGCATACTCTTGGTGTGTAAAATACAGGAATTGGCTTATAAAACTACAATTGAGGGAAAATATTGCTTTGCCCACCTCCATTGGAAGGCCCCCATTTGAGTGTAAGTTGCATTATTCTCCAGAATTATCCCCCAATCGCCCTCTGTGCCATCTGGAAAGTAGGAAGCCCTGCTTTCCAATATGTGCACTGATGAATGTCGGTTCTTTGAAATTATCAGAGTCTCAGATAATTATAGGAGTCCTCTCTTGGCCCCTTTGTTCATTTGAAAAGCAGAGCTTAGTGGTAACTTCCAGGGCCCAAGTGGCTCCCAGCATCTCACAGGCACACGCTCCCCAGCTCTAGGCCACACCAAAGAAGGACAAAGTAGCCCATAGAGGTGTAAAATGAGAAATCAGAGTATGATTTCTACAAGTTTATAGTTTGTGTATTAGTAAGATCTTCTCACTAATAAGATCTTCTTTTAGGTCTCCTGTTAATGTTTAGGCCACCTACATATTTAAGAAGATAAGAAATCTAGGTTGAGAACCACAGAGCTGGAGGGAAGCTTGGAGATTATGAAGTCAAACACCTTATTTTAAACAAGGTAACCGAGGCCCAAATAAATTAGATGGCTGCTCAAGGCCACAGAGAAGACATCTAGTGTGGGCTCTTTTTTTGTTTTCTTCATATAGTTAACATTTCCTATCTTGGGGACCCGATTCACAAGATTCCACAAAAGAGGGAAGATATTCTATTTAAAACTCATCAGTGAGCCAAACAACCCCCCAACCTAACTGAAACTCCTTGTTTATGTGTGAATGGGAGCATAATACGTGTGTTTCCACGATTTTCTTTCTGCTTACAGAGACTAGAAGTGGGAATATGGGGAGGAAGTGACTATGCCTCAGATTTTTTTTTTTTTTTTTTTTGAGACGGGGTCTTGCTCTGTCACTGAGGCTGGAGTGCAATGGTGCGATCTCGGCTCACTGCAGCCTCTGCCTCCTGGGTTCAAGTGATTCTCCTGCCTCAGCCTCCCGAGTAGCTGAGACCACAGGTGTGTGGTACCATGCCTGGCTCATTTTTGTATTTTTAGTGGAGACGAGGTTTCACCATGTTGGCCAGGCTGGTCTCGAACTTCTGACCTCAAGTGATCCACCCACCTCGGTCTCCCAAAATGCTGGGATTACAGGCATGAGTCACTGCACCTGGCCTGCCTCAGAATTTGTATGTGCATCATCAGCATCATGTAGGGCATGGAATTCTCTACCAAGAGCCTTTATTATAACTTGAGGATCAATGAACAATATGTAAATATAGATAGCCAGCAGGTTAAGTTTCCAAATGATTTTGAGATCCTGTTTTGCAACTTCTATTTATAGCTTCCGTTCATATATTAGAACATTGCTATACCATTCCTAACACTGCTATACAGCTTTGCATTTATATAGCTCAACTGGATCTTATTACTTACTCTTTATAAGTAGGAACACATAATTGGCAACAGATTAGCACTTATGGTAACTATAGTAATAATTCAATAAAATCAGAAAATATGCATCTATACATTTTAAAAGGTCAAAGTAAGAGTTGGTGTTCAAATCACCTATTATGTTGTCATTGTAATGTCACTGTTTCCATGTTTACACATCTTGGCTTGCGCCCTGGAACAAAACAAAATAACCCAGAATTTGTTTCTTTGGAGTGTATTCTTTTTTCACTCTCTTTGTACCTCAAATGATCAGAAAATAACCAATCGACCTTTTTCAGGGAATAACTTTTTAAAGATGTGTTAGTGTCCCACGGAAGTACCATGATGCTAACAACCTACCCTTCTTTTACACCTCTCTTTCGCATACAAATGATGTAACATTATGTAAATTGCTTTGAATACTAGTGCTTATTTTCCAAGTGCATCTAGTTCCTGTAAGCTGGCACCAGCTCATTTATTTTGTAGCCTTTCTTTTTCTAACGCTAACAATAAGACTAATAATAAATTTGAATAATAAAATATTTTGGAAGACCCCAGAGAAATCACTTTAGACTAGAGTAAAGGTAACTGCTTAATTGCTAGTCTTAAAACAAGGTCCCTACTGTGGCTGAATTGTGAATAAACAGATTGCATACGTACCTTGGTTTTCAAAAATCAGCTTTAATGAGTTTTTTTTTTTTTCCCCAAAAACTATAATACTCTGACCAGCTTCCTAAGAAATTATGTTGTTGGGTTAAAGACACATACATATCAGTTAGAAAGTCTTGCAATAGATATTTAAAAAATAATACAGTATATGTGCAAAACCATTCTTTTTTTTCTTTTTTTTTTTTTTGAGACGGAGTCTCGCTCTGTCACCCAGGCTGGAGTGCTGTGGCCGGATCTCAGCTCACTGCAAGCTCCGCCTCCCGGGTTCACGCCATTCTCCTGCCTCAGCCTCCTGGGTAGCTGGGACTACAGGCGCCGCCACCTCGCCCGGCTAGTTTTTTGTAGTTTTAGTAGAGACGGGGTTTCACTGTGTTAGCCAGGATGGTCTCGATCTCCTGACCTCGTGATCCGCCCGTCTTGGCCTCCCAAAGTGCTGGGATTACAGGCTTGAGCCACCGCGCCCGGCCTATGTGCAAAACCATTCTAACTGCCATGAACACTTTTGTGAATACCACTAAGTACTTTTATTATTGAAGTGCCTCAACAGATTCATATTTATAAATAATTCGTATACTCTCTCCCTCTCTCTCTGTTCATGTGTGCATGTGCCCGTTTGTGTGTGTGTATACGTGTATATAACATTTTTTTTTCTATTGCAGGAGCCTATATGGAGAGGATAATTTGATCTGATATATTCTTATTGCACAGTGATTAATTTATGAAGAAATCAGTAAACCAAAAATAGTCTGTCTTGAACAGCTGTCTGAACAGATGGAAAAAATATGAGAGAATGCTCTGCTGGTGCTTGTGGGGCTGAAGGGAAGGAGAAAGAATAGGGAAGAGAGACAGTCCCACCCTGGAAGAAATTTATATCTTTTTCTAGTAGGCATTCTGTGATTCTCTCCTTACTGCCTCCTGTTTCCCCAAAACAAACAACTCTTTTAACTACTCTTTCCTCTCTTCTTGGATTAGAATGTTTATTATGATAAAGCTGTGTTTTTCAACTGTAGGTGTAAAAGCACATCACAATAATTTAAAGCTATATAAGACATACTTATTTAAGACTTAGAAAGAAGGTTTTGGGTGCTGGCTGCTCCCTTATCTTCATAGTTTCTTTGTCTTCATTTAAAGAAGAAATATTGTTTCATGCTCTAGAGATGTCAGTGAAGGGGATGAGGTGGTGATACCGTGCATAAGGCATTATTGTACATTTCCAGCTTCTTGGTGAAATTGACTATGACAGGGTTGAAATTCTCAGGATGCTTAGAATTTCATCTGACACGACTTAATCCACAAGATGAAAACAAAAGTGGCTTCTGGGTGGAAAGGAAGTGAAGATGAACAATAAATCACACTTAGGTTCAATAATTATGGTGGAGAATAAATTCACTTGCAAGGTTTGGATTTATCTAAACTACTTGAAAATTTTGACCATCAGCTATTAGAAAGTACTATAGCTAGTCAGTTCCCCCAGTTTTGGATCTTAACCTTTCATATGACAATGTATTGTGATAAGTGGGATTTGCAAGAAATGTGCTTCTACGTCTGGCTTATTGTATATTTGTTACTTTTAAATAATTGGTGAAATGTACTTCTACCCCTCAATTGAAACACAGTAAATATATTCCACATTTGAAATGGAAGGGCCCACACAAGTTCTAAGAAAACAAATGCTGGATCATTTCTAAAAGGTGATAATAACAACATTATGTGATCATTATAGTCATTTGTAAATATAAGTATGATAAATGCAACAGCTGCCTGCTTGAACTTAGGACTCTTGGATTTTATTAATGAGAAAAGTGGTTCACTGCAGCACTTAGAAGAATGTAGGCTCTGCTTGGTTGTGACCTCTTAATTGATCGGCAAACCTAAACAAAGTTAATCTACATAATATCTTCTTACATAATTATTTCATTTTATTTTATTTTTGAGATGGAGTTTCATTCTGTGGTCCAGGCTGGAGTGCAGTGGCATAATCTTGGCTCACTGCAACCTCCGCCTGCCTGGTTCAAGCGATTCTCCTGCCTCAGCCTCCCGAGTAACTGGGATTACAGGCATGCACCACTACACTTGGCTAATTTTTGTAGTTTTAGTAGAGACAGGATTTCACCATGATGACCAGGCTGGTCTTACACTCCTGACCTCAGGTGATCCACCCGCCTCAGCCTCCCAAAGTATGGGATTATAGGTGTGAGCCACCGCTCCTGGCTTTTTACATAATAATTTTAAAACCACTTACTGGCTTCTCATATTAAGTCACTGATTATTGACTTTAACATATAACAGGATGTGGAATCATTTAAATGACTTTCCATTAGGTATCATTAGCAACATATGGAGTGCTTGCGTTCATCCAGAAACATTATTCTCTAAAGAGGATCTTGATGCCATAGCTGCCAGAGTACACTTCCAAATGATATTCAGACTTGCTTTTTTGTGATGTGTTTGTCACTTTATCTATTCACATGAGTGCATCATTTTTCTTTGTATTACTGTAGCAATTTCATATACTAGTTTGGCTCAAGCTTTATTGTAATTAGCATGTAATAATATAACTTACAGAACATTATAACACAGTAAAAACTGTAGACATTGCACTTGAGAATAATTAAAATGAATGGAAAGTATGAGTCTAGATTTTGTGTATTTTGGAAGGCCCTAGAAAGAAAAGTGTTCTATTTTTTTCATAGTCAGAAAGCCAAATCAATTCCTAACCTACACATTAGCATCTACAGTGCTAAAACTCCAGAATACTGATGGTGCTGAGAACAAGGACCACAGCATGTATTCACAGATGAGAATGGAGAGGCTGAGTGTCTTGTCCTCAAGCAAGTGGATACTTTCTGTCCCCCTGGGTCCAAAATATGAAGTTGTCCTCAGTCTTGTTTTAGGTTATTCCATTCAATCTCTGTGTGCTGAGGCAAGTGGATGAAAAGATGATGGGTTAAGTCCTTGCTTGGAATCATCACTATTCTTGTACCACCATTCCAAACTTGAGCAATGAGGACCTCATGAGAATGGAAGAAGCCATATTGCATTAGGAAAATTAAATGGTTTTACTTTAATGGGATGTTACAACTGCAAATTGTATTGTTTTATTCAGTTGGCAAATGCTTTGCTCACTGTGAAAGCAAGAAGGGTGTATAGACACCTTAATTAGAACCGTGTATCCCTTCATTACTGAAGGTCATGCCAGTTCTCAGCTCTGGGTTGGCCTTAGACCCTGCTCTGCCACAGGAAGTGCTTACTGTGGCTCCGAGGCGAGGCTCTCCTGAGTGCTCTGTGCCAATTCAGTCCTCACAGCAGTCTTAGGAGGATGTGCTGCTGTGATCCCTGTTACACATATGAGAAAACTGAGGCACACAGGATTAATGTCCTTGCTAAAAGCCATGTTGCTAGCAAGAATTGAAGCCAGGTTTGGACCCAGGCTGTCAGGCTCCAGAGTTCAGATTCTTAATTCCTTACTACACTGTGCAGTCTCTCATGTACCCAGTTAGTCCCATAAGATTAAAACAAACAATAAAGGCTTTCCACGTGAAACATGAGAGAGAATTGGCATCAAATCCACTCTGATACTAAAATTGTAAGGTTAATAAGAAGCATTTAGAATGGTACAGAATCTTCTGAGAAATGCCACAGTCCCTGTTCCCAGTCACATTCTCTACAGATGAAACTCTCCTGTTCCTGTGATGGCCCCCAGACATGGTCTTTTCAGATACTCAGTGTGTCCAACTTAAATCTCCAACGTTTTATCTTAAAACAGTTCTCATCATGAAGAAATGGGCAGTGGTTTCTAAGGGGCTTCATGTTCCAGCTCCAGTAACATTTTTAATTTTAATTAAAAAAATTCAAGTGGTAATTCAAGTAGGCCAAAAACCAAAAGCTTTGGAACAATATGTGTCTTTTTTCTCCTATTTTTGCCCCTCTGCCAAGTTCACATCCTCTCCTGCCCAATCACTGGGATTAGTTTTCTTTCAGAGCTTTTGTATGCACATCCAAGCAACTGATTGATTGTTACTGTATGTCAATTTTAAAATAAAAGGTAGCAAATAAAAGACAACCAAATTTTGCTTTTTTCACTTACAGTTAATATTGAGTAGTTCTTTCCATGTTAGTATATATAAACTTTCCTTCTTGAAATTGTACTATGTGTCTCGTTTGTTTGTTTGTAGAGACATCACCCAGGCTGGAGTGCAGTGGTGCAATCATAGCTTCCTATGACCTCAAACTCCTGGGCTCAAGTGAGCTTCCACCTCAGCCTCCTGAGTAGTTAAAATTACAGGCCTTAGCCAGTATGTCTGGGTAAAAATTATAATATCTGTCTCTCTGTCTAGCTATACATTCATACAGCTTCCCAGTATTCTATTGTATGGAAATACAGTACCTTAATTTCTTTATTTAACATTTGCATTGCTTCTAACTTTTGTGTTACAAATAATAGTGAATGAATAATCTTGCACATCTATCATTTTGAAGGTGTACAAATACATCTGTAGGATAAATTCCAAAAGTTAAATTGCTGGGTCAAACACATATGCATTTTAAGTTTTGACAGATATTGCCAAATTGATACTGCATGGGACCAAAAGTATCTTTTTTCTGTTTTTTCCTGCCCATTTTATGTTCGTGGCTGAGGTCCCTATTACAAAAGACAGATTAACAAGAGAAAAGCATACAAATTCATTTAATAAGTTTCAGGAGATACCAGAGCTTTCATAAAGATAGGAAGACCCAAAGAAGGTAAACCTGAGTATCTTTATGCTAGGCTTGATGAAGAATGGACAGTTGTGGAGAAATATGATAAGGTAAAAAATAATATGATCTATTGATAATAAAGTGGGGAAATGTAGAAAGGCCTTTCCGTTCCTTTGTCTTTGGAGAAAAGGATATTTCTTTCCTATGGGTAGAGGGATGGTACCTCTCATATGAGGGTCTTGTGACCTGCTTTAGGGGAGAGGGGTAGGGGGAAGGTCAGAGTGACCTCCCTGCATCTGCTGTTTTATCTAACTCATTCAGCTTAAAATATTCAACACCAAGATAGCATATTTTGGGATGGCATGTCCAGAAAATTATTACTCCTCATGGAAACTGTACAAATTTGCATGTCCATTCACCTCTGATGCATGAGTGACTGTTTCCCCACCTCTCACCATACAGGGTATATTACTAAACATTTATGTTTTTGCCAATATCTTAAATAAAAATTGATATATCAATTTAGGTTACTCATCTTTTCAGGTTAACAGCTATTTGCATTTCCTTTTTTGTGAACAGTTTGTTCAGATGTGTTGCTTATTTTTCCATTAGATTGATTTTTTTTTTCTCTTCTCAGTTTGTGGGAACTCTTTGTATGTTAGCAAGATTAGCTTTGTGTGTTATATAAGTGGCAAATACTTTTCTCAATGTGTTTGTCTTTGGACTTTGTTTACTATTATTTTGCTACATAATACAGATATGTTGTTTCTGTTTGTGTAAAATTTATCAATCTTTTATTTCATGGCACTATGGACTTATTTTAATGTAAAGCTTAAAAATGTATAAAAAAGTACCTGTGCAGAATACACATAAAAATCATGGATCTTAACTTGCTTCAATACATGATATATTTTCCCCAAAGAAATTGATTTCTGCACAGTGTGTGACTTGAAACTGCCAAGAAGGTTAATGCCCTAGGCCCTGGCTACAAAGTAGAATTTAAGCCTGTGGAGTTATATAGCTGCAGGATATTCATCATGGATTTTTTGGAAGGTGCCCCCTTTCCCTGGGAGCCACTCTGCATTCTGGCTAAGCTGTCAGCCAAATGTTCATTCTGGGGAGCAAGAATTGTAGGAGAAAAAAATAATAGGCATCTTTGAGAGGAATCTGCCAGCAGAAATTGAATTGTATTTTCTTTAACCTTTGTGAGAGATTTCAAGTAGACAAGTTTTATTATTGAGAATCCGGGATTTCTCTCCAGATAATAATAACGAGTATAAAAAATGCTTTGCACGCATTTCAAATTTAATTCTCACAATAACTTCATGAGGTAAGTTCATTAGAATCTTCATTCTGTAGACAATATGAGGCTTGAAAATGTTCAGTAACTTACCCAAGGTCATACAGCTAGTGAGGAACAAAGTTGAGAGTAAAAATCAAATCTCATCTCATTCCTAAAACCATGCTCTAAAGGACAGTCTTAGCTACCTCTTTAGTTATAAAAGGTCCAGCCTAGTTTTGGAAGACCCAGTTGCTTTCAACTGGGCACATCATTTAGCTTTGAGAAGAAAGCATAAATATTTCTGGATCCTCCAGTGATAACAAAATTCCCTGAGGTGTTTTTTTTTTTTTCTTCACTGGTTTTCAAATAGTAATAAAATAGTTGCTGTGGAAGAATCATGTCCAAATCTCAGTCACTGTGAGCTGCTTGAGATCAGCTGCATCTTTATTCATCTTTGTGTCCCAACACCTAGCGCAATGCCTGGCATATATAGCCAATAATGCCTGCAGAATGCATATATAAACGAATAAATCCGCTCCTTATTACCTTCCTACTCTTCCAACTGACTTGGTTTTTAATTTTATTTGCCACGAGGAAATACATTTACATATTTCAAAATTCAAGGCACAAGGGGGTATGCAGTAAAAGTCCACCCCCCGCCCCGCTGCTTCTTCTAGCTACCCAGATCTTTTCTCCTTAGGTAATCATATTATTGGTTTCTTGTGTATTCTTCGAACATATTTAAGCAAAATCAATATATATTCCATTAAACACAATTTAGTTATTTAAAACACATAAACATTTATTAAAAGTTGCAAAGCTTGTTAATAAAATATGAATCATGTTGAGAAGTAAAAGGGAAAGAAAACTCTAGTATTGAAACAATCCATTGGGAACATTTTAGGAGTATTTTCTTCTATCTTATGGAATTACGAGGTACCCTTTGATTACTCTTTTCACTGCTGTTCCCTAACTCGAAGTCAAATTTAGATGTTAACAAGGAATGACTAAACATCACACCCCAGCAAGGTTTCAACTGGGTTGCTTTTAACTTTGGCCACTGCAGGAGAGGGAGCATCTTCTGGCGAGATGCAGGGCAACTAGGAAACAGTGACTTCTAGGGCCTGAAGAGAACACAGATGACACTGCTAAGGATTTTGCATCAGGCATCTTGAATGGCTCTTTTTGCAGAATCTGTTAGCATCTGTAGATATTAAGTCTGGAGGAGGTAAATTGAAACAGTTTGATGCAGATACTGAGAACACCATATAGTTAGCCTGTCAGTTTTCCATCTCATGTATGTATGTATGTATGTATGTATGTATGTATTTGTATAGGTACAAGTTTTCACTCTATTGACTAGGCTGGACTTGAGCTCCTGGGCTCAAATGATCCTTCTGCCTCAGCCTCCTGAGTAGCTGGGATTGCAGGCACAGGCCAACATACCTAGCTTAGCCTGTCAGTTTTGATAAAAGAAAGTTCTGAGTCTAGGCAGAAGTGCATTTGTCAGTGAGGATATATGCTGGTGTGGAATGGAGAGGTGGGTCAGGGGTGAAGTTTGCACAATGACAGAAGCAGAGAATGTGGACAAAAATGGCATCTTTAACTTGTTTTTTTTTTCAAGCTAAGGGATACTTTGAGCTATGGGATTTAGTAGTACCCTAACAAAGAGATTGGTACTTTACCCTCTATGTAAATATGTTGGAGTACTAGGTGCAATTACTGCGTGTGTGTCTGTATTTTGTGAATGTGTGTGTCTGTGTACATTTATATCCCCACATACAGACTTTTTAGTACACTTAATATTTTCCTTTACAAATAGGGTTCAAGAAATTCTCAACTCATAATTTTTTTTAAAGATCTGGATTAAAAACCCGTTCTTATGTGGTTCAGAAAAGGGTCTGATCATGGGAATTTAAGCACAATTGTGGCAGCGTGGGCCCAAAGTGGACAGAGCAGGTAAGTACTATCCCGTATAAATTGGTGACTGAAGACAGTAGAGCACTGTCTGGGAGTGACACAAACCACACCGACATTTATTCTTCAAGGTTTTGTCTGGTAAGTTTTCTTTCTTAACTTTCAGCTTCAATGAATTGAGACTAATATGTTCAGCAAAAGGAGTTAAGACATTCTCCTTATTGGAAGTCAAGTGTAGAAAATACCCATGAAGTAAATTCACAAGAAGACTGTTACAGAGTAATTGCTTTCAATCTCCTAACCCTTACCCTGCTCCCCTTGGTGCCTCTGTCTGCCACGTTAACTCATTAGCAAAGTGATAAAGGCTGGGACGCCAGGACCTTACAAAGGCCCTGGCACACCGAAAGTGCTTGATAAATATTTGTTGAGTGAACATTGTATACATTTGCATTTTTAAAGAAATAGGACAGTGAAGATGAAATACAATCATCTCTCCAGTGACCTGACATAAATAATGGTCTTTCTAGTTCGTCCTCACCACCCTTCATTACTGGTCCTTCAGTCCTTTGAAATGATGTCTTTTGGGGCTTCTGGCTTACCATTTTCAATTACTTCAAACTGTTCTAATTACCTCTGGCAGATTAGTATTTATAAGGAATAGATTTAATCACATTACCACCTGCATAAAAAGGTACTCTTTACCTTGGCATTCAAGTCTTCTCTGTCTCCTTTGGTTCCGTTTTCCCACTGTATGCCAGACTCATATATTATAGTGGAATTGGGCTGGACATCTCTCCATTTCTCAAGTACATATCACACTTTCCTACATCCATACCTGCTGCGCTTTGTACATGCCTAGTGAAATGCCATAGTCTTTACCATATGAAATCTATCAACCCATTTATGATGTCTCTCATCATAACTACCACTCTCCCCATCATATGTGATCTCTTCCTCTTCTGCCTGATATTACAACTTCTTATATACTCATTTCATTCTTCCATGCTTTCTTTACATTGTTACTTTTATTTTAAATTAATGCATAATAATTATACATATTTATGGGGTAAAATGTGATGTGTCAATACATGTACACATTGTATAATAATCAAATCAGGGTAATTAGCATATCCATCACCTCAAACATTTATCATTTCTTCATAGTGGGAACATTAAATACTCTCTTCTAGCTATTTTGAGATCTACAATCCTTTTTGTTGGCTATAGTCATCCTACTGTATAATAGGACACCAGAACTTATTCCTTGTATCTACTTATAACTTTGTACCAGTTGACCAACCTGTCCTCGTTCCGTTCTCCCCACTACCCTCCCCAGTCTCTGGTAACCACTGTTTACTACATCTATAAGATCAACATTTTTAGATTCTGTATATGAATGAGTATATGTGGTATTTTCTTTCTGTGTCTGGCTTATATCACTTAACGTAAAGTCCTCCAGGTTCAACTATTTTGTCATAAATGACAGGATTTCATTCTTTTTTTATGGCTGAATAGTATTCCATTCTTTTTTATGGCTGAACAGTATTCTGTTGTGTATATATACCCCATTTTCTTATTCTATTTATCCAACCTAAATTGGATATTTAGGTTGATTCCATATCTTGACTATTATGAATAGTGCAGCAATATACATGTGAGAGTGCAAATATCTTCTTGATGTAGTGATTTATATACTCAGTAGTGGGATTGCTGAATCATATGGTAGTTCTATTTAAAAAATTTTAAGGACCCTCCATACTGTTTTCCAGTATGCTGTACTAATTTACATCCCTATCAATAATGTGTAAAGGTTCCCATTTTTCCCTATATCCTCTCCAACACTGGTTATCTTTTGTCTCCTTGATAATATCTATTTTAACTGAAGTGAGGTGATATATCATTGTGGTTTTTACTTGCATTTCCCTGATTATTAGTGATGGTTAGCATTTTTCTATATATCTGTCAGCCATTAATATATCTTTTGAGAATTGTCTATTACAACCTTTTGCCCATTTTTGATCAGATTATTTATTTATTTGCTGATGAGTTGTTGGAGCTCCAACTCATATTAGTCTTTTGTCAGATGAATAGTTTGCAAATATTTCCTCCTTTTCTGAGTTTTTTCTTCACTTTGTTGATTATTTTCTTCGCTGTGTAGAACTTTTAGTTTGATGTAATCTCATTTGTCTATTTTGCTTTAGTTGCCTGTGCTTTTAAGGTCTTGTTAAAAAAAGTCCTTGCCTAATTCAATGTTATGAAGCATTTCCCCTACATTTACTTGAAATAATTTCATAATTTCGGGTCTTACACTTAAGTCTTTCATCTATGTTGCTCTGATTTTTGTATATGGTGAAAGATAAGGGTCCAGATTTATTCATCTGTATGTGGACATCCAATTTTCCCATTACCATTTACTGAAGAGACTATTCTTTCTCCAAGGTGTGTTCTTGGCATCTTTGTCAATTAGTTGGCTGTAGATGCATGGACATATTTCTGAGCTCTCTATTCTCTTCCATTGGCGTATGTGTCCATTTTTATGCCAACACTATGCTCTTTTGGATACTACAACTATCTGGTATGTTTTGAAGTCTAGAAGTGTCACACTTCTAGCTTTGTTTTTGTTTTTTGTTTTGCTCAAAATTGTCTTGGCTATTTGGCATCTTTTGTCATCTCATAGAAATTTTAGGATGGTTTTGTCTATTTTTGTGAAGAATATCATTGGTATTTTGACAGAGGTTGCATTGAATCTGTAGATTACTTTGGGTAGAATGGACATTTTAACAATATTAGTTCTTCTAATTTATGAACAGGGGATATCTGTCTACTTATTGTGTCCTCTTTAATTTCTTTCATCAATGTTTTATAGATTTTAGTATAGAGATCTTTCTCCTGCTTGGTTAAATTTATTCCTAGGTTTATAATTTTTTTTGGTAGCTCTTGTAAATGGAATTGTTTTCTAGATTTATTTTTCAGATAATTTACTATTAACATGTAGAAACACTACTGGCTTTTGTATACTGATTTCTTATCCTGTAGCTTTACTGAATTTGTGTAAAAACTAGTTCTAACAGCTTTTTGGTGGACTCTTTAGGGTTTTATTTGTATATAAGATTACGTCATCTGCAAACAGGAATAATTTGACTTCCTCCTTTCCATTTCTTTCTCTTATCTAATTGCTCTGTCCAGGTTTTCTAATACTTGGTTAAATATAAGCAGTGAAAGTAGTCATTCTTATCTTGTTCCACATCTTAGAGGAAAACCTTTCAATTTTCCCCCACTTAGTATGCTGGTAGGTATGTGTTTGTCATATGTGGCTTTTGTTATGTTGAGTGTATTAGTCAATTCTCATACTGCTATAAAGAAATATCTGAGACTGGGTGATTTTTGAAGAAAAGAAGTTTAATTGGCTCACACTTCTGCAGGCTGAATAGGACATATAGCAACTTCTACTTCTTGGGAGGCCTCAAGAAACCTAAAATTATGGCAGAAGATGAAGTTTGGGGGAAGGAGGCACATCTTATGTGGTGGAGCAGAAGCAAGAACTAGGGGCTGGGAAGAGGTGCTACACACTTTTAAACAGCCAGATTTCGTGAGAACTCTGTCAGGAGACAGCACCAAGGGGATGGTTCTAAATCATTCCTTAGGGATCCACCCCCATGATCCAATCACCTCTGACCAGGCCCCAACTCCAACACTGGGTATTGCAATTCAACATGATATTTGGATGGGGACACAGATCCAAACCATATCACTGAGGTATGTACCTTGTATATCAAATTTATTAAAGGTTGTTTATTTTGCAGGGATGTGAAATCTTGTCAAATGCTTTTCCTATGTCTGTTGAGATTATCATATGGTTTTTGTTCTCCTTTCTGTTAATATGACAAATCACATTTATTGATTTGTGTGTGCTAAACCATCCCTGCATCCCTGTGATGAATCTCACTTGATCATAATTAATGATCTTTTTAATGTACGGTTGAATTTGATTTGCTAGTATTTTGTTGAGGAATTCACATCTATGTTCATCAAAGATACTGGCCTGTAGTTCTCTTTTTTGTTGTGTCCTTCTGTGGTTTTGGTATTAGAAAAATACTGGCCTCATAGTTATGAGTATTAACTTTTCTTCAATTTTTTGTGAATACTTTGAGAAGTATTGGAATTTGTTTTTCTTTATTTTATTTTATTTTTTTTAATTTTTTTGAGACGGAGTCTCGCTCTGTCGCCCAGGCTGGAGTGCAGTGTCGGGATCTCAGCTCACTGCAAGCTCCGCCTCCCGAGTTCACGCCATTCTCCCGCCTCAGCCTCCGGAGTAGCTGGGACTACAGGCGCCCGCCACCTCGCCGGGCTAGTTTTTTGTATTTTTTTAGTAGAGACGGGGTTTCACCGTGTTAGCCAGGATGGTCTCGATTTCCTGACCTCGTGATCCGCCCGTCTCGGCCTCCCAAAGTGCTGGGATTACAGGCTTGAGCCACCGCTCCCGGCCATGTTTTTCTTTAAATGTTTGGTAGAATTCAGCAGTAAAGCCATCAGGTTCTTAGGTGGTATTTTTTGTTTTTTGTTTTTGTTTTTCTTATATTTTTTTTAGAGATAATTTTCATTACTGATTATATTTCCTCACTTGTTATTGGCCTGTTCAGACTTCCTTTTTCTTCATAAGTCAATCTTAGTAGATTGTATGTGTCCAGGAATTTATTTTTTTTCTGGACTATCAAATTTTGACATAATTATTCGTAATTGTCTCATATGAGCCTTTGTATTTCTCTCATATCAGTTGTTATGTCTCTTTTCTCATCTCTGGTTTTGAGTATTCTCTGTCTTGTCTTAGTTTAATAAGGATTTGTTTGTTTTGTGTATCTTTTCAAAAAACCAACTTTTCATTTCATTGGTCTTTTGCATTGTTTCTGTAGTCTTTATTTCATTTATTTCTGCTCTGATTTTTATTATATCCTTCCTTCTACCAATTTTGAGTTTAGTTTGTCCTTATTTTTTTAGTCCCTTGAGGAGCAATGTTAGGTTATTAGAAATCTTTCTATTTCTGAGGTAGCCATTTGTTACTATGAACTCCTAGAACTGCTTCTGTTGAATTCCATAGGTCTTGGTATGTTGTGTTTACATTCTTGTTTCTCTCCAGAAATTTTTAGATTTTCCTTGTAATTTCTTCATTGACCCATTGGATATTCAAATTTCCATGTATTTTTAAAGTTTCTAAAGTTCTTTTGTTATTGATTTCTAGCTTTATACCGTTGAGTTCAGAAAAGATACTTGATATAATCTCTATCTTCTTAAATTTGTTAAGATTTTTTTTGTTGTCCCACATATGCTCTATCTTGGAGAGTGTTCCATGCACGGTTGAGAAGAATGTGTATTCTGCAGCTGTTAAATGGAATATTCTGTAAATGTCTGTTAGGTCTGTTTGGTCTAGTGTGCAGTTTAGGTATGATGTTTCTTTGCTGATTTTCTGTTTAAATAATTTGTCCATTGTTAAGAGTGTCTCTCCACTCTTGAATTACTGGACTGTAAGGACTGAGCTTTGCTCATATTTCTGTCTTCTACTACAGTTATCTCCAACTTCCTTGGGGATAAGAATAACATGGAGCCCTTGTTACCTGGAAATTCTGATTCAGGAATTTAGATTGGACCTCAGTTATTTTTTTAAACAAATGTTCTGGGTAATTCTTAATATTGTAAAAGATTGGAAAAAACTCCACAGCGCACAGCAGAGTACCTTACACATATGAGTGCTCAATAAATACAGTTCACTGTGCAAGAATCAGCAGTGGGGCAGAGGAGCCAGTAGCCACGTATGTATTTTAAAAACATAGATTTATACTTGATTTTGAACACCCAACAATATTGTAGGAATAGCTTAATGAGACCCTCAAAAAATTATAATTTTAATGTGGACACAATGATTCAATTTTGGGCAAACAATCTTTTTACTGTGTAGGATAAGGGCACAGTCATAGAAAAGTGAGTATATACAATACATCTTATTTTAAATTTTTAATCATTAAGAAATAGTCAATGAAAATTGTGTTGTTTCCTTGTATGATTAACAGTAGCAATGGAAATAAACAAATCGTCCATTTTCTAAAGAGAATTTTTGAGTTCTCATCATTAGCCCATGGTATATCTAACTACTCTACTTAATATGTGGAGCTTGAAAAGCAGAAGCAATTTTACCATCAAAAATATGACTTCATGCTATGTAGGAAAGAAGTGAAGAAAGTTGAGAAAGAAGACCCATTGGACACATTTTCATTTAGCTTTTATCCTTCAGATTTCTCTTCATTCTTTGCACAGCCACCTGACCTTTTCTTTTCTTCAGATATATTTTCTTTACAGCAGGAGTCTGCACATTGCCTTCTGTTCTTCTGTGCTTTCGCTTCCACTTGCCCCTACCAACTGCTCAGGTTTACCTGTAATTCAATTCAAATTATTGTAACTGTTGGCATGTTATTTTTTTGTTCGTTTGGGATGACCTTTCACACCAGTTTCCTTTCTAGGTTATGGGAAGACTTTAGATTTGTTACCTATTATCTTTGTGGTCCAAACATCTTGACCAAGGTACCAGGTCATGTGGCTTAGAACAGCCCCTACCTATGAGTGAAGTGACCAAGGGCCATTGTCCTCAGTGAAAATCAGTGGTTGGGAACAATTAGAAGGGTATGGAGGTGAGGCTCATGCTGAAGCTTGGCTACTCTGGGATTTCTTTCTACTGTATTTCATTCTTTCTTTAATTATAAATGATAATTCAGAGGTCATTTTCTTGGCATATATGTTTTTCTATTATATATATGTACATGTATATACACATATGTATATACATGTAACCTACTATTATATATATTTTTTTCTGAAAATCCATATAAACACTTTAAGTACTTACAATTATTAACTGAAAATAATGTTAAGTAAATACTAATTTATCAGACCCATGTGTACATAGAGACAAGCAGAGCTAACATCTAAGAATTATTCTAAATTTTGCTGTTACTTTTCGTTTCTTTATTCCTTCCTGATCTTACCCCATTATTGGCAAGACCCTCTCACATTATTGTTTGCAAGTCTAAAGCACAAGAATTAGTGGAGTGTCACTAAATGCATTTGAGCTAAGTGCTTCAGAGAAGAGATGATTATGAGACAAGGAAGGTAGAAGCATGAGACTATTAGTTGGCAACAGCAGCTTGGCCGTGGTGGGAAAGGGATCACATCCTCTGCCAACCTCCATCTTCTAGAAATCTGGTTGCACCTGGCCTAAACCCAATTCTGCAGGCTTTGTGAGGCCTGACTGAGAACCTCCTCAGGGTTTTGGCTTAGCTTCTTGTGATTCTCTCAGTTAAGCCTTTTCACTCCTACAGCATCTACAGAAGCAGCTTCAGGCTTGGCCACACTAGTCTGGGTACAAAGATAAGTCATTTTTTCAGGTTTTTTGTTTTTCTTTTGAGACGGAGTCTCACTCTGTCACCCAGGCTGGAGTGCAGTGGCGTGATCTCGGCTCACTGCAGCCTCCGCCTCCTGGGTTCAAGCAATTCTTTGCCTCAGCCTCCCGAGTAGCTGGGATTACAGGTGCCCACCACCATGCCTGGCTAATTTTTTGTATTTTTTTTTTTAGTAAGGACAGGGTTTCACCATCTTGACCAGGCTGGTCTTGAACTCCTGACCTCATGATTCACCCTCCTTGGCCTCCCAAAGTGCTGTGATTACAGGTGTGAGCCACTGCGCCCGGCCTCAGTTGTTTTTTAAAGAAATTCTCAGCAGAGACAATTTCTCTGATTTACAAAATTGCATAACTTTTAGTAACTCTTCTGAGAATTTGCAGCCTATTAATGGGGGTCGAATCAGAGAGTGTTCAGCTCTTCATCCTCTCCCTGACCCTCTCCTTCCCTCTTGACTTTGGTGCACTGAGACCTTTCTCCCCTGGTCTTGCATGTGCTCTTCACATCTCTTAGTCTGTTTGTGCTGCTGTAACAGAACACTTGAGACTGGGTAATTTATAATAAACATAAATTTATTTTCTCACAGTTCTGGAGGCTGGGAAATCTCAGACGGGTCTTCTTGCTGTTTCATTCTGTGGCAGAAGACAGAAGGACAAGAAAGGATGAGAGAGAAATGGGCCCAACTCATCCTTTTATGAGGAACCTACTCCCATAGTAACAGACCCACTCCCATGATAATGACATTAATCTCATTCATCCATATAATCCACTCCCATTGGGGCAGAGCCCTCATGGCCTAATTGCCTCTTAAAAGTCCCACTTCTTAATATGGTTACAATGGCAATTACATTTCAACATGAGTTTGGGAGGAGACAAACATTTAAACCATACCATTTGCATTTGGGGTCTATCAGAGTGTCTCCTGGAATAAATGGATGGTTTCACATTAGAGGTGGGATTTGAGATAAGTTTCGACCTTCAATGATTAATCAAATTTTCTCTTCCTACCAAGTCTTTTTTAATTGATATTAAATGATGGCATGAGCAAATGTTTTACAGGAATGAGACAATGTAAAAGAATATTGAAGTTAGAGTAAAATGAACAAATGAGAACAGGCAAGCTTCAGTGACTCAAAATATTAAGTGAAATATATAGTTATGAAAAAAGATAGATATTAAGCATATTGGGATGAAGGGATGTATTTTTTTCACATCATTTTATCATTCTTTCAATTAATTTCTCATACTAACTTTGCTCCTTTCTCATCTTTTCAATCTCTACCAAACCTCTTCCCTCATTTCCTTTTTGAAATTGGGAGATTTCTTGCCTAGATAACAATCTAAATTTGGTAAATCAAATAATTTCCATATTGTAATATAATAAACTTTTTATATTTTTGGGATGATAGTGAATGAATACAAACTTTGAAATGGTGCTCTTATAATTCAGATATTAAGGAAGATTTTTTTTTCAAGAACTGTAAGTTGAACAGAACTGGAAACAGATGGCTCAGCATCAGTGAAAGGTATTAAATGCATCTTTAATTGGTATTAAATACCTCCCTGTTCTGCAGGAAGCAGAGGAGAAAGAAGATTCACAAACACTGAGATGACTTGATTGTTTGAGCATAGCCGTGGTGCATTTTTGTTTATCAAGATAGCATATGTTATTCTCATCATTAAATGTCCACTAAATTGTGTTGAAACCTGAAAGAAAATTAGAAGCCAAAACCTGGGAGTGTGTAGAAAATACACATGAGTGGAAAAACCGGCTCAGTTTGGTTTTCTGGTCCTAGCTCTGCCACAGCTGGGGTGACCTTTGCTAAAACAGTAAACTAGTCTCTGGGTGCTCAGGGTTTTACATCTGTAAGTTGGTAAAATCCCTGCCTTCTTATCTCAGGGGGGCAAATAAGAACTTGGGATGGTCAAATACTATGAACTCTTTAGCAGATAAAATATATGTTTTCCCTTAAAATATGACCATTGTGGGTAAACAAAATTCTGAAAAGTTGTAATAGAATGGCAAATTCAGTAGCATCAGTAGCACAAACAGCACAAATAATTCTGTTGCTACAATATAATGCAGAAGGACATAGACTTTGGGTTTTAGTCATAAAATGTTCAAAATGACTTTATGGCCATGTATCTGAGGTAAAACAAAAATTTTATTTTATTTTACAAATTTCTATATGCAACACTGAAAACAAAATTTTATAAATAAAATATACCAGACTTTCAGATTGTTGGTGAGTGTTAGTTTTTCTCTTTGGCTTACTTTTCAGTTATTTCCTTACTCAATATTTCCTTTTCAGTATGTCGTTTTCCTAGGCTACAAGCTCTCAAGGTCTTCTTTTCCCCTTCAGGGAAAAGTTCCTATAGGATCTAAGGGCAATTGACAATGAGGGATTACAGATTCGATGGTTGGAAATAAACTAGGATTTGTTTCTTATTGCCTTGGTAAAACCAAAATCTCAGATTAAATATAGTGTCACTATTATAATCGTACTAAAAGGTCTAGTAGATTTTTTATACCCTCCGAGTATCCAAATAAAGCCAGAATTTTAAAAAATCAGACATAATATGTTTTCTGGGAGGAAATTCTCAGCAAAGACATTTCCATTTAAGTATAATTAACATTAATTTGTGGAAAAGTAAATGGCAAAATGATTAATTTATTTTATTGACTGTATTTCGACTCTTTAAAATGATTACTAAGACATAGAATTTGCTTTTATTAAAGAAGAATAGATGTAATCTGCCTTTATTATTTAAAACTGTGCTTGATAGTGCATCGGGAAATAAACAATATGTCATTGACCAGATGCTGGCAGCAAAACAGTATTTCTTCAAGTCTGCAAATATTAAACCACAGATTTGAAAATGCTCTGGAAAATTATTTTCTCATAAAAATCATGTAAAGGAATAAATTAGCATCTTATTTAAATGCAAACCAAAGAGTTTTAATAACACCTGCCAAGGTGCAGGATTTCAAAGGGCAGTGTGACTTAGGGTTTATTATTTTGTTCTGTAGAAACCAATCTTGAGTTGCTATCTATCACAATTCAATTGGAGACATTCTTTCAATTGAATCAAGTAAAATAGGAGGTACATAGGATTTTCTATAAGACCTACTCAGAAGCAGTTAAATAATACTTTTTTAGATCGTATAGGAAGATAATGAAATGTTCTCACCAAAATAAAATGAACAATTGGGCTGTGGCCCAACTTTTCTATCACAATTCAATTGAGACCATTCTTCAAGTGAATCAGTAAATAGGTGACAAAGGATTTTCTATAAGAACTACTCAGAAGCAGGTAATAATACTTTTTAGATCACGTATAGGAAGATAATGAAATGTTCTCCCAAATAAAAATGAACATTGGGCGTGGCCCAACTAGCCTTGTCCTTTGTTATCTAACTCTTTAGAACGAGGATAATGTACACTCTGCAGAGCTCTTCAGTTTCTATATAAGTATACATAAAAAATACGCCATCAAATCACAGAACAACAGATGAAGTAGGGTGTAGAAACACTTTAAGCCAAAATCATTAAGCCCAAATTGCCTTATATTTACATGAGCATACCAATTATTTATTAAGTGAGTATTTTGTTTAGATTCTAGTTCTAAAAAGCTGAGACAAACGGGGCTTAATACAGCAATTGTGAGACATGAAATTTAGGACATTTAGGTGCATTTATTTTTTCTAATGATTATTTTACTGAAGTTTAAAATGTAAATAAATACAAGCAAGACTCTTCATAAACAAAGCACACTAGGAACACATTATCTCTTACAGAAGATAAAATATTTGCATGCAGCACTGTCAAGAAATACCAGAAATACCAGAAAATCACTTTGCCATTTCTGCAACGTACTTGTAAGGAACATACACGTACCCTCTTTATGTGAGATCTCACCTGATATAATAACTACTTATAATTTGTGTTTCTATGATACTTGCTTGAGAAGCCACAGGCTAAATGTGTTTTAGCATTCATAGGTAGAATTTCTCAGAATCATTGGATGAATAAGAATAGGATACTAAAGCTTAAAGAAGTCTTAGGGATTATCTAGGGCAATACTCTTCTCCCCTATTCTTGTTCCTCAGATAGTTTTTTTTTTTTTTTTTTTTAAATGATCACACTGAGGATCAAATGGATTAAAGAGATTAAGTGACTTTCTCAAGATTATAGAGGTTGTCAGAGCAGAGCTGAAACTAGAACCAAGGTCTTTTCATTCTTTTCGTTACAACTCTCTGCTTCAGTAATGTAGGTCAAGAGTACAGGGCAGTACTCTCAGCAGATTTTCTGCGTGACTTGTCCATGTTCATTTATACCATTCCCCAGAGAGTGCAAAGCCATTTCTAGAGAAGTTGCATTTTCTTTTTACATGGAGTGCAGTTCAGATGTCAGAAGTCATGTGAGGTCATCTTGGAGTGAGTCAGCTCTGCAGTCCTCCAAAGCCTTACTCCTTTCTTCTCTCCTTAATTGGTGCTTCTCTCACTACTTGTAGAAAGGAATAGTTATTACTATTATTGGTATTTAAAAAAAAATTTCCAATGTTCTTGCCACATGCGTGAATTCTACAACACTTGAGCCCATCTATATCTATTTAGGGAGAGGAGGCTCTGCCTCATGCACTTGGATATTGCAACAATGTCAACTTGCTATAAAATTCTAAATATTTATCTCAATTTCAATATTTTATGAGTTGGTGAAAGGTGACAAACTGCTCACACACCAACCCTGGACCATGAACCATACTTTGAGTAGTGCAGGTTTAAGAAACCCACTTGTGAATAAGATGCCTCCAAGTAACACAACAGAAACCCCAACATTTTATCTTCCCCTCAGTTCCTCTCTAACCTACCCCTCAACCCCCACCATGCTAGTGAATGACATTAATTTCTCCCTGAAAGGAGCTGTACAGACCTGCTCCCTCTTTCCTCTCCCTAACCCTATGTTATCTGGATAAACTATATAAACCTCCTTCCTCAGCTTCAAAGAAGAAAATGTCCTTCTTTAGGTCCAGTTTAGTAGGGTGGTTAAGAGCACTTTCTCTGGAGCCAGGCTGCCTAGATTTAGGTCCTGAATTTTAACTTACGAGCAGAAAAATTCAGCTAATATTGTGCTTTAGTTTCTTCATCTTTAAAGGACTTAAAATAGCATTCTGTGTGTAGTAAGTAATTGATAAATGTTAGCTATTATAATTATCCAAGACTAACCTTGCCATTTAAGCTCCGGGGCTGCTACCCTCTGTATTCCTCAGGGATCCATTGCCACTAATAATACCCCTTATCCCTGGTAACTTCTTGCTATGGCTATGATCTTATGTTGCTTATATTTATATTTAATGGTTCCTCATCTTTTAAAGCTAACCTTCTAGAAAAGAGAATCTAGACTTCGTGCCTGTATTCTCACTTACTCTTTTTTTTTCTCCCACTCATTTACTTATATAATTTGGTGGGTTAGGAGAGTTCCAGTGTAACTGTAAGGGAACTTGCTGGCACCTACACTAGATTAGGAGGGCAAGGAAGACTCCCTGGAGGAAGTGACATATAAGTCAAGGATGAGTGGGAGTTAGCCAGGCTAAGAAGTAGTCTTCCAGATTGATGAAACAGTATGCAGCCTTTGAATGACTGAAAGTCAATTTAATACAGGTAAGAAGATATGGAGGAAACTGTGAATGGAGAAGCCAAAGAATGTAAGAGATGGGACTAGAAAGGCAGGTAGGAGTCTATATGACAAATTATGACAAAAATTGTACTTTAACTTGAGCATGCTAGGAAGACAGATACTGGGAGTGCCAGCACAAATGTCCATTTAAAAAAGATCACTCTTGTTCAAGAAGGAGTGCTGTGGAAAGTTTTGAAGTCAGTGAGATAATCAAATTTCCCTTTTAGAAAGACCACTGGATTAGAAGGAGCAAAGGAGAGTATAAAAGTATAGGGACCCAGGAGGACATTGATAAGTTTTATGGGAAAGTGTCAAGATATTATTAGTAAGATTGTGGTTCTAGAAGATCAGTGTTCTAGAAGGAGGGATAAAAGTCAGGAATTGGGGAGCCAGAGGAGGCTGGGGATCAAGATGAGATTGCAGCTAAAAACAGACCTACCATATGATCCAGCAATCCCACTGCTGAGTATATATCCAAAAGAAAGGATATCAATATATTGAAGAGATATCTGCACTCCCAGGTTTGTTGCATCACTGTTCATGAAAGGTGAGATTTGAAAGCAACCTAAGTATCCATCAACAGATGATGGATAAAGAATATTTGGTACATATACACAATGGGGTACTACTCAGTCATAAAAAGAATGTGATCTTGTGGTTTGCAACAAAATGGATAGAAGTTGAGATCATTATGTTAAGTGAAATGAGCCAGGCAGAGAAAGACAAACATCACAAGTGAGATTTAAAAATCAAACCAATTGAACTTATGGAAATAGAGAGTTAGAAAGATGGTTATCCGAGGCTGGGAATGGTAGTGGGAGGGTAGGGTTGGGGGAAAGTGGGGATGGCTAATGTGTACAAAAAAGCCCAGAAAAAATGAATAAGACCTGCTATCTGATAGCACAACACGGTGACCATAGACAATAATAACTTAATTTTACTTTCTGAAATAATGAAAAGAGTATAATTGGATTGTTTGTAACACAAAGGATAAATGCTTTAGGGGATGGGTACTCCATTCTCCATGATGCGATTATTATGCATTGCATACATGCCTGTGTCAAAACATCTCATGTGCCCCACAATTATATAAGCCTACTATGTACCCACAAAAATTAAAAATAAATATATTTATTTTCCAATTAAAATAAAGATGAGATTGCAGATTTCTGGTAGTACTGCCATGTCCTCAGAGCATGGCATTTGCCAGCATTCTAGCCAGCTACTGAAACTGGATGTTGGCTTCAAGATCCTGATTTTACCATTTGAGGAGCTCCCAGCTCTGCTGTTCAGGGTAGCCTAGGAGAAGTCAGGGAAGACCCTGGAGGAAGACCCTAACTCCAGAAAGGTTGTAACTCCAGATCCTTATAGGGTGGAGCCTCACGGTGACCCCTCTGGGATGGGGATGGGGGATCATGTGTGATAAATTCTCAACAGCTTCACTATAATGGAGAAGTGCACACCATTGATATCTTCAGCCCTACTCTAAAGGTTATTGGGGTCATTTCTTTTTTTACTTCCTGCAAAGTCAAAGAGATATAACTGACCCACTGTGTAAAGAGTGCTCTGATAGGTTTTTAGAGTGGCTAGATACCTAACTAGCTTCGTATAACCAAAGATGAATATCAGAGCTACAAATACCTTTTGGAAAAGAAGAAGATGATGTGTGAGTAGGAAAAGCAGAATTAATGGATTGGGTTTAGAAAGTGAATCTGATTCAGGAACTGGAGGAAGTGAAAATAAACTAAAAAAATGTCAGGACATTTTGAGAAGTTCAGGTAGAAACTGAAAAGATGAACCCAGAGGAAAACAAATATGGGAAATTTAAACCATAACAGTTGGAACCGGATGCTGGGCTGCAGAATGAAGAAAACCAGCTGCCTTAGGCACAGATCTTGCTAAATATGCTCAAGAAAACCAACATTTTTAGTGAGAAGTTTGGCTTATGGCATCATAGCCTCTTGGGCATCACCAATATCTTCAGCCCCAGTGACCCAGTGGGCTGGAAGGAGATTAATGCCATGTGGAGGCAGACGGCTTTGGTGCTCAGATCCTGTCCAATAACATGGGACTGACATTTCAGGCGCATTGACTTGTTCCCTGTGGAAATCACTCCTATTTTTGAAGTCTTTGATGGGAACTGCCCCGAACCACTCTGGAGACTCAAAACTTTTCTTGGATGTACATTTTAGTGTATAATGGAGGCTTTCCTGGATGAGTTTGAGAAAGATGAACTTGGTCATTGTCTACCCTACACAATCAATGAGGACAGAAGAATGACTGATAAGCAAAGAAGAAGAGACGGGTCCTGTTCCAAAAGAACCCTGTTAAGATCATTTGTTGCTTTTAATTGCTTCTTGTATCCCTGATCTCTTATTGAAATCATTCTCATTGTTCCCAAAAAACATCTTTTAGTATTTTATTTAGTGCAGATCTGCTGATGACAAGTTTTTTTGTTTTGTTTTCTGAAAACATCTAACATTTTCTAGTACATGGTGTTATAGGTTTGCCATTATTTATTTTTAGCATTTACATACATTATTTCATTTTCTTTAGACTTCTATTTCTAGTTCTAATATTAAGTACTAAACTTTCAGTCTGATTGTGGCTTTTCTTTGAAGATAGTCCTTTCCCTCAGCCACTCGTTAGTATTTTTTCTCTTTGTCTTGCAGTTTTATTATGATGTAGTGAAAATCCTTTTTTGTTTGTCCTGCTCGGAGCTTGTAGTACTTCTTGCGTCTCTGGCTTCATGTTTTTAATCACTTTTAGAACATTCTCTTAGTCATCAACTTTTCAGATACTGTTTTTTACCTACTGTGTCTTCTCTACTAATAGTATTCTATTTACATGCATACTAGAACTTCTTACTGTATCCTTTATGTCTCTTCCCTCTTTTCTGTATCTTTCATCTTTTTTGAGTTTCCACGGTTTATTCTGAATAATTTCTTCTTTTTTAGTTCACTGTTTTCTCAACTATTTAATCTGCTACATTTATTCATTGAAATCTTTATTTTGGTTTTTATATTTTGCAGGTTAGAATTCCCATTTTGTTCTTTGTTTTATAGTTTACAGTACTTCAAAAATTTCTTACTTTTGCCTTTTATCCCCTTCAACATAAAATTTTAGTTCGTTTAAAGCCTGTGTTTGATAACAAAAATATATGGAGCCTCTGTGGTATAAACAATGTCTCTCTTTTTTTGAAGTGTTTATATGATGTTGCTTAATTATCTTATGTACCTTGTTATTTAAAAAAGTTTTTTAATAAAAAATTTATTGAAGTAAATTATTCAAGCAGATATTCAAGTGCACATATAAGTGTATAGCATGATAAATTTCCACGAATTAAATCTATGTAGCCTTCATTTATATCAAGAAATGTATCATTACCAATATCCCAAAAAGCCCTCTTTAAACCTTTCTAGAAACTATCTCTTCCTTCTCTCCCCTTCTGCCTACCCAATGATAACCATTATTCTGTCATCCACATGCTATAGATGAGTTTTTGTCTGGTTTTGGGACTTTGTATTAGTGAAATAATTAAGTATGTATTTTTATGTGTTTTGCTTTTTCTCACTTAACATTATCTTTGTGAGCATCATTCATACCACTTCTTGTAGTAGCTGTCGTTTGTTCATTCCCACTACTATGTTGTATTCCATTATGTGACTCCTTCACAGTTTATTTAGCATTATCTTGTTTATAGTTTTCAGTTTGGTACTTTAACATTCACGGAGGTTAACATTCTTATACACACCTTTTGGTGAACATGCCTAGTTATTTTTGATTGAATGCTAGTCACTATTTTAGCAAAACTGTGAGAAAATTTGACACTTAGGGTGACGTTATCTTTCCCTAGAGAAAACTGACATATATTCTTCTCCCTAGAACAACCTCAACCTAAGACTGTGATGGTTCTAAGCAGAGTTACAGTTGCTGTAAGGATCTATTGTTTGGTTCACTTTTGTTCTGAGGGTAGCAGCCTTTGTAGGGGGGTCTTAACTCAAAGCTGGCTCTACCCACACACACTTCAACCCTTGTCCCCCATCTTCTCAATGACTGTAAAAGCTCTACTCAGGCTCTTAAGTTCTTGGTCCCACACCTCTAGGAGCGGTAAGTGCCCCTAGGAGGAAAGTGATTCCATATATTGACCTTACTTCTCTGAGATCTGTCTTCCCCAAGATACTCACCCAATGATACTTCACTATCTTGTTTATGCTTTGATGCCATCAAGAAGATTTTCAGTATACTTTGTTCAGCTTTTCTAGTTGTGTTCATTAGAAGGGTAGGTCTAAATTTCTGGTCACTCCATTGACTCTGCAGTCTATTTGTTTCTTTTTCTCTGCCCAAACTGCTCTTCCCAAGGTTACTAATAATCTTTCGTCTTTATTTTTATAGTAGACAGTTTTAAGTCCTTGCCTGATTTGATCTCTTGTGTGCCTAATCCCATAGATCTCTCCTCCATTCTAAAAACTTTTTTTTTTTTGCCTTTCATTCCTCAGCTAGCTCATTTCTGATTGCCAGCTCCTTCTCTAGCTACCTTATCTGAACTTTCTCTTTAAATGCCTACCCTTAAATAGTTTGCTGTTTAAAATCTCAACCTTATATACTTTCTGTGGATGAGTCATGTTTATGACTTCAACTGCCACCCATATGCTGATGTCTTCAAGATCCTTATTCTTGAACTTGAGAGGATTGTTTCTCCCTACTTCTTATATATCTCCACTGAATGTCCTATGGAATTTCGAACTAAACATGTCCGAAACAGAACTCATCATTTCCTCCAACATTTCTAATTATATTCTTCATTTCAGGAAATGGCTCCACTATCTCCTTAGTTTTATAAACTTGGGAGTCATCTTAAACTCTTTTTTTTCTTCTCATTTCCCTTATTCAGCCAGGCTCCAATTCTATAGAATCTAGTCCTAAATATACACACTACTTTATATTTTAAAAATACTTGGGCTCAAATATCTGTTTGACTCTAAGAGTCAGAAAACAATAAAACAAATGAGAAGATACTTGGGAGATATTTAGCTTTTAAGTTTGGGACTTTGTGAGAGTTCTATACACATGGATGGCTCACATGATACTAAATCTCTCAGAATGCTGCTCTCTAACCTCTAGTCAAAGGATGGGACACTTCCTATGTCCTCCTTCCCACATATTCTATTCAAATAATATCCATCTCTTAGTCATACATTATTATTACTGTCCACCCCATTTGAGTCACTGACTCAATGCTGTGTATATTTAAAGCATGAAGATAGCAATTTATGCAAACCTTGTAGGTCCGTGTGTAGAAAGTAGCCTGTGTATTGATGAAGTCTCCTCCTGTTTTTCTTTTTCTTTTCCTAAGTTCTTGTATTGTTTGTACCACAGAATTCAGCATAAATTACATGTTGCTATATTTTGCTCTCTAATTGTTTGCAATGCATTAACTCTGTATCCATAACTTGACGGTTAGCTTCCTGGGAGCAAGCCTGGTGTTTTCCACTCCTTTATGTTCCTTGGTGCCTAGCATGGGGCTGGGCTGCAGCAGATGCCTGATAACCATTTGTTGTTTGACAGAATTAGCTAGAGTGAGATAACTTAAACTCATTCAATACCTTTGGGACTGTTCATTCTGATTCATAAAAAGAAGAAACAAACTCCTGCTCAAATGGAGATTGCCTTCTCTGCTGTTCTAAATAAGTACCAAAAAACAAGTATTATGCAGTTCTTGCTCTTTGGGAATTTGTAAATGGTGATAGAGGACAATTACACGTGAGAATAATTACTGATGTAAAATCAGTGACTTCCAGTATACTCATGCTTATAAAGTGTCTCACAGCTTCCAATTGCTTTCATATTCATTACAAAAGTGGTTATGTCCAGGGTGACATCATCAGTCAAACATGTAGGGAAATGATTACTTCTAAAAGTTTTTTTAGGGTCTAGATGCGATATATAATATACACTGTTGATTACCATAATGTGAAAGAAATAAAACATCCACTAGAAATGGATTCTTTAAAGGGACTCCTATGAGGGGAATAACACATTGTGTGGATTTGTGTTAGGCCCATGGGCCACCTGGTGCCAAGGGAAAAATTCTGGACCAGGAATCAGAACTCCCAGGTCACATTTTACTTCTACCACCTGCTATTATGATTTTGAGTAAATCACTTACTATGGCTGCATCTTAGTTTTCTCATCAATAGAACAGGACTATAAATACCATCCCTGGCAAATTCGTAACCATATATCATCTAGTATAACACACATAAAAGAATTTCAAAATGAGGTAAGCACTGTAGCAATGCAAAGGAGTCATTATTGGGAGGCTGTGAATCAGCAGCAGAATCATGCTTGCGAGGAAGAACCCTGCAGCCAAGTGGCTGGCTGTCAACTCCAACTCTGCTACTTACCAGCTGGGCAACCCTAGGCAACCCTCTCATTTCCTCATCTGTAAAATGGGGTTCCAATGACAGTACCTACCTCACAGAATTGTTGTGAAGATGAAGTAAGTTAGTACATATAAAGCATTCATATTACCTGACACAGAGTGAGAACTACATTGTCATTAGCTATTATTATTCTTGCTGATTGTATGCATGATCTAGAAAACAGACAGTTTGAGATGTTCTTAGTGTGTTGAAAACCCTTGGCAAAGAAACAAAATAATCTATTTAAGCAATTTGTTTTCTAATCTATAGGTTACATTTTTTTGATATAGGCAAATTCCTGTCCTCATGAACTTATATTAATAGGATGGGAAGAGACAATTAGTAACCAAAGAAGTAAATCCACTTATTTGTTTCATTAGGAAATGACTAAAATTTTGGAAGTTGCTATGAATTTGGAAGGTGCTATGAATGTAATAGTGTGTTGAGGCTGCTGCAAGTCATGCGGTCAGGGAAGGCTGCTTTGAAGATGAGATGTTCATACCAAGAACAGCTGGAAAGAGCTTGTCATTATAAGAGTGTGGGAAGAGAACGCTGAGGCAAAATCTTGGAGAGGGTCAAACTTGCAGACTTGGGAACAGAGACGAGACATGTCAGAGATGTAGCATTAGTGAGAGAAGGCATTTTATAAGGCTGGGGGGTGGTTAGTTCACATGAGGCTTTTAGGCTGTGGCAGTGAGTTAGATTACATTCTATAAATTCCAAGAAACGATTGAAGTGTTTTGTTCAGGAAAGGGATCAAAGAAAGCAATATAGAATGTTTAATTTTATGTTTAATTTTATATGCCAAAGACTTTTTTCAGAATTAAAGGCAAGTTTAAATGAGGAACAATGATTTTGTAATATATTATTTTGCTCAATTAGCAGATATTGATGGCTTTAGACTAGTTTCCAAAATAAACTTAACCGATTGAGATTAGGATGTTTATTTTTGTTTTTTTGGCAGATCCAGTGCTGGCTGAGAGATTAGGATGTTAACTAGCAGTAATATTTAAGACTGGCATGCAAGGTTAAGGTGACTTTTTGCTTTGGGGATCAATGCCTTTTATATCCACATTATTGCTCTAGGCCAAGATCACCATATTGTTTCTGCAATCACAGGAAAACATTTGATTTCACTGTCAGTCCCACCCTCTCCAGGGTGATTGTGTGGCCTCCAGGGAAGAATAATAACTTCTTATTTATCAGACTTCTAAGGGAAGAATTGCTTTTGGTTGTGAATATCAGAAGCCAGACTAATATAGCCTTAAGCACATATGGATTTATTTACTTATTTTTTGCTTCATTCAGCATAGTTTGGAGTAGGCAAGTGGTTCAGAGGTTCAAGTTATAACAAAGTCAACCTCTCTGGAATTCTCTTGGTCTACCCCTCATGGTCCCTGGATGGCTGCTGCAGTATCTATCAACACATGCAGAATTCAGGCATGAAGAAAAGAATGGTATATGCATCAGGAAATCAGAGACTTTCCAGACTGTCACAGAACTCTTCTGTTTATACCTCGTTGGCTTGAACTGTGTCACAGAGCTATATGTATTTTTTTCATCAGCAAGGTAGTCTGAGAAGATGGATTTTTTTACCACCTGTAGTCAAAGAAGAAAAGGAAAATAAGGTTGAAATGGGTTTGTTTGAGCCACCCTATGTTACTTTTTCATGGCAGATTTCTTTTGGAACTTTAGTTCCCCCTCACAGTGACAAGAACTACAGCAGATAGCAAATGGCTGCAAACTCTTGGCATGAGAAATTACACCTACGGATGGCTATCTTGGGAGAGCTAAATAAATTTTCCAGCTGACTATGAAATCTGAAAGTGAAGGTAAACATCTGTATCAGATAGTAAATAAAATTTTAGGACCGACTAACTTCCATAATTTATCCCAGATTTTGGCGATTAGAGTCACACATATAGCCATCTATTTAAATGATCTTTGTACTTGAGAGGGCGAGATACTTGGCTTCACTTAGCTGTATAATAAAGCATCCTGACGCATAAGCACAGTTGCTTCTGAGTGAGTCGTGCTCTTTGGCTAAAGCTCAGCTCGTGTATTTTCATGCAACTTTAGAGTATTGTCCCTGTGATTTATTCTTGAATGGAAAAGGGGATGCAGACTCTCAGATTTTATAGTATCTGAAAATGCCTTTATAGGGGAAAAGAAAAGCAGTTAAGTGGCTGGAAGAACTATAACGATAGTAAATCCTAGACAATGTCTTCATAGAACAATGAAAGTGATTTGTCAGGAAGCTGATAAACTGAATTAATTTTTGAAAATCAGACTTGATTAGTCAGTGAGTGCAGAAAAAGTGTATATTTGAGGAGTTACATGAACTCTACCACTTCCTGTGCTCTCTTGGCAAGTTTCCTCAAGTGTAAAACAAGGAAAATAACAGGGAATGGGGAGCTGTAATGGACATTTGCATTTGGCAACATATCCTTTGGGTTCTGCGAGATTCCTTTGGGCCAAATATCCTTTGGATTCTGCGAGATTCCCGAGATAGGTGGGAGATATGGCCTCTTTACCCTAGCAAATGAAAAAATATGTCTTCCTTTTATCTTGTGGAAGCAAACTGGAAGCTGCCTAGAACTCCAGGCAGCAAATAGATTTTGCTGAAAACCACCTCTAATTGCTTCCTACGGTCACAAAGAGTTCTTTAGGGAGAGGCCTAAAGAGGCAGCTGGCCGTGATGTTTGGAGGGGTTGAGGCATAGTCTAGAGTGGACTTGTATTGGTGTCCACTGTCCAGTGCTGGCTATCTAAGGAGATGGTTTTGGCGGCAGAGTTTTGGCTATGCCTTTCCCAACTTTTTCCTATTTGATGCTGGTTCTCTGGGCTTCCTGTAGATTTTTCCAAAATTCCCACTTACTGTCTTAGTACCAGAGTGAGTTTCTGGTGTTTGTAACAGGGAGCTTTGCAGGGACAGGATGGGAGTAGTGGACATGGAGAGGCACCAGCCACATCCTCCTTCAAGGAAGGATTTGCGGCTCTGCTGCCTGCTCTTTTTCAGGGTTTGCCTCAGCAGCGGAGAGATACTTGTGCTGAATGGTTGCCAAATCTCGACTTCATTTTATACTATGCCCTGTTCATATACCCTTAAGTGTTTAAAAATTCATCCCTTTGGGATGTTCATTTTTACAAGCATTTAGAAATGCAGGTTGGGAATCTTTACTCTCTCCATTAAAAGACTCCTTCAGGGTGTGCCTCGATTGGCTGGGTTAACTAGTGGCAACAAATAGTGATTCTTTAGAGCGGTTTTAACTGCCAGAAAGCTCATCCTTGCTGCATGTAAAGCTGTTATTTCTTCAGGCAATAACTAGCACAGTTCTTAAAAGTATCAAATACGATATTATGTCCCCCTCTAGAGTAGCCCTTGCTAGTGAGAATATATCCTGTTTATTTTTACTAAATTTAGATGAAAACTAATTTTGTGCATTTTGATATTCAATGCATATTTGATGATTACTTCAATCTCAATGTTATGGGAGAAGGGAAAGTAGCATTACTGAGTGCCTCCAATACACCTGGACTGTGCCAGGCATTTTCATAACTTTTCCCTTAATCCTCTCAGCAACTCTGAAACTTCTGTAGCACTATCTTCACTTTATAGGAAAGGGACTCTATAAATTTGAGATTCAGATTATCTACAAGTCTGAGATACAGATTACTTAAAAAAACAAAATTAGCTCAAGGTCACCCAGCTAAGACATAGTGGCAAAGGGATGCCACACAGTCTTGTCTAATTCTAAGACTCATGTATTTTTATTCATCTGGTCATCAAATATTCAATGATTGCCTAACCCATACTGGGAATAGGGGAAAATAATGAGTAAGTGTCTCTTTCCTGAAAGAGCTTATTGACTAGAAGAGGAGACAGACTCAAAACCATATATATATATATATATATATATAGAGAGAGAGAGAGAGAGAGAGAGAGAGAGAGACAGAGAGAGAGAGAGAGACAGAGATGATAGATAGATAGATACAGATGCAGGCACACACACACACACACAATACAGGATGATTGTGCTACTTTGTGGAAATCTACCCTGGTATTCTGGGGAAGCTCCAACCCAAATCCACTAAATTGGGCCCCATGACCCCATGATACGGAGGTGTTGTAATACAAGTGAGCAACGATACATATCTGTAGTAATACAGGTGGGTAGTGATACAGGTGTGGAATGTACAGATGTGTAGTGATATAGGTATGAAAAGATACAGATGTATAGTGATACATATATGGAATGGTACAGATGTGAGTGATATAGGTGTATAGTGATATATATGTGGAATGTATAGATGTGTAGTGATACAGGTGTGGAATGATACAGATGTGTAGTGATACAGGTGTGGGATGATACAGATGTGTAGTGATCGGTGTGGGATGATACAGATGTGTAGAATACAAAGGTGTGGGATGATACAGATGTGTAGTGATACAGGTGTGGATGATACAGATGTGTAGTGATACAGGTGTGGGATGATAACAAAGCATGTGTAGTGATACAGGTGTGGAATGATACAGATGTGTAGTGATACAAGATAGAGATGTGTAAGGGTACATATTTTAAACGTTTTACTTTTGTCAGAAGTGAATGGAGCTAATTGGCGGAACTATTACTTCTTTATGAAGAATAAAACTGGGACCCTATGTAGTTTACATACATTCAACAAAGAGAGAATTATGCAGTGCCTTGAGAGTCTTTGTACAACGTTTCTTGTAGGTGGAGAATTTTGCTAAAATTTGATATTAACGGATAGATAGAAAAATAGGTAAGGGAGAAGTTTACTCATTAATTTTCCAAAAGACACTCAATCTCTCTTCTGATTAAGGTGCATGAGAGACAATCACTGGGTTGTGCTTGCAGAGGCTATAAGCCAAGTGTTTCTGTCTTGTCCCAGTACTGGAGCCCAAGGTCTTTGGGAAGGTCAAAGACTCCAACCTTCAGACAATGTGTGCCAGTGTGTATGGGTCATGGTTAACATTTTAATTATAAGGGAAACAAAAACTAAAACACTTAAATGAGCTCTGGTCACTTGGTGCCTTGTGTTTTCCTTTTTATTTTGATGTTATAAGAAATGCTGGCCTTGCCTTGATTTAGCAGATTGTGAAACAGAAGCCACAAAACTTTTCTGAGCCTGAGTTCTTCCATCCTGTTCTATTAATCTCACATGGTTGTTGAGACTGTCGATGGCAAGGCCTTACGTGAAGGAGTTTTGTGTACTAGCAAGTGGGAGTTTTGTGTGCTAGCAAGTGTTACACAAATGAAGGCCAGATTTATAGCACCTGTAGAGAAGATCTCTGTGTGTGGAAAGGAGTAATCGCAGGGAGGTAAATCATGAAGGAAACTCACAGAGGAGCAAGTAGAGAAGTCATCTCCCCCCTGTGCAGGGCTGGGTGGAAAGGGCCCGTGGTCACTTTTGTTGCATATTCCTTCTTTTGGTCAGGGGAGGCAGATGCATGAAGCTAGAGGTGACTCTGGATTTATAGCTTATCTAATTTTGTTTTTATGGTTGATGCTCTAACAAATCCAGACTCAGGAAGTAAATCCTACTCATCACTCAGGACTCTGATCAGCTACACACATCAAGCCATGATATTATTTTTTTGCCATTTCCCCATAATTTAAAAAATATCACTTTGTATTGACACATCCTTTGGTGTATTTCTATTCTCTCTCTGTATGTTTAGGTATATTTCAAGATGTATATTTCAAAGCGGGGATGTAAAACTATTCTTTAGGTAGATGGTGAGGCTTTCTTGAATGGCTTTGGTCTGTATGCTGCTGTTTTCTCTTGAATAAAAATAGAGCAAAAAATGGGTCATCTTAGTTCAGATTTTGCTTTTGGTACATTTCTGAGTCTCTCTATGAAAAAAAAAAATCACCAATTCATAGCTGAAATGGGCCTTAAAGATCATGTAATTAAATGGCCTCATTTTACAGATGAAGTGGCCCATAAATGTGAAATGATTTGTTTAAGGGTGCTCAGTAATTACCGGCTGGGACAGAACTAGAGCCCAAGTGATATGGGAGAGGGGCAGGGAAGTGCTGGGTAGAGAAGGGCTGGGTCCCTGGCAAAGGCTCCACCCCTGGGCCTGTGCCCATGGACCTAAGTGAGGACAAACATCCTGTTTCATGATCCGATTTTTCCAGTACACTAGGGCAAGAACCCCGGGATACAGAAAGCCTGCTGTCCTTGAGATAAGGCAAAGGGTTTAATTGAGCTGTTTAACACAAGCCACTTGCAGACAGCAAAGCCGAAAGAGCACACTGTAACACACACCCACTGGGGCTTTGGGACCTGGAAACACAACCCTAGATGCTGCCATGGGGTCGGAGCCCAAACCTGCCCCCCATGACCTGCCCATCTGCATGCTTCCCCTAGGGGTTTGAGCAGTAGAGCACCAAAGAAGCCAGCCACACCACCCTCGCACAGCTGGTGAGGGGAATGAGGGAAAACACCTCTCATTTCACAAGGTTTGCTTGCTCTGAACTCAGTACTTTCTGGATCACACTGTGATTGACCTAGGAAGAGGGCCCAAGCGTCTCTTTCTAGGCCACATCTGTTTCTACCTTAGAATATAATTTTCCCTCCCTGTGTAGCAGTGAGAAAGAGAAGAAATTCTTCAAAGCTTAATAGAAACTGATATTCCTTCTGCCAGAGATGTTTTTTAACATGTATAGATTTATGATTCTATGCTTGTTTCTGAATTTAAAATCAGCTTATTTAAATAAGGTATACTTGTTATTTTTACCTGTAGTCCTTCCATAAATTTTCTTTGCAATCATATTTTATTTTGGTATGGACATTTCTTTCTTTCTTTTTTTCTTCAAAAGATATTACTAACATTGCTTATTTTTCTTAGTTTCCTATGACCTCATCCCAGTGCTTGGTAGCTTTATTTTTTTAAGTGCTCTTTTTTCTCTTGAATAACATTTCCTCCAGAGTCAGATTTTCTGATAATTTACCTTGGGTTTTCTTTTTAATGTTGATGCTAATGTTGATGCCAGAAGAACCTCTCCACTTACGTATCACACTTGCTTTGTGACAGTAGGTGAGTTTTACCAGAGGCTGGACATCACTCTGGGTACACTGTGCATACATGGATCACGAGGTAGGGCAGGGTGTGTCTGCTGATAAGCACTAGCTGGTAGGAAGCTAGCTGAACTTCCAATCCCACACCTTAAGCCTTAAGCTTTCCCAGATGGTTAATTCAGGTTCTTTAGAAATCATCCCTGTATCTTGACTAGGAGTAAAATGCCCTACTGTGCTTAGTGTTGGGGTAGCGACGAGAGATAAAGGGTGAGGACTAGGGCGGGGAATCTGAAGTGCACTGTCATTCTCGTAAAGACTTCCAGTGAACTCACCCTCACCCCATTTCCATTCCATCTCTCACCCTGTTTTGCAGCAATAGAGAACTAATACATATTCAAAGGCTTCTATGTGATCTAGAAGCGAATTAAAGAGTTGTGAGTGATAGAGTGAGTAACTGAGATGTAAAAAAACTTCAGGCTAGTTCAGAGTGTAGTTACTAGGTAGGTCCCTAACTACAATCTGTGAAACATGAGATTTGCAGGTGTAGGCCAAGGAATAAGTAGATTTGGATTGTGGAAAAGTGGAAAAGTTTCCTACTGTTGAAGAGAGGAAAGTTTCAAATCATTATAAATGGAAACGTGAAGACGAGAGCACGATAAATTATTACACAGAGGCCTGGGTTAAAAAAAGATTAGATTGGGGTCAAAAAAATATTACATGGCCATACTGAAAAGCATAGCCTTAATCTCTGGAGCTGTATGAAACATAGGGCTTACTTAGTCAGAACCTTTTTTTGCACAGAGAGAAAGATGAGACATAAAGAGGTTAGTGATATGAACCTTTATCCATATCTTAATCCCACCAAGCCCATTATACTGTAAATGTAGACAGCCTGGAATCATTTTACAACGTCTCTGCTCTGGTCTTTCTCATTACACATTTGATTCATTTCCAAGGACGAAAGTGTAAATGTGCTTTCAGGATGCTGACTGTTCAATAATTTATGTAAGGCGCTGTAAACACATTTCAGCACATTTAGGAAACAGATTTTCCTTTTTTTTTTTTTTTTTTCTATAGCTCAGTCTCTAAACAATTTCTGGTCAATTCAAATCCCTTGTAAGCAATGGTGGTGTCATTTCCATCTTTTATGACATTCAGAAAATCTATCCTAAAATGTACTTCTTACCATGTTATCATGTCTAAGAATTACCTTTCCACCATTTTTGTCCATATTGCAAATTCTGCCAAAACGATTTCCTTTTGCTAGCCAGAAATCTTAATATCATCATTTCTTTTATAAAATATTAGGTCATTCACCAGTACTAATGTCATCTATCTCCTCTTTGTCATGTTTATGCATCTCTTCTATACATAGCTCTTTGATATCTTAAATACTTCCTGCCACCATTTCCTTATTTTAAACTATGTCTCTGTAATACCTGGGATATGGCACATTTTTTCTTTTAGAGAGATACCTCACATAAGTCAATCTTAATGTGTACTTCTAGCAATGGTTAATATAATAGACATTGCATTTCAGAGTTTCCTTTTTTCCTCTTAACTCAGCTTGACTTTTCTTTGTTGCATTTGCCTGTAGATACACTCCTGGTATCTAGTTTCTATTTGTTTTGTATTTCTACTTTTCATGCCATTAATAAAGTAAAGTCAATATAATTATTTCTTAGATTAATCATAGGATTTTAAGGCTGGGGGAACCATCAAGGTAACATATCAGAAGCTTTCATTTCATTCATGGTATCTATCAAATATTTATACCAACTGTGTTTAAACAGTCATCTCTCAAGTTTGTTTCTGAGATAGGGAGATGTCTCATACAACTTAATTTTTAGAAGATTTTTCCTCACACTGGGCCAAATCTGGTACCAAATTTCCTGCTTCCTTTTTCCTCCCTTCCTTTCCTTGATATTTAACAACTGATGATACTATTTGCATGTTTCCTTTTTCTTTCCATTCATGTAAAGGGCTCCTTTATCATTAAAAAAATTAATCTCTTTTAGTGGGTGTGGTTTTAAATTTGCATCATTAAACATTATACCATGTTATTTTTCTAACTAATTAGGGATGTTATAAAACCAACATCATATAAAGCATACATAATTTAAGTCTTCTGTTTCTTAAAAAAAAGTGATTGTATGGTGAGAATGAACTAAGGTTTGTGACAGAAGGACAGAAGAGCCTCACAGAAATGGCTTACTTCCTAGACATTTGTACAGCAGTCCCCTTATCCTTGGGGGACATGTTTCAAGGTTCCCAGTGGATGCCTGAAACCAAGAATAGAACCAAACTTGATTATAGTCAACTGAAACATGTTTCTGTTTGTGCCTCCCACCTATAGATTTAGTGCCTTTTCCATCTTAACTAAGCACTGAGCATACACTGTGGTCGTAGCTTTTCTGTTTCAGTTGAGCTGCAACAGCAAAACTAGCATAAAAGTCATATTCTGTCTTCACAATTTCACAGATAGAGGGTTTGTCCTTACCATAGATCTTAGCAACCTTAGAAGACATTTTATTTTCTTGTTAAGTCAAGAACTTTCACCTTTTCACTTAAAGGAAGCACTTTATGGCTTGTATGTAGCATATCTGAATTGCCGGCATCACTCCTCTGGATCTTTAGGGCCATCATTAAGTAAAATCATGGTTCCTTGAACACAAACACTTGATACCTCGGCAGTTGATCTGATAACTGTGTCAGATACTATGTGATAACAGGCAAGGAGAATCTACCACGTGGATGCACTGGACCAAGGGATGATCCACCTCCTGGTGGAATGGAGCAGGATAGAGTGAGATTTCATCACACTACTCAGAACGGCACACAATTTCAACTTATGAATTATTTCTGGAATTTTTCATTTAGTATTTTCAAATAGTGGTTGACTGCAGGTAACTGAAGTTGCACAAAGTGAAACCACAGATAAGGGGAGACTACAGTATTCATTTTTATTGCTGACATAACAGATTACCACAAATGTAGTGACTTAAGCAACAAAAATGTATTACCTTACGGTTCTGTAAGTCAGAAGGCCATGACGGGTCTCAGTGGACTAAAATAAAGGTGTAAGCAGGGTTTGTCCTTTCCATAGGCCCGGGATAGGATCTGTTTCCTTGCCCTTTCCAGCTTCTGGAGTCTGCCTCCATTCCTTGGCTGGTGTCCTTTTTTCCCTGCATCTTCAAAGCAGTGTGGCATGTGAAACCCTTCTCACATGGTGTTACTCCGACCTCCCTTGTGCTTCCCTTCTACATTTTTACCTTTGTTATTAGAATTCCCCACCTGGATAATTCCAGGCTAATCTTCCTATCTCAACTTTAATCACACCTGCAAAGTCCCTTTTGCCAAGTAACCTAACATATTTACATATTCTGGGGATTAGGACATGGATATCTTTGGGGCCATTCTTCTGCCTATTACAGACATTATATCTGCAAGTTTGGGGGTTGCCACCCATAGACTTAGAGTGTCTCATGCTGCTTGTTGAACCAGTAGCTATTGTATGCTTACTGTTTAAAAAATGATTCTGTTAAATATTTTGAGAGCTGTAAAGAGAAATTGAGATTACGTTATGTAAGCCGTCTCCATCTGATACAAATCTAGTACACCTTCTCCAGTGTCTTCAATAATGCCGTAATAATAATGTTTTCTCTGTCTCTCTCCTGCACTGGTTGGCCCTCCACTTTTGAACTTGGATGAAGCATCACACTGTAGTGAATGAGATCTAGCAGTCACCAGGGAGCCGAATAGGATCTGAGCACTCACAGATGGGGCTGATTCATGCAACTTCAAATGCAGGGAGTTAGTCTCCAATGGGGTAAACCTTGCTCAAAGGGAAGAGGGAGATGGCAGTTGGCTATTAGTTCCCCTTCTTTTGTCTGTCATGTAGACTACTGTAAGGTGCACTTCCTCCTTACAACATTCTGGAGAAGTTCTGCTGCTGAGTGAATACACCTGCTGAGCAACTTCTGCGTTTCTACATGGCTAGTTGTGAAGCAAGAGCTAACACAGTAACACTTTGCATTACATTTTCCTTTGCTTCCCCTTCCTTTATCCTCACTGCCCTGGGCTTGCACTTCCCAAATAAGTTGTTAGCAATTTAATCTTTGCCTTAAGCTTTGTTTTCTAGAAGACCAGGGCTAAGACACCATCTAATCAGGCCTTCTTCAAATATCAGGGAATAAATGAGACAAATGTTTCAACTCATAAATGCTTTTGCTGTTAAAAACCCTTAAAATGTTGATGGTTAGTGTTAAACATAAACTATAAGAGATAGAGACACACAATGGGGAAAGGTTTTAAAAGAAATACTATAAGCTTACCTCCTTGTTCACAGTTTTTGGTGTTGCTCTTGTGTTAAGCTTCATCTGTTAAAGATGGGAGATTGCTCTGTGGAAAGTGAGGAAACTACTGGTCAGGGAGAATTAACCAGTGTATGATACACCAAAATTTGGATTTTTGCCTAGTATTAAATAAACAGCTTTCATAAGGGCTTCCTTACATAACCTGCCCCAGTATCTAGTACATATATATGCCTCATTTTACTAGTTGGCCATCAGCTCATATTTACAGTCTCCTTATAACCAGGTTGTAAGGGCTTGTGGGCAGGTTCTCTTTTAGCCTTTTTGATTTTCCCACAGGGTCCAGCAGAGAGAGTGCCTTGTATACAGTAAGCACTTGATAATGGTTTATTTACTATTGGAAATGGCTGGCAATGATTATATACAGTAAATACTAAATCTAACTGAGATATCTTTAGTATTTTTTCTGTTTCTACACAGTCACCAGAGAATGAAGTGAACACTACAAAGATATTCTCTGCACCTGATGTTGACATATTCCTATTTAGTTCTGAAGGTCCCCTGGACATGACCAAATGGGGGATCATTGCATATAACTTCATATCCAGATGAATATTCTGGTGCGTGTTTAGGAGTACCTGCACCTAATGGAGAGCAAGAGCAGAAGAACCATATGGGTTGCCTGAGGGACAGTGGATATCCTTTATCCTGTGTTACATTATACAAATCCTTCCAGAGGACTTACTCCTTTAGCTTTACAAAAATTGGCCCCCTTGTGCAAAGAACCAAGGAGGATATGTATTTGCCATTTTATTTCTCAGAAATAGCAATTCAAATTATATTAATCTTAGGTGATATTTACCTTGGTTAAAGTATGCATTTTAATGCAGACAATTTTCTTCTAGGCAAAGTGGGATTGATAGATAGTTTTAAAAATAGTTGGATCAGCCTATGGTGCACATCAAGCTATAAAAATAGAAGCCAGGTCTATGCTTGACAGATTCCAAAGATAGTCTTTGGTATGATTAGCTAATACAATACTGCAGGTCTCTTAAATATTAATGAACCACTAATGCCAATTTGAGAAACTGCACAAAGAACATGGGAGCCTTTTAATATTATCACCCAGGCAGAAGTAAGATTTACGTTTGGGATTTTTGCAACAATTAGATAAATAATTGTGAATAAGCATATGTTAACATACATCTAATTTACAGTATATTGCGTTGTATGTATGCTGCAAGAAGAAAGATAGATGATTCTTACAAATCCAGTTCCTTTCCCTGAACTTGTTCCTTGTCAATAGATGGGAAATGCATCTATCTATACTATGAGGCATCCACCAAAGTCTATGGATCAAGTGACCGGTGGTGAAACTCCTCTCTCTCTGCACTGAAACAGAAATACCCCCTAAACCATGTGGCAGTATAATTTATTCAGATTATAATGTGTATTCACTGTTGATGAAGAGTCAGGAAGAATGAGATTTATGTATGATTGATGTTCATTTCATTTCTCCCTTACTACCACCTTTGTACATATGTCAGAGTTGTTTGTAGGCCTACATGAGATATTTAAAGACATCTTCTCATTGATTTTGAAGAAGTCAAAATTATTTGAGTTTCTGCTAGGAGTCCCTGAGGAGGGATGGAAAGGAGCAAGGCCCACAAGGTAGGTCAGGTGCTTTCTAAGCAGCTCTGCTATCTGCTCCATCATAACATCATTCTGTATTATAATGTCATATTTATTTGTCTCAGTTTCCCATTGGAGTAAAATTGCTCTATTGTTGAATAAATGAATAAATATTGATAGAGATTCTTCCTGCAAGAATTTTTAGTTTCAAAAACTTGTTTGTCTTTGTTATGATAACATAGAAAAAGGAAAATTACATGAGCCTTTGTTGCCAATGTTCAGAAGCGGTAGGTAGATATATTGAGAACTTTCAGGAAAAGGGAACTATTCATCTAAAAATATTTATGTGGTAGCACTGTGAGTGAGTCCCTATAGTAAATAAAATCTTAAAATTTAGTTGGGGACTTACTTTGGTTCATGTGCCCTGCTATACAGCATTTGACTGGCTCTGAACACATTGGAGTACTCCCATGGACAAATGGGATCACATCAAGTTAAAAAGCTTCTGCACAGCGAGGGAAACAGTCAACAAAATGAAGCGACACCCACAGAATAGGAGAATGTGTTTGCAAACTAGCCATCTGACAAGGGATTAGTAACCAGAATATATAAGGATCTCAGACAACTCTATAGGAAAACATCTAACAATTCAATTAAAAACTGGGCAAAAGATCTGAATAGACATTTCTCAAAAGAAGACATACAAATAGCAAACAGGTATATAAAAAGGTGCTCAACACCATTGATCATCAGAGAAATGCAAATCAAAACTACAGTGAGATATCATCTCACCCCAGTCAAAATGGCTTTTATCCAAAACACAGGCCATGACGAACGTTGGTGAGAATATGGAGAAAAGGGAATCCTTGTATGCTGTTGGTGGGAATTAGTACAACCATGATGAAGACCAGTTCGGAGATTCCTCAAAAAACTAAAAATAGAGCCACCATATGATCCAGCAATTCCACTGCTGGGTATATACCCAAAAGAAAGGAAGTCAGTATATCAGAGATATCTGCACTCCTATGTTTATTGCAGAACTATTCACAATAGCCAAGATTTGGAAGCAACCTAAGCATCCATGAGTAGATCGATGAACGGATACATGGATAAAGAAAAAGTGGTACATATACACAACACAGTACTATTCAGCAATTAAAAAGGAATGGGATCCTGTCATTTGCAGCAACATAGATGAACTGGAGGCCATTAAATGGAATAAAACAGGCACAGAAACATAAATTTCTCACGTTCTTACTTATTTGTGGGAGCTAAAAATTAAAACAATTGAACTCATGGAGATAGAGAGTAGAAGGATGGTTACCAGAAGCTGGGAAGGGTAGTAGGGGTGGGATACGGGGAAAAATGGGGATGGTAAAGGGGTACAAAAATAGTTAGAAAAAATGAATAAGATTTAATATTTGATAGCACAACAGGAGAACTATAGTTAAAAATAATTTAATTGTACATTAAAAATAACTAAGAGTATAATTGGGTTGTTTGTAACATAAATAATAAATGCCTGAGGTGATGTATGTGCCTTTTGCCCTGATGTGATTATGACACACTTCATGCCTGTATCAAAATATCTCATGTAACCCATAAATATATACAACTACTATGTATTCACAAAATTAAAATTCAAAAGGATACTTCCAATATTTTACTTACTTTTCCTGATTATAAATATAACATTTGCCAGTTTAAAGAAGGTTAAAATATATGAAAATGTATCAAAAAGATCATCATAATCTCACCATGAGATAATTATGTTTATTTTCTGTTCCTTTAGATTTTTTTCAGTGTTATATATGAGCATATGTGTGTATGCACACATGTATATATTTTTTAATTGGTGATTTTAAAAATCTCAATCGTTTTTGGGGTACAAGTGGGTATTTGGTTACATGGATAAGTTCTTTTGTAGTGATTTCTGACATTTTAGTGCACCTGCCACCTGAGCAGTGTATACTGTAGCCAATATGTACTCTTTTATCCCTCCTCCCCTCCCAATCGTCCCCTCAGAGTCCCCAAAGTCTGCTATATCATTCTTATACCTTTGTGCCCTCATAGCTTAGTTCCCGCTTATAAGTGAGAACATATAATATATGGCTTTCCATTCCTGAGTTACTTCGTTTAGAATAATGGCCTGCAGCTTCATCCATCCAAGTTGCTGTAAAAGACATTATCTCATTCCTTTGTATGACTGAGTAGTATTCCATGGTGTGTAAATACCACACTTTCTTTATCCACTCCTTAGTTGATGAGCACTTGGGTTGGTTCCACATCTTTGCAATTGTGAATTGTGCTGCTACAAACATGCATGTGCCTGTGTCTTTTTCATATAACGATTTCTTTTCCTTTGGGTAGATACCCAGTAGTGGGATTGCTGGATCAAATTGTAGTTCTACTTTTAGTTCTTTAAGGAATTTCCATACTGTTTTCCGTAGTGTTTGTACTAATTTACATTTCCACCAGCAATGTAAAAGTGTTCGCTTTTTACCACATCTATACCAACATCTATTGTTTTTTGACTCTTTATTTATGGCCATTCTTGCAGGAGTAAGGTGGTATTTCATTGTGGTTTTAATTTGCATGTCCTTGATGATTAGTGATGTTAAGCATTTTTTCATGTGTTTCTTGGCTGTTTGTGTATCTTCTTTGGAGAAATTTCTACTCATGTCCCTTGCCCACTTTTTGATGGGGTTGTTTTTTTTCTGATGCTGATTTGTTTGAGTTCCTTGTAGATTCTGGACACTAGTCCTTTGTTGGATGCATAGTTTGGGAATATTTTCTCCCATTCTGTGGGTTGTCTGTTTACTCTGCTGATTATTATTATTATTTACTGTGCAGTGGTTTTTTAGTTTAATTAGATCCAATTAATTTTTGTTTTTGTTGCATTTGCTTTTGGGGTCTCAGTAGTTAATTCATTGCCTAAGCCAATGTCCAGAAGAGTTTTTCTGATGTTAGCTTCTAAGATTTTTATGATTTTAGGTCTTAGATTTAAGTCCTTGATCCATCTTGAGTTGATTTTTTGTATAAGGTCAGGGATGCGGATCCAGTTTTATTCCTTTATATGTGACTTGCCAGTTTTCCCAGCACCATTTATTGAATAGGGTGTCCTTTTCCCACTTTATCTTTTGTATGCTTTGTTGAAATCAGTTGGCTATAAGTATTTGGCTTTATTTCTAGTTCTCTATTCTGTTCCATTGGCCTATGTGCCTATTTTTATACCAGCACCATGCCATACTATGTGGTATTAGTACTATAGCTTTGTAATATAATTGAAGTTGGGTAATATGATGGTACTCACTGCCTGATTTTACAGTGCTAGGTAACTGTAGTCTTGTAGTACAATTTCAAGTTGGGTAATATGAGAAGATACTTGATATAATTTCGATTTTCTTAAATTTACTGAGACTTGTTTTGTGGCCTGTCATATGGTCTATCTTGGAGAATATAGTACTAGCTAACAACAGCCTCGTAGTATAATTTGAAGTCAGGTAATGTGGTGCTTCCAGATTTGTTCTCTTTGCTTATTATTGTTTGGCTATGTGGGCTCTTTTTTGATTCCATATGAATTTTAGGATTGTTTTTTCTAGTTCTGTGAAGAATGATGATAGTATTTTGATGAGAATTGCATTAAATCTGTAGATTGTTTTGACAGTATGGTCATTTTTACAATATTGATTCTTCTCATTCATAAGCATGGAATGTGTTTCCATTTGTTTGTGTCATCTGTGACTTATTTCAGGAGTGTTTTGTAGATTTCCTAGTAGAGATCCTTCATCTCCTTGGTTAAGTATATTCGTAAATATTTTATTTTGTTTTTTGCAGTTGTTGTAAGAGGGATTTAGTTCTTGATTTGATTCTCAGCTTCATCATTGTTGGCGTATAGCAGTACTATGGATTTATGTACATTGATTTTGTATCCTGAAACTACTGAATTCATTTATCAGATCTAGGAGATTTTTGGATGAGTCTTTAGAGTCTTCTAGGTATACAATCACATTGTCAGGAACAGTGACATTTTGACTTCCTCTTTTCCAATTTGGATGCCCTTTATTTCTTAAGAGACATTAAGACTGCTCTGGCCAGGACATCCAGTACTGTGTTGAATAGAAGTGGTGAACGTGGGCATCCTTGTCTTGTTCCAGTTCTCAGAAGAAATGCTTTCAACTTTTCCCCATTCAGTACGATGTTGGCTGTGAGTTCGTCATATATGACTTTTATTACTTTGAGGTAAGTCCTTCTACCCCTATTTTGTTGAGGGTTTTATTATAAAGCGATGCTGGATTTCATCAAATGCTTTTTCTGCATCTATTGAGATGATCATATGGTTTTTGTTTTTAATTCTGTTTATGTGATGTGATTGACTTGCATATATTAAAGCATCCCTGCATCCCTAGGATGAAACTCATTTGACCATGATGTATTATCTTTTTGATATACTGTTGAATTTGGTTAGCTAGTATTTTGTTGAGGATTTTTGCATCTATGTTCATCAGGGATATTGATATGTAGTCTGCTTTTTTCATTATGTCCTTTCCTGGTTTTTATTAGGGTGTTACTGGTTTCACAGAACGATTTAGGGAGGACTCCTCTTTATCTTTTGGGATAGTTTCAATAGGATTGGTACCAATTCTTCTTTGAATGTGTGGTAGAATTCAGCTGTGAATCCATCTGGTTGTGGACATTTTTTTGTTGCATTTTTAAAAAATTTATTGATTCAATCTCCCTGTTATTGGTCTGTTCAGAGTTTCTATTTCTTTCTGATTTAATCTAGGATGGTTGTATGTTTCTAGGAATTTATCCATTTCCTCTAAATTTTCTAGTTTTGTGTGCATAAAGTTGCTCATAGTAGCCTTGAATGATCTTTCATATTTCTGTGGTACTGGTTGTAATATCTCCAGTTTCATTTCTGATTGAGCTTATTTGAATCTCTCTTATTTTCTTGGTTAAGTCTTGCTAAGGGTCTATCATTTTTGTTTTTCTTTTCAAAGAACCAGATTTTGTTTCATTTATCTTTTATATTTTTTTGTGTTTCAATTTTATTTAGTTCTGATCTTTTTTATTTATTTTCTTCTGCTGGTTTGGGTTTGGTTTGTTCTTGTTTCTCTACTTTCTTGAGGTGTGACTTTAGGTTGTCTGTTAGTGCTCTTTCAGACTTTTTGATGTAGGCATTTAATGCTATGTACTTTTCTCTTAACACTGCTTTTGCTGTATCCCAGAGGTTTTGATCAGTTGTGTCACTATTATCATTCATTTCAAAGAAGTTTTAAATTTCCATCTTGGTTTCATCGTTAACCCAAAAATAATTCAAGAGCAATTTGTTTAATTTCCATGTATTTGTGTAGTTTTGAGGGTTCCTTTTGGAGTTGACTTCCAGTTTTATTCTACTGTTGTCTGAGAAGATACTTGATATAATTTTGATTTTCTTAAATTTATTGGACTTGTTTTGTGGCCTATCATATGGTCTATCTTGGAGAATGTTCTACGTGCTGACAAGAAGAATGTATATTCTGTACTTGCTGGGAAGAATGTTCTATAAACATGTGTTAAGTCCATTTGTTTTAGGGTACACTTTAAGTCCATTGGTTCTTTGTTGACTTTCTGTCTTGATGATCTCTACAGTGCTGTTAAATGAGTATTGAAGTCTCCTACTATTATTGTGTTGCTCTCTATATCATTTCTTAGGTCTAGTAGTAATTGTTTTATAAATCTGGGAGCTCCAGTGTTAGGTGCATATACATTTAGGATTATAACATCTTCTTGTCGGACTAATTCTTTTAACATCATATAATGTTGTTCTTTATCTTTTTGTTTTTAACTCTTATTGCTTTCAAGTCTGTTTTGTCTGATATAAGAATAGCTACTCTTATTCACTTTTGGTTTCCATTTCCTTGGAGTACACTTTTCACTCTTCACCTTAAATTTATGTGAGTCCTTATGTTTTAGGGCAGTCTCTTGAAGACAGCAGGTATTTGGTTGGTGGCTTTTATCCATTCTGCCGTTCTGTATCTTTTAAGTGGAGCATTTAAGCCATTAACATGCAATGTTAATGTTGAGATGTGGGGTGCCATTATATTCATCATATTAGTTGTTACCTATATATTTTGTTTTTTTTATTGTATTATTGTTTTATAGTCCCTGTGAGATTTATGCTTTAAGGAGGCTTTATTTTAGTGCATATTGAGCTTTTGTTTCAAGATTTAGAACTCCTTTAGCTTTTCTTTTAGTTCTAGTTTGGTAGTGGCAATTCCTTCAGCCTTTGTTTGTCTGAAAAAGACTTTATATCTTTTTCATTTGAGAAGTTTAGTTTTGCTAGATACAAAATTCTTGGCTGACAGTTACTTTGTTTAAGGAAGCTAAAGATAGGACCCCAGTCCCTTCTGGCTTGTAAGGTTTCTGCTGAGAAATTTGCTGTTAGTCTGATGCGTTTTCCTTTAAAAGCTACCTGATTCTTTTGTCTCACAGCTCTTAAAATTATTTCCTTCGTGCGGACTTTACATAGCCTGATGACTATGTGCCTTGGTGATAATCTTTTTGCAATGAACTTCCCAGGAGCTCTTTGTACTTCTTGTATTTGAATATCTAGATATCTAGCAAGGCCAGGGACGTTTTCCTCAATTATTTCCTCAAATAAATTTTCCAAACCTTTAGACTTCTCTTCTCGCTCAGGAACACCAATTATCCGGAGGTTTGGCCATTTTACATAATCCCATATTTCTTGGAAACTTTGTTCATTTCTTTTTTTTCTTTATATCTTTGTCAGATTGGGTTAATTCAATAGTCTTGTTTTTGAACTCTGAAATTATTTCTTCTACTTGTTCTAGCCTGTTGTTGAAAGTTTCCACTGCATTCCCTAAGTGTGTCTTTCATTTCCAGAAGTTCTGATTGGTTTTTCTTTATGATATGTATCTCTCTGGAAAAATTTTCATTCATATTCTGGATTAAAAAATGTCTTTATGTTGTTTTTCACCTTTCTCTGGTATCTCTTTGAGTAGCTTGATAATCACCCTTCTGAATTCTTTATCTGGTATTTCAAAGATTTCATCTTAGTTTAGATCCATTGCTAGGGAGCTAGTGTGATCTTTTGGGGGTGTTATACAACCCTGTTTTGTCATATTACCAGTATTACTTTTCTGGTTTCTCCTCATTTGGATAGACTATTTCTTCAAAATGTTCTTGAATTTATTTTTGATTTGACTGTGTTTAAATTTTTTTTTTGCACTTAAGGATCTGACTTTAATGTTAATAGTTTATTATAGCTGAATTTGATTGTTGGTGCTTGTAGGGGTGAAGACTCTGTATGAGTTCCTTAGTTATAAAGAATCTTTGTGTGCTGACTTTCCCAGATGCTGGTGGTAGTAGTTGTGCATTTGGTGTGTGGACAAGTTTACTGTCTCCTATAGGGTTGGAATAACAGGGATCTATTGAAGCTTATCTCATTCTCATGTGGTGTACGCTTTATTTATTTATTCAGTTTTTCCCCAGTATTTTATTTGCTGAGTAGATGGTTCAGGCTTCAGGCCAGTAGGGAGGTATCCCTAGTTTGGCACCAGTTGTAGCTAAAGCAGCTGGGTAGATGTAATACACAATGGTGGGCAGAGGTCCCAGCCTTGATGAAGATGGCTGGGGAAACTCTCAATTAGATATGCTGCTGATTTATCAGGGTGAGGGGTGGAAGCCACCTCAAATCTCCTGCCAGACCAGCAAGAAAGCTATCTACCTCTGTGCTTTACTCCTGTCCCAGTGTTCTGGCTCTTCAAATCAGACAGGCATATCTTTTCATCTGTAGGAATGTTGATATTGCAAGTAGGGAGGAACTGTGATTCTGCCTCTTGTGCAAGCCTGAATCTGGAGAGTACTCGTCCTGTGGGGCTTCAATCATCCTGAATTATTCTAAGAAGGCCGTCTATAGGTGCGTCCATGCTATACTCCCATGGGAGAAGCCCCAGCTGCATCTGCAGTGATGTACTGGGGAAACAAGGACCCTTTATCCAAGACCCTTCATGATCACAGAGGCTGTCTACCTGTTGGAGTCGAGGTGAAGACTTTCTCTACTGCACCCAACACTGCAATTGCATCTCTGCTGTAAGAAACTTCCCACCAGCAGAAAGATCTGGGACTCAGGGCCTGCTGTTCAGATCGTTTTGTTTCACGGGGTGTTGCCTTGATGTGGTGATTTCTCCCTTCCTCTACAAGGGAGACTTCCTGAGAGCCAGACTGTAGTGTCTGTTATTGCTCTTCTGAGTCTAGCTACCCAGTGGAGCTACCAGACTCTGGGCTGGTGCTGAGGAATGTCTGCAAGGGATCCAGTGAGTGACCTGACTTCAAGTCACCCATCACACACATGTATTTTTACTAAAGGATGGTTTTAATTTACATATTGCTTTCTAACCTACTTTTTTTCTCTTAACCTATTGTGATCATCTTTCTTTGTGAATAAATAAGGCTTTTGCACACCATAATTTGCAATGATTGAATAGACATGGATGTATAGCATACCCCAATTATTATAAATGTATGACTTCATACACATCTTAAATATCTTTGTATATTTGTCTAAATACTATCTTTAAATAATTATAAAGAATATACAAATAATAACAATTAAAATATTAACATTATTTAGTAATTAAAATAATAAAAATTATCTTAAAATATATTTGTATATGTGGCCTTTTGCTTATAAGGATATATGTTCTGTTTTGATATATGTTGCTACATAGAAAAACTGGGCCAATGTATACTCATCCCCTTCATGGATTGTATAAACTTACTCATTTCCTTGCATCATTAACTGTGTTTTTTTTTTTTTTTTTTTGCATGTTTTCCAATGGATAAGTAAAAAATTGTAACTCTTGGTTTAATTATTTGCATTTTTTAACTTACTAGTGAAGTTGAACTTCTTTCCTCAAGGTTTTTGGCCACTTACATTCCTCTTATTTTGTGAATCGTCATTGTGTGTCCAATGACCTAAGCCTCTTAAACTTATTATTATTTTATTAAATTGTGAAATATGTTACAAATATGAAAGAATGGATCAAAATGTAAATATGATTTAAAAGTTACTATAAAGTGAACACACATGTAATGACAACATGGTTTGAAGAGATAGGACTCTGCCAGTTCCTAGGGGCTCCCTGTTCCCCTCCTGATGTTGTAACTCCTCTCCTCCCAGAAGTAACCCAGGAGTAACTGCTAGCATGACTTTCATGATCATCACTATCTTGCTCTTTTTTATGGTGGTACCACTTCTGTGGACATTCCCAAACAAAAGAGGCATGTTTGCCTGCTTTTGAATTGTAGATGGATGAAATACAACCTCATACTTTCTCTTCTGGCTAGCTTGTTCTGCTCAAAATTGTGTCTTGGTTCATTGGTGGAAAGGCTGTGGAGAACAAAAGGGAGACTCCTTTAACAGGTTTGAGTACTCCTCATTGGCTTAGCAAAGCCTTCCTTGGAACTGCAGTCTCTGATTCTTTCTACTCCATCCTTCCTCCCTGCTCGTTATAAGGTCTGACCTGCATCATGATCTGAAGGCTCTTCCTACCAGTATTAATTTCCCAGGGAAGCTGTAACAAATTACCACACAGTTGGTGACTTCAAACAACAGAAATTTATTCCCTGGCAGTTTTGGAGGCCAGTTTAAATCAAGGTGTCAGCAAAGCTGTGCTTCCTCCAGAGGCTTGATGGGAGAATCTTTCCTTACCACATCCAGCTTCTGGTGGCTCCAAGAATTCCTTGGCTTGTATTACTCCAATCTCTGCCCCTATCTTCACGCGGCCTTCTCCTCTTTCTCTCTCCCAAAACTTTCTCTGCCTTTATGTTATAAGTCATTATTATTGGATTTAGGGCTCATCTGGATAATGTTGAATGATGTCATCTGAAGATCCCTAACTTTATTACTTCTGCAAAGACTCCTTTTCTTCTCAAATACGGCCACATTCCCAGGTTCTGGGATATGGACTTATTTTTTTGGTGGCCATTAGTCAAGTGACCACTTGATTGCCTTCTCTGGATCTCCTCCTTTATTCTTCACATGTGGGGCCCCCAATAAATGTGTTGCATGTCTAATCCTGTCTTAGCACCTGCTTCTTGAAGGACTTGAACCAACCACAAATCATTGAGCTAAAAAGCTAGTCCTGCCATTAAGAATGCCACTGCCTGTGTGGTTCCTCTGAGACATAGCCTCAGCTTGTGATGCAGGTCAGAGCCCTGTGAAGAAGAGGAAGCCCTGGATTGGGTAGTAAGAATCTCACACAGAGCAGCAGTTCCGGGAAAGATCTGGCCAAGCCAGCAGGGAATCCTTGAGCCCATTAGAAGAGTGCTGAGTCTGATAAGCAGAGCCTGCTGTAGTTCACCTACTATGCTCCACCATTAGCAGGGAGCAGCAGGCTGAGGCACGTAGGACCCAGGCAGGAGTGTGGCAGCCCCTGGGGCTGTCAACTCACTGTGCTCTTTGCTGCAGCACATCTGAGAAGCTCCTTTTCATGGCCAGTACCATCCACCCCTTCACTGAACAGATGTACTTTTTCCACCCAGGTTTGGGAATAGAACCTCGATGATTCCAGTGGGTCTGTCTTTCTGAGGAGAAACTTAAAAGAGGCAGTGCTATTGTCTGAATGTTCATATGTTGAAACCTAACCTCCAGTGTGGTATTAGGGGGTGGAGCCTTTGGCAGGGCAAAGCCCTCATGACCCAATCACCTCCTAAAGGCCTCATCTCCTAATGGTATTAGTGTCCTTATAAAAGAAGCCTGAGAGAGCTGCCTTGCCCCTTCCACCACTGAGAACACAGCTAGAAGGCGCCATCTATGAATCAGGAAATGGGTCTTCACCACATACTGAATCTGCTGAGATCTTGATTTTGGCCTTCTCAGTTTCCAGAACTGTGAGAAATAAATTTTAAGTTACTCAGTTGATTTTGTTTGTTTGTTTGTTTGTTTTTGTTACAGCAGCCCAAGCAGACTAAGACAGGCAAGTTATTCTCTTAAAAACAAACTAAGTCCCTGTCACTGTAGTTGGTCTCAGCACCACATATGTTCCTCTTCCTCCCCCTCCTCCACTCTCTACTCTAAACTCCCATCACCCTCAGCTGTCACCTCAGCAGGTGGTGGTGGTTTGCCTTTGGAAGGTGTGATTCAAACCTTCATTGCTGCAGGGACGAAACCCTCGGTAATCACACCCTTGCTTTGGGGTTGTTGCGCATGTACATCCACAGTACAGTGGAGTGGGGAGAAGTACCCTTCCATTCCTAAACCCAGGTATTCTTCCTGTGGGGAGAGTGCCATTTGGAAATTTCTAATTTAATGTGTACACTGTATCATAAAGGATGGCACCGTATCTTTCAGAGTGCTGTCTCTGAGCTGGCACTTCAGTGTTGCCCTCCCAAAGCCATTCCCAACCTCTATGAGGCTGGCCCCTTCTGCATGGACACTGCATGACATAACCAGTGGTCAGGTCACAACTCCCATATCTCGTGGTGAGGGAAGTGACAGAGTGTGCAGTAGTCTCCATTTACTCTTTTTCCAGATCCATTTTCTCTTCTGTGCCTTGCTCTATTTCCCAGAAGGTGAAGCCTTTGAGATAGCATCAGTAGGTTGGATTCAGGCAAGGGGGGTGAGACGGGTGGCTGGGAGGAAGAACCACGAAATTGAAGGGAAGGTGGATAAAAAGTTTCAGATTTTTTTCTTCTGCCAGTCTTCCCTGCTTTGGTCCAACAGTTACACACGGCTGTGCCCCTCCATGTGCTTTCGTAGCTACCATTCTCACTAGACTCCAGATTCACTCTTTCCTCGGGGTGGTAATAGCTTCCCTCCACATCTCCCTTAAGCTTACCCCGGTTAGATACTAGTCTGTGTGGATCTCAAGCCTACGGATTAGGCCTCAGATAGTGGCGCTAGATGAGGTTTTGAGGACAGGTGAAGGAAAACCATACAGGGGATAGGTTTCCAGCCCTGGGAGGGTGAATGCCAGCCCTTCCAGGATAGAAGGGGTCCCTGGTAGCCAACTTGCCACCAAGTGGTCAGTTGGTCTCTTTGAGGAAGAAACCATGTTGGGGGCTCAATATTGGTCTCTCTTCCTAGCAGGTTAGACATTCAGAGGCAGCAATAGCCAGATTGGCTTTGGTAAGTAGAAGTCTATGCTGTTGGGTCCACATCTTTCTACCAGTTTGTCCACTGTGACCTCTCCATTCATGCCATTCTGGAGTGGATGATGAAAAAGGCTGGCTAATGGCAGCTAGCTGGATCTGTTCGCCTTCTGTTTTATTTCCCACTGCTGCTGTGGTGGATGATCTCTAGTGGGTGTTAACATGTGACACAAAAGTCTTCACACTTTGCGCCCACTGCCATATGGCCCTCCCCGTGTCTCTTCCCCAGACCACCTTGTCTGGGGAATGGAGCAAATAAGGTCCTTTTGGATTAGCAAGTGTAGTATCCTTGTATTATACGAAGTTGAATAGTTCATGAAACTATTACAAATATAACATAGGTTGTAAGTTTGAATAAAGTTGTGATTACTTAAGATTTAGAAATCTTATATCATTTATTCTTTGAAAGCAATGTGGGCCGGGAGCGGTGGCTCAAGCCTGTAATCCCAGCACTTTGGGAGGCCGAGACGGGCAGATCCCGAGGTCAGGAGATCGAGACCATCCTGGCTAACTCCGTGAAACCCCATCTCTACTAAAAAATACAAAAAACTAGCCAGGCGAGGTGGCGGGTGCCTGTAATCCCAACTACTTGGGAGGCTGAGCCAGGACAATGGCGTAAACCCGGGAGGCGGAGCTTGCAGTGAGCTGAGATCTGGCCACTGCGCTCCAGCCTGAGCGACAGAGCAAGAGTCCATCTCAAAAAAAAAAAAAAAAAAAGAAAGCAATGTGAACCTTATGTCAAAGGGAAAGTGATGCCAAAAGAGAGAGGAAAAGAGATTGAGAGAGTTTTCCTGGGTGATTACTAACCCTGAGTCCTCATTCTAGCCAGATACTGCCAACACAGGCACAGAAGTGAACAAGACAAGCCAGCGAATAGAACAATCAAAGGTGTATGAAGCCAGGGATGATATGACCTGAATTGGAGGCAAAGAGCTCTCAGTAGTACCTGCCAAATGAAAGCAAGAAGGATTAGCCTACTGTTTTAAACTTCTCTCTTCCCACCAGCTAGAATGGGAGCCTTCTGGGCTTTTGGAGTAAGAACGCTTCTGGTTTGAGGAATGTGCCATAAGGGACCCTGCTAAGGGCCTTATGAAAAGGCGCCGTTGGAGCAAACAGCCTGCTGACAGTTGAGATTTGAATTTCAAATGCAGAAACTTCTGAAAGAAAAACAGTCACAGTGCAACATAAATTGCTTCCAAACATTCAAAGACACAGCAGAAAGGGCAACAGAAAACCACATGAGGCAAAATAATTTTGATAAACTGTTATGAAATCTGTTCTCTTTTTCTGCACCCCTCTCCTCCCAAACCCCAGGTAACCAGAAGAAGCAGAAAATTAATTGAAACTGTGCAGGAAGTTCTAAGAAACTCTGAGGTGGGAGGTACATTTGAAAACTAGGTGCTCTGACTGAATCAACAGTCTCCTTTAGGGAAATATCCCCCAGAGAGAAGGAGAAATTCCTGACTGAGTGTGAAGACAGCCAGTCCATTTGTATATATTTAACTTGTAAAGATGGAAGCTGTGTGTACTGTTAGCCAGCTTTTAGGCCACTCCTGAAGGCCCGATAAGGTGCATGCATAACAATTAATCGTCATGTGCTTTGTCATCAAGTAATCTGTGATAGATTTCAGACATCTCAACTGAAAGAAACTTCATTTTCTGCCTGGAGAAGGAACTTGTGAAAGCATCCACCACTGTGTGGCAGGGGTATGAGAGGTGCCAACTGTTTATACATCACATGCCCAGAAACCATCTGAAGGTTAGTTCTTTTCACAGAAAGGAAAATACAAATTTGTGAACCATATCCGAAGGCCGAGTAAGATGACTTGGAGGTCAGGTTTCAGAATGAGTTTGAACTATACAGGCAGATCGCTATTTTTCCATGCCTGTTTGTGTGTGTGTGTGTGTGTGTGTGTGTGTGTGTGTGTGCATGTGAGTGTAATGTGTCCCTACTGGTGACCCAGTCAAAGAGCAAATGTTGAATTCCTGCATTTCAGGTTGCAGATATATTATTCTACCAGTGGGAAATAAGGCTCTCGCAGTCCTATTATGGGAAGCCAAATTGCTTCATCCCCAGAAGCCAGAAGATTTCACCAGCTAGCAGTAGGGAGCCCACACAAAGCTGTAATTTGCAATCTGAATCTAATTTCAAACCTCATCTAAAAAAAATGAAAATTAATATATCTAAGAAACTCCCTATACTGCTAGCTAGCTTCCTCCCAAATTCCTTAGAATTTATCAGTAATTGATTTCTTGAAGAAAATTAGTCAGTTTATTCATTGTTTCAAATATTCTTTTATTTTGTATATACCAACTATGGTTAAAGTGGGTAAAGACCCACCTATTAAGAAATGATTCATCACATTATCCAAAGGAAGGAGTATCTTTAGAATATAACCAGCTTAAGAAAACAGCTTTGTCTTCTAATAAAAGTGAAAGATTTACGTGAATTCAGCCTTAAAATAGGAAAGCGCTCTACTCAAGTGAGATTGAATTTAGAGGCTGTCACTCCCAAAGGTGGAGAGAAAGATGTGCAGGAGAAAGGTCACATACATCTAAGCTTTGGCTTTGCACCCACAGCCGCTCCTTTCTAAAGCCAAATTAATGAGGGAGCTACTGTCTCCAGGTTCCTGACTATAACAAGTTGGTAGTGGAGGGAAGAAACAGAGCAAGGGAAATTCGTGACTGAGAAATGTCCTCCCATCACTTGAAACGTGAGCCGTAACCAAGAAAAAGTAAGGATATTCTTAGACAAGCACACACACCACCCTGCAGTCATGAAGGTTGGAAATGAAGGTACAGGGTTAGCCTTCTCAAAAGAAAGTTGCAAACAATACCAAAATACTTTCTCTTCAACTCCTCCACTTTCTATTTGATTTCTGGAGCTCTTAACAAATGATGAGAATTGGCTGAGTTGTGTTTTTCCTGCCTCTTGCTTCTTCCTCTGCTGAAAGTAAAAGCTAAAAATGCTGAGAAATGATTACAAGTTGGACAGAAGGGAAAGAATTCAGTCTGGGTAATTTGCCAGCTGTTAGTTCTGGATAACTAAAGCCTGAAGGACACTTACCATGGCGGAGGTTTTGTGGGGCATGAAGCTTATATAATTTCAGGGGCTCTCTTTAAGAAGAGGAAGACCCATTTATGAAATCAATATTAGGTACGAAAGTATACAGTTATTCTGAATGAGAAATCACAAGGAAACACACATACTAAAAAGCTGAGAAATAACTCTTCATCCGGGATTTGTCATCTCTCATCTCAATTAGTGTGCTAATTCTTTCCTGTTTTTTGTTTTGTTTTGTTTTTTTGTTTTAAGACACAGTGTCCCCCTGTTGCCCAGGCTGGAGTGCAGTGGTGCGATCTGTTTATACATCACATGCCCAGAAACTCACTGCAAGCTCTGCCTTCTGGGGTTCAAGTGATTCTCCTGCCTCAGCCTTCTTAGTAGCTGGGATTACAGGCATGCACCACCATGCCTGGCTAATTTTTGTATTTTTAGTAGAGACGGGATATCGTCATGTTGGCCAGGCTGGTCTCGAACTCCTGACCTCATGTGATCTGCCCACCTCAGCCTCCCAAAGGGCTGGGATTACAGGCGTAAGCCACCACACCTGGCCTCCTGGTTATTTTCTATTCTTAATACCACTGGAGAGATTGTTGTCAGAACCAGCTACCTTATTTGCAGGGCCCAGTGTCAAATGAAACTGTGGGTCCCCTTGTTCAAAAAGTATTAAGAATTTCAAGATGGCGACAGCAGAACATTAAACCAAGCTCAGGTCCCTTCTAAGTGTTGGGCCCTTTGCAACTGCATAGATTGCACACTCAAGGAACTGGACCCATCAGTGTAATAAAATACAGAAAAGTAATGTAAATAATATATTTTTATGAGCTGATGGACTCACCTCTTTGACTTGTCTTACTTTTTTTCTACATATTTTTTGACTACTATTTATATGATGACTACTTTGTAATATCTTTTTCAATACCCTGGAAAGATAATTCAGTCTTTCTTTTTAGCATGCTGATTAAAATTTCCTTCCTTCTTTCTTTCTTTTTTTCTTCCTTCCTTCCTTCTTTCTCTTTCTTTCTTTTTCTTTCTTTCTCTCTCCCTCTTTCTTTCTTTCTTTCTTTCTTTCTTTCTTTCTTTCTTTCTTTCTTTCTTTCTTTCTTTCTTTCTCTTTTTCTTTCTTTCTTTCCTGTCTTTCTCTTTCTTTCTTCCTTCCTTCCTTTTCTTTCCTTTCTTTCTCTTTCTTTCTTTTCTTCTTTCTTTCTTCTTTCTTTCTCCTTTCTTTCTTTATTTTCTTTCTTTCTTTCTTTTCTTGTCCCTTCCTTCCTTCCTTCCTTCCTTCCTTCCTTCCTTCCTTCCTTCTTTCTTTCTCCTTCCTTCCTTCCTTCCTTCCTTCCTTCCTTCCTTCCTTCCTTCCTTCTCCTTCCTTCCTTTCTTCCTTTCTTTCTCTCTCTCTCTCTTTTTTTTTACCATTGACAGATTAGAAAAGTTTGTTTCAGCATCACGATTCATTATTTTTCATATCACGTAAGATTTTAGGATTGTTAAGTTTGGGAAAACCACTGTCAAGCTTCTTTCTTCCAGTGTGAACCACAAGATTTGTTTTACAGACAGGTCTGGTACCACCTGCATGCTTCTGGAGCCAGGCTCTCCAAGATGAGTCTATAATGTGGTACGACCTCTGGCCTGGCTTTCTGTTGTGTCGTTAGCGGAGTTGGCACAAGAATGGGTGATGGGAGGATTTATTGAGGCCATTCTTTCACCAGAATAGTTAGCAATAACTTGGAAGTGATATCTCAAACTAAATGATTCTCAAATTAAGTTTCTCTTTGCTGGATTCCAAAAATGCCCATGGCCCCAACACCAACAGACAGGTGGGAAAGTGTGATTGGATTTGGGTTGGGTGGGGTCTCAAAGTCATGGTGGAAAGAGTGCTTATAGTTGATCACTGTGAAAATAGTTCCTTTTGCAAATTTTATAATATGTGACATGGAAAGGGCCCATGCAAACTTAACCCTCATTGCAGCCTCATAGTAAATCTACTTCTGATAATAAAACACATCACATTGGCACCTGGCACTCTACCCACCTGGAGCGAAGTATTATGCCAACCACAAAGTAGAGCAATGGAGCTGGCTCTAATACAAGCTGGGCAAATGGTGGTCATTTTCTTTGTGAGAGGACAAGTGAGTTCTGAATTCCACATTACAAAGGCTGCAGGCTGTCCTTCTGTGTTTTCAGTGCATGTTTCCACTTAGGTAATAAAGCAGACAGCAATGGCATGATGGACAATGACACTGCAGATGAAGATGGATGAAAAGAGACTACTCTCTTATTTGAAGTAAAGGCCACTTCCGAACAGATCACTTGGCATTTACTCCTAGAAAAGTGCTTGCACATTTAAAATAAAGAGTATTTTCTAGAAATCAAAGTCTTGTTTTGAAAAGAAATATTTTACTCACTCTTCTATAGGGCTGGAATTATAACAACCATGGATTGTAAGCAGAAAATGAGTTAATTTTGCAATGCACACTTCATGTCATCTAGACACCAGATTCCCAGCATGTCACCGAGCTTGAGAGTTGGTGCGGTTCTCAGACATAGGTTTTATAATGCGCATTGGATGGGCAAGACAATAGGCTAAAAATAAAAGGGAAGAGACCATAATGATATGCAACAGTGTTGGGTGTGTCTTAGAGTCAACTTGCAATTTTTCGTGCCAGAGAGAGGAGCAGCAACATGGAAAATTGAAAGTTGGATTATCTGTCCAGCTAGTCAAGACTGTATCCTTACTCTTTGAGGGGTAAATCCTGTGGCCTCTTCTTCACACTCATCCTTCTTGATCTCTCAGCCATCTTGGAGACTACTGAACTCTTCTTGAACTCCTTTCTTTCTTTGACCTTGTCCTCTCCACACTCATCTTCACCTGCTCTTATGGTGAGGTTTCTATTCCCTCCTCCACCCTCTGCTCTCCTCTATATTTTCTCCTTGGCTCTTTCACCCTCCCTCAACCTCACTGAGCTTTCCTGTGGAGTCTCTCACCCTCATTCACAATGCCTTCCCTGTCTAGTCTCACCTGACTGATTCACTGGCTTGTAAAACCTCCACATGCCTATGATCTTCCTTCTGTGTTGTCACCCCAATCCTCCTCATCTTTCATTTCAAAGATTTGGCATAATCTCTGACTCTCCCAGCCTCTTCCTCTGAATCCCTTTCATCTGCCCTGTTCTCTCCATCTCCAGTAGAGTTATTTTGGTTTATACTCTCATCACTGCTTCACTGATTAAAATAACCTAAATATTTTCCTGGCTTCATCCTCCCTTCTTTTAATGTATTCTAAGTATTTTCCCTAAGTATAATTAAAATATTACACTCTACTGCTCAAACACCTCCCATAGCTTCTCATTGCTATTCTTCATAAAGTACAAAATTCCTTAGTACAACGTTTGGGGCTTTCTGTAATCTGACTCCAACACATCTTTCCAGCATTATATCATACAACTCTTCCTCCCTTGCCCTTTGATTTAATGAAGGAGGAATAAGAGGGCAATGTACAACACAAAGCCTTTATGTGGATAATTGAGGCCCGACCAAACTTTATATTTCCCCCAGAGCACCAACAAATGTTTTGATGAGAGATTTAATGAGAAAGGACATGTAGCTAGGTTAATGGCTAAGGAAATGAACAGAGGGACTGGGCCAATAATGAGCACAGATGCTCTTAAATAGACCGAGCTGGAGACACAGGCTGTCCTCACCCGTGGAACGTGTGTGAAGTCTGTGGAAAAAGCAGCTCTTCAGTTAGTGAAGGCAGAATTTGCAAATGTCCCTGAGCACCATTCCTGGAACACCAAAATCTTCTAAAAATTATTATTAGTGGACTGACAGTTTCTGCCTTTCTTTATGAAAAAGGCAGGGAGATGCTCTAGACCGCCAACCCTGACATGCTTCCCCTCGGTCTCCTATTATCTCTTTATTTGCGCTGATATTTTATGTCATCTCTTGTATACAGCTAATTTTAGGGCAGTTTTCTCCACATTATCTTTTCTCAGAAGAAGCTCCTATCATTTGGGGACAGAAAGGAAGTGAAGAAAATGCATTAGGCAAAATGAAGGCTAGAATATTAAGAAAAAGTGGCATTGTGATAAAACTCAGACAAAAATTATTTTTCTGTTAAATCTTTAGAAGAAGAGGTATGATAAGGAAATATATATTCTGATTCTTAAACATCCAAGTTCTATTTTGGTTCACCTTGATCCACTTATATCAATTACAAATTTGTAATAAGGCTTACTTCTAACACACATATATGTTGAGCTCATACCTCATTTCCGCATCCTACCACACACACATACACACACACACAAATATACACACAATCACACCATGTTTGAAGAAATAAGATAAATGAAACCAGCATTTAAAGCTCATTCAAAATCTATTTATACATATTTTTAACTGAAAACGAACATTCGTAGTTTAGATATACTTGCTTTGAGTACGATTAAAAGCAAAAACAATGTAAGAAATGAGATACAGAGTTTTAAAGTAAGGAGACAATGTTTTGGTGTAGTTTGGCTTTATTGAATGCCAAAGGTTTTCTCACTTTGAAAACTGTATATATGCTTTAAAATTAAAACATACTGTAATTAATCAAATTCAAATAAAGGTCAATGAAAAATTTGCAGACTTAATCACTTAAACATATTACAATACTTTCAAAATTAAGAATACCAAGTAATGCATAATTATCTAGTCTTTTAACCAAGGAAAATTAGTTTATCAACATTAATTAAGTCTCCAACTGACACTAAAAGTAAATCAAGGGCAGACGCGAATGACTCTGTCTGACAGCTTTGGGGAGAGCCGTGGATCTCCCAACGCGGAGGTTGAGATCTGAGAACGGACAGACTGCCTGCTCAGGTGGGTCCCTGACCCCTGAGTAGCCTAGCTGGGAGACATCCCCCACTAGGGGCAGTCTGACACCCCACACCTCACAGGGTGGAGTACACCCCTGAGAGGAAACTTCCAAAGGAAGAATCAGACAGGTACACTCGCTGTTCAGCAATATTCTATCTTCTG
>NW_016805139.1:3683261-3696634 GCF_001698545.2 Rhinopithecus bieti | reverse complement strand
AAAAAAAAAAAAAAAAAAGTAAATTAAGAGTATTATTAAATTGATTTTGCAAGTGACTAAACTGAGACAGAGAAATATCAAGTGAATTTCCCAGGGTTATAGTCAAGTCTGTAGAAATTGGAACCTGTGGATTTTAATTTATTTTTGTATGGTTCTAATGATTATTAAAGTATGTCTTCTTCCAAGCATAACAGTTAATGACATTAGTTACATAAAAAATCTTTACAAGATCTCTCTTTTGAGAATCATGTTTCTTCTGATTAACTCTTACAAAAGATTTAAGAAGAGCAAAATTAATACATTTCTCATGCAAAGTAGCAAAAATATATGTTTTAAAAATTATTTGTATACATAAAATTAGTTTTCATTGTAAGAATAGAAAATACTGATTGGAGGCTGGGTGCAGTGTCTCACGCCTATAATCCTAGCACTTTGGGAGGCCTAGGTGGTTGGATTGCGTGAGCTCAGGAGTTTGAGACCAGCCTGGGCAACACGATGAAACCTTGTCTCTACTAAAATAGAAAATATTACCCAGGTGTAGTGGCGTGCCCCTGTAGTCTCAGCTACTCCGGAGGCTGAGGCAGGAGAATTGCTTGAACCAGGGAGGCGAAAGTTGCAGTGAGCTGAGATTGCACCACTAAATTTAAGGCAAATATCAGGGAAAACCATGACCTATTTTTTAATGATTTCCCCAACCCCCAAACATCATCAGTTCATGTTTTTCATCCTGGTTTTGAGTTCACTTATGTTTTCTGGCCAATTGAAGATTTCTTTTCATCTAAGCTGTATGATATTATTGTGATACTATTTTTTATCCAGAATTTTGGAATCTGCATTAGCATAGTCTGCATGTTATAGGAGTCTCCCTGATTTTTCCATATTTTTTGCTTTGTGCTTGGAAAGGAGAAATAAGCTCTAGCCCTTTTTCTTTACATTCAGGAATGGAGGCTGATGATGCCTGTCTTAGCCGGAAGTTGAGTCCATACTCTCAGAGCCTGTTAGGAGGAAGGTGAAAAGATGTGGGAACCAGCAAAGACTCTGAAACAGGAAAGGGGAGAATAACTGGACCAGGGAACTAAGGGAACCAGGAAAGTGCTGATATTCCCTCAAGCCGAAGCCCATCAGACCATCCAGGCAAAATGCTTCTCTGAATGGACAGGTAGCTATGCACTGGCTACCAATATTGCTTAGTAATCATCAGAAGGTATATGCCAAGGGAAGTTAAATATATCGGTTCATCTCTGATGTCTAAAATACTTAAACTTTCAAATTCACATGGTTCAGTTCACAAATGCAGAAAATTTCAGGGTGAATTAGTCTTATGTCTTACAAAGATAAGTTTATCTTTAAACTTCAGAAAGCTTATCTTTAAACTTCTAAATACTGTTTAGCAGAATTGGACATCTTTTGAATATTTAAATACTTCTACTTTGGCACGTAGATCTATGACAAAAAAGATGCCATCCTTTTGATGGGTAACATTAATAATGCTGTTTCTGCAATATGTAAATCTATGCTATCTGTGAATTATGTTTCTCTTTTATGTACTTTCTCAAAAAAAGATTATTTATCATAATAAATATTTTATTACACAAAACAAGAGGCATTTTTACAACGTCTACTTTTCTCATTCGGTTTAATCCTGTTTTATAATGTGATTGGCATATTAAAAACAGGAACTTAGCATGATTTTGGCTCAAGGAAGAGACCAGGACCATGGCATAATTTTGCACAGAGGTCAAGAAAGCACTTTGAGGCTAAAATATTCTTCTCCCCCCAGGGATGGGTACAGCATAATATACCACTGAATCTAGCAAATTCAATCTGCCAGGAAGTCAGATCATTAACAAATAAAACAAGACAAGCCACTAGGACTTCGTTTGCATTCTTCTGTTTGATCTCCCTGGAAACCAGAAGACAGCGTTTGTTCACTCTCTCACTGCAGATCAAGTCCCATTGGGTACACATTTTGATAATACCCCGGACCTTACCTCGTGCTCCTTAAGTGCAGTTCCAATGATATATTTGTGAGATTAATGTCTAACTGCACCACTAGATTAAAAGATCCATTAGGGTAGAGATGGTGTCTGTTTTGCCTTCAGATGTAACTCCAGCGTCCAGCCCAGTGCCAACCTCTTAGGAAGTACAGAGTAAATATATATTTTTTGATTGAACATGTAAACATAAATATATGAACATATTATATAATTACAGATTGGCTGTGCCATACCATGCAAAAATTCTTGTAATGGAGTAAATTTCTGATGATCATTAGAACTGGCACAAATAGGCCGGGCGCGGTGGCTCAAGCCTGTAATCCCAGCACTTTGGGAGGCCGAGACGGGCGGATCACGAGGTCAGGAGATCGAGACCATCCTGGCTAACACGGTGAAACCCCGTCTCTACTAAAAAATACAAAAGACTAGCCAGGCGAGGTGGCGGGCGCCTGTAGTCCCAGCTACTCGGGAGGCTGAGGCAGGAGAATGGCGTAAACCCGGGAGGCGGAGCTTGCAGTGAGCTGAGATCCGGCCACTGCACTCCAGCCTGGGCGACAGAGCGAGACTCCGTCTCAAAAAAAAAAAAAAAAAAAAAAAAAAAAAAAAAAAAAAAAAACGGCACAAATATAAGAAGTACAAGTTTCAGGATAAAATCTTGTTGACTTTAATGCCAACTTACAGTTGATTTGAGATCCTGTCTGGGAAACAATTTGGCAAGAGTAATGATTGTCAACTTTCACTTCCTGTTATGAATTTGGATTCGCGTTTTAGCTGTGCTTTATTCTCTTCCTCTGCCTTCTAAACTCTCTCGCCTCTACTTCACCCTCTTCCTCCACGATAACTAGTATATGTAATGAGTTCTTGCTAATACCATTTTAAAACTACTTTTGGTAAATAAATATAGAAACAAATTCAGGGAAAAAAAACTATTGTATATATTTTTTGATTTATATATGAAACTTTTTTTCTTTTAACATCCAAAACATAACAGGTGCTATTTACAATTCTGCATTTAACAATTCAACCTCTGCAAATACTTTTCTTTAAGAGCTATTTGCAACTTCTTCTTGTCAACAAAACTACAACATGTAATTGGCAGAAGTCTGCCTGATGAAACATGGTTTAATTTAACACATGACCCTGAGAATATTTTCATCGGCATTGAGATATGAACCTGGGATTTATTGTGGCTATTATCCCCTTATCACTGTTAATAAGTACCTATACAATTTCATTTCAAAATCTTTTCAAATGAGTTTCAAAACTGGTTACATTTAAAGAGAAATGTGGGAGCTTTAATGAAATAAATTAACAGTGTCAGGTTGTAATACACTGGGCAGATGAAAATAACAGACACTGCAACTGATGGAAGTTGCATGGGAGAGTTTTGGCCCAAGGATTTAGTTAAGATGATTATCTAAGATGAGGAAGAATAAGTAGAAACAAGAAGAAGAAGAAGGAGTAGAAACAATGAAAAATTTGAAAGCTGATACTTCAATCTGTAATACAGGCTGGATACTTACTTGAGATGAGCAAACTTCACTCTCCTTTGGTTCTCAGAAATGTGTTATTCTGTAAGTCAAGATGCAAAGGAGTTTAATTCACTTAAAATTAAATATTTAAAAATTATTCGTGCCTGTTACATGGAGGGGGTGCGATATATATTTCTTGAATGAAATTATGTCATGTAGGAAGTAAAGTTACTCCTGGTTGCAATCTTTTTTCTATTTCTACCAACACCACTACATCACTTTCCGGAGGAAGGGTCAAGCACCTTTATTTTGGGGTCTTCGTTGTAGTTAGACATTTCAAAGGCTGGGACTAAGCAGCAGAAGGGGTCACTGCAGGCTGCCATACTTGGCAGCTTTGTCACATAGCTTATCACCTTGAGAATTTGCTTGGTGTACCTTGAAAACAGCCATGGTTTATGGAAACTCAAAGTTTACCATAATTTCACTGTTAAAGTTGGGTAAGATGGAGTGTGGTGTCTGGGACCTGCATAAACTTGTTGCACAAATGAGGGATTACTATTTGGGTTCCTGTGGGACTGGCTAAGCTGCTCCCAAATCTTTGGGTACAGAATAGCTTTGGTCTCAGAGATACAGCTCTCTTTAGGGTTACCCTTAGGCCAAGAAAGGACAAGAGAGTTTGGAATGTGACAACTGTGGGTTACAGGGATATTCCTTAAGTAGGGGAAGTTTTATTTTTTAAAAACATGTACGTGTTTCAGAAAGAGGCAATTTTATTATTTCTCTCTAAAAAACAACGAAAGACTAAAGAACGATACCTAGGCTGGACGTGGTGGCTCATGCCTGTAATCCCAGCACTTGGGGAGGGTGAGGCAGGTAGATCACCTGAGGTCAGGAGTTCGAGACCAGCTTGGCCAACACGGTGAAACCCATTGCTACTAAACATACAAAAATTAGCCGGGCATTGTAGCACATGCCTGTAATCCCAGCTACTCAAGAGGCTGAGGTGGGAGAATCTCTTGAACCCAGCGTGGGGAGGTGGGGGTTGGGAGTGGGGGATAGATGTTGCAGTGAGCTGAGATCATGCCACTTCACTCAAGCCTGGGTGACAGAGTGAAACTCCATCTCAAAAAACAAACAAACAAAAGAATGATATCTATCTCACAAGGATGGCTGATGATAATGTCGTATATTTTGGAAGTGCTTTGAAAAGTGTCCAAGGTACAAGATGTCCAGTTGAAATATTTATTATTATTAATAGCTAATATTTTAATGAACAACAGAGTGCTTTAAAAAATAGGTTTTAAAAGGAAAACATACTTCTATTGTAATGTTTTGTGAGTTGGAATGAAAACATAATTCCTGGATTAGGTACTTTGATTTTGTAAACGATGAGAAAAATACTGAAAATGATATTATCGTGCAAAGTGATGTATATTATGCCAAAGAGAAATTACTGGGAACAGAAGTTCCACATTGCATCCACAAAACCATTTTGTTCTAGTCAAATAGCTGGACTTTAATTCATTTGCAGATCTTGAACTAGAGGTGTGTTTATTATGCAATTAATCAAGAGTGGCAGGGTTTCTAGAAGTTCACTTGAAGTGTCTTAAATTTTATTAAGGCAAATATATTGGATGGTCATGTGCTGGCAGTTTGTTAGTTGCAGAGGACTGAAAGATGAATATGACATTGTTTTTGTTTGAGAGCAGTAATCCACTGAATAAAAAGCTCATACAAAGAGAAGATGGTGCCTGGTGAGTAATTACATAGTGTAAACCACATCTTTGTTTTTTCTATAATAAATATAAAATTTTAAATTCTAAAAGAGGAATGAACACTTCTATACAAAGACAATCTTTTTCCTTCTAGGGCAAAACATTCCTATATCCTGGAACTACAATAGATTTAAAAGAAGAAATGGGCAAGGGCCCCAGAAAAACCATGTCATGGGAGGCAGGGACAGAGTAGGAAGTAGGGATGTGAAACTTAAGAGAGAGATATATATATATCTCAATAGTTTTTGGGAAACAGGCAGTTTTTGGTTACATGGAAAAGTTCTTTAGTGGTGATTTCTGAGACTTTGGTGCACTTGTTACCCAAGCAGTGTACACTATGCCCAATGTGCAGTCTTTTATCCCTTACCCCACTCTCACCTTTCCCCCCAAATTCCCCAAATCAAAAAGCATTTGATTTTGTCAATTGCTTTTTTTTTGCATCTATTGAGATGATCATATGAATTTTATTTTTAATTCAGTTTATGTGATGTACCACAGGTATTGACTTGCATATGTTAAACCATCCCTGCACCCCGGGATGAAACCCACTAGATCCTGATGTATTATCTTGATATGCTGTTAGATTCAGTTAGCTAGTATATCGTTGAGGATTTTTGCATCTGTGTTCATCAGGGATATTTCTTTCTTTTTTTTTTTTTGTTATGTCCTTTCCTGGTTTTGTTATTAGGGTGATACTGGCTTCACAGAGTGAGTTAGGGAGGATTCCCTCTTTCTCTATCTTTTGGAATATTTTCAGTAGGATTGGTAAAAATCTTCTTTAAAGGTCTGGTAGAATTCAGTTGTGAATCCATTAGATCCTGGACCTTTTTTTGTTGGCATTTTAAAAAATACTGCTTCAATCTTGCTAGTTGTTATTGATCTGTTCAGAGTTTCTATTTCTTCCTGATTTAATCTAGGAGAGTTGTTTATTTCCAGGAATTTTTCCATCTCATCTAGATGTTCTAGTTGTGGATGTAAAAGTATTTATAGTAGCCTTAGCCTTGAATGATCATTTGTATTTCTGTGGTATCAGTTGTAAAAGCTCCCATTTTGTTTCTTATTGAGCTTATTTGTATCTTCTCCCTTCTTTTCTTGGTTAATCTTGCTAATGGTCTATTAATTTTGTTTATCTTTTCAAAGAACCAGCTTTTTGTTTCATTTATCTTTTATATTATTTTTCTTTCAGTTTCATTTAGTTCTGCTCTGATCTTTGTTATTTCTTTTCTTCTGCTGGGTTTGGGTTGGGTTTGTTCTTGTTTCTCTAGTTTCTTGAGGCATGAGCTTAGGTTGTCTATTTGTGCTCTTTCAGACTTTTTGATGTAGGCATTTAATGCTATGAACTTTCCTCTTAACACCGCTTTTGCTCTATCCCAGAGGTTTTGATCGGTTGTGTCACTATTATCATTCAGTTCAAAGAATTTTTTAATTTCCATCTTGATTTCATTGTTAACGCAAAGATCATTCAAGAGCAGGTTATTTAATTTTCATGTATTTGTATAGTTTTGAGGGTTTCTTTTGGAGTAAATTTCCAGTTTTTTTCCACTGTGGGCTGAGATGATACTTGATATAATTTTTAGTTTCTTGAATTTATTGAGACTTGTTTTGTGGCTATGATATGGTCTATCTTGGAGAATGCTCCATGTGCTGATGAAAAAAATGTATATTCTGCAGATGTTGGGTAGAATGTTCTATAAATAGCTGTTACGTCCATTTGTTACAGGGTACAGTTTAAGTCCATTGTTTCTTTGTCAACTTTCTGTCTTGATAACCTCTCTAAGGTTGTCAGTGGAGTACTGAAGTCCCCTACTATTATTGTGTTGCTGTCTATTGCATTTCTTAGGTCTAGTAGTCATCGTTTTATGAATTTGGGAGCTCCAGTGTTAGGTGCATATATATTTAGGATTGTGATATTTTCTTATTAGACTAATTCTTTTATCATTATATAATGTTCTTCTTTGTCTTTTTAAACTCTTGTTGCTTTAAAGTCTGTCTTCTCTGATATAAGAATAGCTACCCTTGCTCACTTTCAGTTTCCATTTGTGTGGAATATCTTTTTCCACTCCTTTGCCTTAAGTTTATGTGAGTCCTTACGTGTTAGGTAAATCTCTTGAAGACATCAGTTACTTGGTTGGTTAATTTTTATCCATTCTTCCAATCTGTATCTTTAACTGGACCATTTAGGTCATTTACATTCAATGTTAGTAATGGGAGGTGAGGTACTGCTCTATTCATAATGTTAGCTGTAGCCCAAATACTTTTTTTCATTGTGTTATTATTATATAGGCCCTGTGAGATTTATGTTTTAAGGATGCTCTATTTTTGATGTATTTTGAGGTTTTGCTTCAGAATTTAGAACTCTATTGTATATTTTGTATAGTTCTGGTTTGGTAGTGGCAAATTGTCTCAGCATTTGTTTGTCTGAAAAAGACTTTATCTCTCCTTCATTTATGAAGCTTAGTTTTGCTGGATACAAAATTCTTGGCTAACAGTTATTTTGTATAAGGGGGCTAAAGATAGGACCCCAATCCCTTCTGCCTTGTAAGGTTTCGGCTGAGAAATCAGCTGTTAATCTCATAGGTTTTCCTTTATAGGTCTCCTGATGCTTTTACCACAGAGATCTCAAGATTTTTCTCCTTCATCTTGACTTTAGATAACTTGATGACTGTGTGCCTAGGTGAAGATATTTTTGTGATGAATTTCCTGGGTGTTCTTTGAGCTTCTTGTATTTGGATGTCTAGATCTCTTAGCAAGGCCAGATAGCTTTTCCTCAATTATTCCTTCAAATAACTTTTCCAAACTTTTAGATTTTTCTTCTGCCTCAGTAGCACCAATTATTCTTAGGTCTGATCATTTAACAATCCCAAATTTCTTGGAGGCTTTGTTCATTTTTTAAAAAAATTCTCTTTTCTTTGTCTTTGCTTGATTGGGATAATTTGAAAGCCTTGTCTTTGAGCTCTGAAATCCTTTCTTTTACTTGTTGAAGTCTATTGTTGAAACTCTCCACTACATTTTGTATTTCCCCAAGTGTGTCTTTCATTTCCAGAAATTGTGATTGTTTTTTCTTTGTGATATCTATTTATCTGGAAAATTTTTCATTCATATCCAAAATAGTTTTTTTAAAATTTCTGTATGTTGTTTTTCACCTTTCTCTGGTATCTTCTCGAGTAGCTTCTACCTTCTGAATCCTTTATCTGGCAATTCAGAGATCTCTTCTTGGTTTGGATCCATTGTCAGGGAGCTAGTATAATATTTTGGAGGTGTTATAGAACCCTGTTTTGTCATCTTATCAGAGTTACTTTTCTGTTTCCTTCTCATTTTGGTAGACTATTTCTTCAAATTGTTCTTAAATTTATATTCTATTTGACTGCATTTTTTAAAATTTAAATTTCTCTTATTCTTCTCTCTCTCTCTCTTTTTTTTTTTTTTTTTTTTTTTTTTTTTTTTTTTTTTTTTTTTTTTTTTTTTTTTTTTTTTGAGATGGAGTTTTGCTCTTGTTACCCAGGCTGGAGTGCAATGGCACGATCTCAGCTCACTGCAACCTCTACCTTCCGGGTTGAAGCAATTCTCCTGCCTCAGCGTCCTGAGTAGCTGGGATTACAGGCATGCACCCCCACGCCTGGCTAGTTTTGTATTTTTAGTAAAGGGTTTCTTTACTAAACAGGGTTTCTCCATGTTGGTCAGGCTGGTCACAAACTCCCGACCTCAGGTGATCTGCCCACCTCAGCCTCACAAAGTGCTGGGATTACAGGCGTTAGCTACCATGCCCGGCCTTCTTCTCTCTCTTAAGGATCAGACCATAGTGTTTATTTTAGCCTAATTTGGTTCTTGGTGCTTGTAGGGGAGAAGACTTGGTATAAGTTCATTAGTTATAGAGAGTCTTTGTGTGCTGTTTTTATCTGATCCTGGTATATTCTTGGTGTGTCAGTGAGTTTCCTGTATCTGATGGAGTTGAAATGGCAGGGATCTCTTGAAGCTTACCTTATTCTTTCATGGTGTATAGTTTATTTAATTTTTACCCATTGTTTCATTTACTGAGTTGATGATTCAGGCTTAAGGCTAATAGGGGAGGTATCCCTGGGTATGCACTGGTTTTGGCTAAGACAAATGAGTAAGATGTAATACCCAAGAGTGGGCTGAGGTTCCAGCCTCTATGAGGGTGACTGGGGGAGCTCTCAATTAGATGTGTTAAGGTTTTATCAGGGTGAAGAGTGGGAGCTACCTCCACTCTCCTGCCAGGTCAGCAAGAAAGCTATTCACCTCATAGCCTCACTTCTGTCCTAATGTTTCAGCTATTCAGACAGGCATCTGTTTTTATCTGCAGGCAATGTTGATGTTCCAAGTAGGGAGGAATTGTGACTCTGCTTCTTATGCAGGCCTGAATCATGTGGGTACTCCTCCTGGGGGCTGCACTCACCCTGGATTGTTCCAGAAAGGCTGTCTACAGTGCCTCCATGTTGCACTTCTGTGAGGGAAGCCCCAGCTCTGCATTGGAGTGCCAAGCGGGAACCAAGACCCCTTCTCCAAGGTCTTTCATGATCAGAGGCTGTATGCTTGTTGGGGTAGAGGTGCAGACTTTCCCTAATGTGCCTAGCCCTACAATTGTGTCTCTGTTGTGAGAAACTGCCCACCAGTAGAAAGATCTGGAACTTAAGGTCTATTGTTCAAATTCTTGTGTCCCATGGGGTGATACTTTGATGTTGTGTTCTCTCCTTTCCCATAGGGATGAGGTTTCCTGGGAGCTGGGTTGCAGTGATTGTTATTGCTTTTCTGGCTCTAGCCACCCAGGGGGACTACCAGCTTCTGGACTAGTGCTGGGGAACATCTGCAAAGCGTCCTGTGATGTGATCAGTCTTCAGGTCTCCCAGCCACGGATACCAGCACCTGCTCTGGTAGAGGTGGCAGGGGAGTGATGTAGACTCTGTGAGAATCCTTGGCTGTAGATAGGTTTAGTGTGCTGGCTTTCTTGAGTGCTGGTTGTGCTAGCAGTGAAGTTGCTGTGTGGATACATTCAGGACCTCTGGTTAGCCAGGGTGTTGCAGGCAGTGGAATTAGGTATTGTTTTCTTCTTCTTGGGATCAGGGTTATTCTGACATGAGTTGCTGTAATGGCCTGAGTTTGTTGGCCTCCAGCCAGGAGGTGGCACTTATAAGGGAACACCAGCTGCAGTGTAAGTAGAGGGATTTGAGCTAGAGAAATACCATCAGGTGGGGGCAGGGTTAGGTGGGTCTGAGGTCAAACTCTTCTTGGGCAGAGCTTGCCGTGGCCACTGTGGAGGATGAAGGTGTGGTTTGGAGGGCAATGGGGTTATGTTTTAGAAGGGAGCATGGCTGCCTCTATTTAGCAGTGTTGTTTGCCAGGGAAGTGCGAGGTAGCCGGTAGAAAAGGCCTCATCTTCCTCCCACACAGTTGGCAAGGCCGTCTTGCTCCTGCAGTGCCCTGCTAACAGTGAAACCTGTGTGCAGAACTCACACTTGCACCAGGCCAGGAGCTTCCTCCCTGAGAAAGTAAGCATGGCTTTCAGGCCACAGCCACAGCCTATCTGTTCACAATGGCAGCAGCTCTTGTGCCTGTATCTGCAGCTGTTCTTGTTTGTCCCCCAGATTCTGCTCAAGGAAGTTCATGCCCAGTAGAGAGTATCACAAAATTCAGCTGGCAGCTTTATTCACCCTTTATTTATTTAAAGCTGATTATCATCAGCTTTATTCACTGATGAACTTTATTCATCAGTCAGCCTTCCCTAATTCTGCTGACTGCCTTCCCCAAGGGACCCTGTGAGATACAGTCAGGTATGACTTCCCTGGTCTCAAGCTGGAGACCGGGAGTGACTAAAAGGGTCTTCTCACTGCTGCTTCTCCTTTTACATTTTGTGCAGCTCCCTAAATCCATTCCAGCTCTAGGTAGGGTTAAATCCTTCCCCAATGATCTGAGTTTTCAGATTCCCCAGTGGGGATGTGTGTTTGGAGGCAGGTTATTCCCCCCCTCACACTTCGGGAACTCACAGTTTTTCTTCTGTCTCACTGAGTTTTCTATGGCATGCCATTTCTTTCAAAGGATCTGTAAATTCTTTTGGTTTTCCTAGTATGTTCCTGTAGTTCTTGGAACAAAAGTTCACAGTGTAAATCTCCACACATTGTTCTGACTATCCAAGTGGGAGATGCATGTTATCGCTGCCTACTATCTGCCTTCCTCCTGCAGCCTCTTGGGATGTGCAACTGTGAGATGTTTTTGTAGGCACAGCTGTGTTCAAACAATTTAAGGGCTGTCAGGAGAAGTGAATTAGTCTTATTCTGTTGTTCAGAGGTCACAGTTGTGAGTTTAGTAGTAAACACCTCTATATCATGATGGGATTTCCAAGTAATTCTTACAGTTTCCAACTCTGGTACAGGCTTTCTCCTGTCCAGGAATTCATGCAGAAGCTGAGTACTCACATTTCAAGATAGATATAGATAGACAGATGGATAGATAGGTAGATTTCCAAACCAGTAAGAAGGGATACTTGATAAGCTTTAAGATCGCTTCCTCTTCTAATAGTTTGTCATTCCAGACCTTTGGATTAGCATGAGAATTGTGTGTCATGAAGCTGAAATGCCACTGAGGAGCCGTCTGAGTGTGAAAGAAGTTCATACATGGCAGTGAGTATTAATTTAGTTTTCATAGCAACCCTATTTCCCTGGGATTTTCACAAAATTAGATAAATCAAAGCAATTAAATAATAGTGTCTTTTGTTAAATGAAGCCATTAAAACACTTATCACAGACCCAAAAGGTTAAAATTCATATCTGGTTTCTAATTTAAGAGACAAGATTTCTTAGAAAATGGGGATGACTAGGTAGTAACACATTCTTTTATAAATGAAAATCAAATCACCATAGCAGCAAGCTCATAAACATCACAGGAGGTCCTAGGGAAGCTGTGATGAAATGAATTATTATAGCCTAGTGCACGATACCATCAGGAAACATAATGTTAAATAGTTTTCATCAATTAGAGATTTCAAGATATTTTAAAGGGGCCACAAATAGTATAAGGTTTTCCAGCTATAAAATCAATTTTTGAATCTAGGTAAGCAGTCAGAACACAAATATTTTGTGCAAAATTAAAATTTCATACTTGTGGTTTTAAGAAGCCTCTAATAAAGGGGTGAGCTCAACAATATTATATTCTTAGTAAATGAAACTAATAGGAGTGAAGGATGAGAGGAGTCCTAAATGAGGTACTTTTTCCTCATATACATTATAATCAGATTCTCTCTCGTCTGTGTCATTGTCCGTGCCAGCCCATTGCACAGCGCTCAGTGGGGTCTCTGAAAGGGGAAGTTAATATTAAATGAAAACATTTGCTCTCTCTATACTTATGGCTTTCACTTAGTCTCTTGGGAATATATAAATTCTTTCTAGATCTTGTAATAGGCTTATCCACCAGTCTATGCTCAGCCCACTTCAATTATTTTAATCACTTGACTTGGACATGCTTTGACACAAAGGCAGATGATTCAGTGCCAAATGCACCTTCCTCTCAGCCCCCAACCAGATAATAAACAAAATTAGCTGTGTCTGGTAAGTGAGTCTATTTGAAAATGAAGTAAATAGCTCTGTTACTTCCGTGGCTTGTGTGAATTAAACACTCACAATGGGTTTAATTCTGAGATGGGATGCACATCTCAGTTTGTTTTCAGTGACTCAGGAATCACTCTTGGATTTTCGAGCTGGGGGGAACCATAAAGATCGTACAGACCAGTGCTTCATAAACCTGGCTCAGTTTCAGAGTTGCAGAAGGAGTTTTTAACAAATTCATATTACCGGCCAGGTATCGTGGCTCACGCCTGTAATCCCAGCACTTTGGGAGGCCAAGGCGGGTGGATCACCTGAGATCAGGAGTTCGAGACCAGCCTGGCCAACATGGTGAAACCCCCGTCTCTGTTAAAAATACAAAAATTAGCTGGGCGTAGTGGCAGGTGCCTATAATCTCGGCTACTCGGGAGGCTGAGACAGGAGAATCACTTGAATCTGGGAGGCGGTGGAGGTTGCAGTCAGCTGAGATAGCACTACTACACTCCAGCCTGTGCAACAAAGAGCAAAACTCTGTCCAAAAAAAAAAAAAAAAAAAAAAAAAAAAAAAAAAAAAAAAAA
>NW_016805139.1:3653157-3682918 GCF_001698545.2 Rhinopithecus bieti | reverse complement strand
AAAAAAAAAAAAAAAAAAAAAAAAAAAAAAAAAAAAAAAAAAAAAAATTATATTACCTTACTGAGCTCACCCCAGATCTAGCAAAGTAGAGTCTCTAGGGTTGGGTCTGGCAATTTCCCCTGGTGACTCTGATTTGGGGAACAGAGATCTGGCCTTATATTTTTATAGAGGTCTGGAGAAACTGGGGATTGTGTGTCGTGAATAGATTCAGGGTTATTGAATTAAATGACTTGCCCAGGGGCTGGTTAATGACAGAGCTAGGGTCAGAACCCATACATCCCTGATGCCATTTTCTTTTCTCACCACCACCCACTGATACGGCCAACATCATTAAAAAGGATGTAATTTGTACCCATTTGCAAGTAAAAAGTGCTCAGAAGTACTTAGAATATTACATGCCCATCTCAGAATATCACACCACACATACACACACACACAGCCCAGATCTTTGGGCTTCCTTACTGCCTTTGACATACCTTTCTTCAGTTCTGTCTTTGGACATTTTAATCATCTTCCCGACAGAGTTTCCTGAAGTGGTCTTCTCTTTGGCTGTTTCACTGTCTTTCAGGGCTTCCGAAGTCTGTTTACTTGCTTTCGTTTTCTATCAGAACTGTTCCTCGTGGGAGGACTGGTTCTAACATTGTTTCCTCACCTTTCATTCTGTTCCTTCTTTTAGTTGAATGAGACTGCCATTGTACAGACTTTTGATAGCAAGGTTGTTTTGTCTATTTTTTTCCCTTTACCTCTGGTGGACACATGAACTGTCACATTTACTGTGGGAGTGGACATAACTGTGGTCATCCTATGACCTATGTACGTTCTTAACTGCTGTTGCTGAGTCAGTGGGTGAGAGCTCTGTGGTGGGGGAAGGAAGCCTAGTGGGGCCAGGTGATTGTAAACGCTGGCGATTAATTGGGTTGCAGCAGAGACATATTTGTGGAAGAACAGCCAAATGGTGGTAGTCTATATTTGAAATGAAGGCTTATTGACTCTGCAACTATATACTCTCTAGTCACTGTATTTACAGTGAATTCTAACAGCATATCTATTGCTGGTACTGCCCAGTGATGAAAGATTCTGTTTTCAAAAAACAGTTGTAAGTACTCTATTTTTATGCTTAGTAATGTGACAATTTTATGGTACCTTAAAGATAACTTCCTCAACAGACGGATGAAACACTTGCATTAAAATAATGAATAAAGATACACAGAAGTAATTTAATAATAAAAGACTTATACATGATTTTACATTCATGTATTCAAATTGCCAGTTATAATCTCTTAGGTATAAAAGATTCCTATGTCTGCTTCTTATCTCTGATCCATTTGGTTAATTATAACTTCCCTTTGAGTTCATTCATTCGTTTATTTAATCATTCAATAGTACTTATTAAGCACAAAGTATCAGGTGCCATGTTAGGTTGCAATCCCCAAGGGGCTCCTGGTCTAGTGGGGGGACTGTCATGTGGACAGGCTGTGATAAAAGTCATAACAGAGGCCAACAGCCTGGTTTGTAGCCTTGTGCACTTTTTGTTAAGCTCATATAACTGTGTATTTTGGTTTTTTATTTTTAAAAAATTATTATTATTATTTTATGGGAACCACAAAGACTGCCTTCTTTCCCTCTCATTCTGCCTGAGGAAGAGAACAATTGTCAATGGTAAAGGGCATTTGCAGCCAAGCAACACCAAGGGCTGGCTTCACACTCCGGAGAGAGCACACCGTGTTTCTTCCTAGTAGTTTCTGGTGCTCTACACATTCAGAGAAACCTCTAGTAATGAATTAAAGAAAGGATCCCTGAAAGTATAGTATTGGTCTTAGATTTTTAATAAATGAGATGCTGTCATACACTAGTTTTCTTAGCATTAATGTGTGGAAACTCCTCTCGATTAAGAGTAAGGCATACTTCACTCTTTTTGATGAACTACATATTAATCCTTGGTGGGGATAGGACTTAATTTACTCAACCTTTCCCCTAATTTGGGTATTTAGTTTGTTTCTAGTTGTTTTGCCATCGTGAACAATTCTTAACACCGTATCCTCGTATCCATACTCTCATGCTTCTGTGCTCACGCCACTCAGATCTTCTTTGAGAGACCCTACTGCAGTGAGCATAGTTGATTGACAGCCTCTAGCTCTTGGCTTTTTAGGTTCATCACTATGACATTCATTACGAGGCCATTCATAACGAGGATTTGTAATCCCTGGTCAACGACTGAGTGTGTCTCATTCTTTCCCAGTGCAAGACTCCTCTAATGAGCAGTCTGCTTGGGGACTCCTTATCAGCACAGCTGAAATGTTCTCAGACTTGTGCTGCAGTCTCAGGCTCTTCTTACCCAATCCTTCCTTCTCTTTCTCCTTGCACAGGTATCAGATCTGCATCACAGTCTATAGAGTTTCCACTTACTCCTGCTCCCTCTGCCATTACTCTTCACAGGCACTTTCTCCAATAAATCTTTTGCATGTTAATCTTGATTTGGCATCCGCTTTTCAGAGGACCTGAACTAGCACATTGAGGTTTTATTTCCATACATATTTTTGATTTTAATGGATGTTTCCAGATTGATTTCCAAAGAGGCAATACAAATTTACATTATCATCAGCAGTGTACAAAGATAGCCTTTTCTCTGACTCCCCATCAGTGATTGATAAGATCAACCTTTGAATTTTTGCCAGTCTGATAGGTTTAAAGTGAATCACACTATTAGTGTATTTTAAAATTCTTTTCTTTTTTATTTTTGGCTTTAAGGTATTCTTTTCTGTGAATTGTTTATTCATATCCTTTGCATTTTGGGTCATTTTATTCTTATCAACTTTTTTTTCTTTTTTTAAGATGGAGTCTCCCTCTGTCACCCAGGCTGGAGTGCAGTGGCGCAATCTTGGCTCACTGCAACCTCCGCCTCCCAGGTTTAAGTGATTCTCCTGCCTCAGCCTCCTGAGTAGCTGGGACTACAGGCACGTGCTACCACGCCCGGCTAATTCTTTTGTGTTTTTAGTAGAGATGGAGTTTCACTGTGTCAGTCAGGATGGTCTCAATCTCCTGACCTCGTGATCCACCCGCCTTGACCTCCCAAAGTGCTTGGATTAAAGGCATGAGCCACCGCACCGGGTCCTCTTATCAACTTTAATCCCTGTTTAGGTGTTACATGTGAAGAAGAATGCTAAATTAGAAGTTTTGACTAGGGCACTGAGTTATCACAAAATGACACACCTTGTATGAATGGCCAGAGCAAGAAGAACATTTTCAAAACAACCTTAAAAAGTTAGTTTTGCAACCCATAGTTCTCTCAGTTAAGCTGAGAATATAAAGGATACTGGAGGAGAAAATGTTTTTGAAAAAGCTATGAGATCTTCCCTTCACCTTGGGTCGTAAAAGGTCTTAAGCGGGCCTACCTGAAGAACAGGTGTCATTTGTGGTTAGAGAAAGGTACTAGTATGTAACTCATGTGTGAAAAATTATAAGACAGAGACTGGTTGGACACCCTGACAGAAACAGAGAAAAAGAGAGAGAGAATGTTTGTTTGCCTTAGGAGGTCTGCAGTCCCAGGGCTGTCAAAACAAGAAATATGTGAGTGTTTCTAATGGACCTGATGAGGGTCCCAAAGGGAGAGATAGCTGGCCCAGAGCTGTTTTAAATCTTTGCTGGAGGTGTTGCAGGTGTTCCTGGATACCAGAAGACAGTCTGAATTGATTGGGCCACAAGAAAACTAGATCTGATGGTGCAACTGGAGGAAAATGCATCCCTCATGTTCAAGAACATACAGTAAAATATTCCTTGTAGGTGCCTCTAAAGGACTTGTGAAATACCCAATATCTTCCACACCTACCTTTTGTATATTGATTTTTAAATTAATTTTAAAATTTTGAAAAATTATAAGTTTACTTGCAGTTGCAATAAATAATAAAGATTTCTTATACACTTTTATCTTCCCCTAATGCTGATGTCTTGTAAAACTATAGTACAATATCAGAACCAGCATATTGACATTGATGCAATCAAGGTGCAGAGTATTTCCTTTACCATGAGGATTCCTAGTGTAGCCCTTTGTAGCCACACCCACTTCCCTCCTGCCCACCACTCCCTTCTTTACTTCTGGCAACCATTAATTTGTTCTCCATTTCTGTGGACACGTGTCATTTCAAGAATGTCATGTAAATGGAATCAAATAGTATGTAATCTTTTGAAATTGACTGTTTTTTTCTCAGCATAATTCTCTGGACATTCATCTAAGCGGTCGTGTTTGTCAATGATCATTACTTTTTATTGCTTTGTAGTGTTCCATGTGGGTGTACCACAGTTTGTTTAACCAACCCTATTGAAGGACATCTGGACTGTTTCTAGTGTTTGGCTTTCAATGAGTAGAGCTGCTATAAAGTTTCATGCACAGGTTTTTATGTTAATGTGTTTCATATCTTTGTGATAAAGGCCCAGGAGTGCCACTGCTGGGTCATGTGGTCATATAACTATATGTTTAGTTTTTTTTTTTTTAAAGAAACTGTTTTCCAGAATGGCTGTATTATACATCTCCACCAGCAATATACAAATGATATAATTTCTCTGCATCCTTGCCAGCATTTGGTGTTACCGCCATTTTTTGTTTGGTTATTTTGATAGGTGTATAGTGATATCTGATGGTGATTTTCTCTAATGATAACCTTATTAGGTTTTCCCCAACTAGGTTTTTCCTAATGACCAATGACATGACAATTTTTCATGTATTTATTTTCCATTTCTACCACCTTTTTGTGGAAATGTCTCTTTATGTCTTTTACCCATACACAAATTGGATTTTTATTTTACTGTTGAGTTTGAGAGTTTTAATATATGCTAGATATTAGTCCTTGGTCAGATGTGTAGTTTGCAAATGCTTTCTACTGCTCTGAACTTGTTGTTTTGTTCTCTTTAACAGCTCTTTCACAGATCAAAAATTTTTAATTTTGATGAATTTTATCAATTTTTCTTTTATAGATTGTGCTTTTGGTGTCAAATGTAACAACTCCTTGCCTAGCCCTAAATCCAGTAGATTTTCTCCTATTTTTTTTTTTTTTTTTTTTTTTGAGATGGAGTCTCACTCTGTCGCTCAGGCTGGAGTGCAGTGGCATGATCTCGGTTCACTACAACCTCCTCCTCCTGGGTTCAAGCAATTCTCTTGCCTCAGCCTCCCGAGCAGCTGGGACTACAGGCATGCACCACCATGCCCGGCTAATTTTGTTGTATTTTTAGTGGTGTAGGGTGAGCCATTATGCCTGGCCTCTATTTTCTTTTCTAAAAGTCTTAAAGTTTTATGTTTTACATATAAACCCATGATCCATTTTGAGTTAATTTTCATGTAAGATGTGAGAATTAGGTTGAGTTTTTTTTTTTTTTTTTTTTCCTGTGAATATCCAATTGTTCCAGCACTATTTGTTGAAAAAGGCTACCCTTTCTCTCTTGAATTGCTGTGGAACCTTTGTCAAAGATCAGTGGGATATATTTGTGTGGATTTATTTCTGAGTTCTTTATTGTATTTCGTTGATCTATGTGTCTATCTCTTTGCAAATACAACACAGTCTTGATATCTGTGGCTATACAGTAAATCAGGTAGATTGATTCTTCCCACTTTATTCTTCCTTCTCAAAATTTAAAATACTATTCTAGTTCTTTTGTATTTCTATATAAATTTTAGAACAATCTTATCTATATCTAGAGAAGATCTTGCTGGGACTTCAGTTGGAATAATGTTAAACTCATATAAATTTGAGAAGAATTGACCTATTTACTAAGTCTTTCTTTATTTAAAAAATTTTTTTTATTATATTTTAAGTTCTAGAATACATGTGCACAACATGCAGATTTGTTACATATGTACACATGTGCCATGTTGGTGTGTGTGCTACACCCATCAACTCATCATTTACATTAGGTGTATCTCCTAATGCTATCCTTCCCCTGTCCCCCCACCCCATGACAGGCCCCAGTGTGTGATGTTTTCCTTCCTGTGTCCAAGTGATCTCATCGTTCAATTCCCACCTATGAGTGAGAACATGCGGTGTTTGGTTTTCTGTCCTTGCGATAGTTTGCTCAGAATGATGGTTTCCAGCTGCATCCATGTCCCTACAAAGGACATGAACTCATCCTTTTGTATGGCTGCATAGTATTCCATGGTGTATATGTGCCACATTTTCTTAATCCAGTCTACCATTGATGGACATTTGGGTTGGTTCCAAGTCTTTGCTATCGTGAATAGTGCCACAATAAACATACATGTGGATGTGTCTTTATAACAGCATGATTTATAATCCTTTGGGTATATACCCAATAATGGGATGGCAGGGTCAAATGGTATTTCTAGTTCTAGATCCTTGAGGAATCGCCACACTGTCTTCCACAATGGTTTAACTAGTTTACAGTCCCAGCAACAGTGTAAAAGTGTTCCTATTTCTCCACATCCTCTCCAGCACCTGTTGTTTCCTGACTTTTTAATGATTGCCATTCTAATTGGTGTGAGATGGTATCTCATTGTGGTTTTGATTTGCATTTCTCTGATGGCCAGTGATGATGAGCATTTTTTTATGTGTCTGTTGGCTGCATAAATGTCTTCTTTTGAGAAGTGTCTGTTCATATCCTTTGCCCAATTTTTGATGGGGTTGTTTGTTTTTTTTCTTGCAAATTTGTTTGAGTTCTTTGTAGACTCTGGATGTTAGCCCTTTGTCAGANCTGAAATGCCTATGTCCTGAATGCTATTGCCTAAGTTTTCTTCTAGGGTATTTATGGTTTTAGGTCTCACATTTAAGTCTTTAATCTATCTTGAATTAATTTTTGTATAAAGTGTAAGGAAGGGATCCAGTTTCAGCTTTCTACATATGGCTAGCCAGTTTTCCCAGCACCATTTATTGAATAGGGAATCCTTTCCCCATTTCTTGCTTTGTCATGTTTGTCAAAGATCAGATGGTTGTAGATGTGTGGTATTATTTCTGAGGGCTCTGTTCTGTTCCATTGGTCTATATCTCTGTTTTGGTACCAGTACCATGCTGTTTTGGTTACTGTAGCCTTGTAGTACAGTTTGAAGTCAGGTAGTGTGATGCCTCCAGCTTTGTTCTTTTGGCTAAGTCTTTCAATTTATAAACGTGGTATATCTATTTATTTAGATTGCTAAAGATTACTTTCATCAGCATTGTGTACATCAGCATTTCAGCTTACACTTCCTGGGCATGTTGTGTTAGATTTATACCAAAGTATTTCAGTTTTTTGAGTGATCATAAATGGTATTCCACTTTAAATTTTGCTTTCCATCAGTTCATTGCTAGTGTGTAGAAATATAATTAATTTTCATAAGAGTATCTTGTATCATGTAATCTTGCTGAATTCATTTATAAGTTCCAAGAGTTTTAAATTCTTTTCTTCAGATTTTCTATGTAAAGAATCATGGCATTTGAAAACAGGAACAATTTTTTTCTGTTCTTTCTGGTATGTATGCCTTTTATTTCACTGTTCTGCTCTGCTGCACTGGCTAGAACTTATAGCACTATGTTGAAAAGTGTTGAGAGTAGAATCCTTGCTTTGATCCTAATCTTATAGGGAAGGTGTTCAGTCTGTTACCACTTAGAATAATGTTAGCTTTTAATCAAGCTGAGAAAGATCCCTTCTTTTTCTCTGGAAATGGTAAACATCTGAGTAAATGCAAAAGAGTTTTGCATTTCTGCTTTTGCTTCTTAACTACTTTATAAATCATATAACTTTTAAAGTAAAATTAGAATACTGACTTTTGGGGTTTATAATGCATGTAGGTGTATTTCATTTAGTAACTTAATATCATTACTAGGAATATGTTAAATTGATCTATATGATTGTAAGATTTCTATATTTTATAAGAAGTAATAAAATGTTAACTGTAAGTGAAATGTGAAAAGTTAATAAAGTATAATAAAATGGCAGACCAAACCTAAACATATCAATAATTATACTAAATGTTAATTGACTAATCACATCAATTAAAAGGCAGAGATTTTTGGAACAAATAAAAAATATGCAATTATATGGTATCTATAATGGGTATATTTAAATGTAAAGACACAGGCTGAAAGTAAATGGATGGAAAAAGACATACCATGAAAACAGTAAGCATTGGGTGGTTAGCGTGGCTATATTAATATCAGATAAATCTTTGGATTTCAAGACAAAGAGCATTACTAAAGATAAAGAAGGACATTTTTATATAATTAAAAGATTAATGAGTTAGGAAGACATAACAATTTTAGATGTGTATAAACTTACTAATATAGCTTCAAAGTGTATAAAGCCAAAATGTACAGAATTAAAAGAGAAACAGATAAATCTACATCATGACTGAAGAGCTCTCTCTCTCCCCCCACAGAGAATGGAATCACTAGACAAATGAAATTACTAAGGTCATAGAGAAAGCGAAAAATATTATCTACCACAACTGAATACTTTTCATTTAACACTATATCTAATAAAGGAGGAATACACATTATTTTCAAGAGTGTATTTTATATGATTTCATTTATACAATATTGTTGAAATGACAAAATTACAGAAATGAAGAACAGATTAGTGGTTGTCAAGGAGGGAGTGTGGGCAAGTGGGTGTGATATAAAAGGTCAACATGAGGGATTCTTGTGGTGAAGGAAATATTCTCCATCTTGATAGTACCAATGTCAATATTCTGGTTGTGATTTTGTACTATAGTTTTATAAGATGTTAGCATTGGGGGAAACTAGGTAAAGTGTGTAGGTGACTTCTCTATCTTTTCTTTCAACTGCATGTTAATCTATAATTATTTCAAAATGAGAAGCTTAATTAAAAATCAATATACTCACACTAGTAATCCTAACTACTCAGGAGACTGAGATGGGAGGATCACTTGAGCCCAGAAGTTCGAGGCTGCAGTGACTATGATTGTGCCACTGCACTCTATCCTTGGGGACAGAGTGATACCCCATCTCTTAAAAAAATTATCAAGGAGGAGGAGGAGCAAGATGGCCAAATATAACCCTCCAGCAATCATCTCCCACTACAGGAACACCAAACCAAACAGCTATCCACACAACAAAGCACCTTCATAAGAACCAAAAATCATGTGATCGATCACAGTACCTGGTTTTAACATCATATCAAGGAAAGGGGCACTAAAGAGGGTAGGAAAGACAGTCTTGACTTGCCTATGCCACCCCTCTTTCACTCCCTGGCAGCACAGCATCGCATGGAGAGAGAATCTGTGCATTTTCTGGGAGGGAGAACAAACTGATTGTGAGACTTTGCATTAGAAGTCAGTATTATCCTATTACAGCAGAAAGCAACACAGGGCAGAATTTGGCTGGCACTCATGGAAGGAGCACTTAAACTAGCCATAGCCAGAAAAGAATCATCGATCCCAGTGGTCAAAACCTGATTTCTGGTTAGCCCCATTGCCGTGGACTAAAAGCACTCTGGGGTCCTAATAAACTTGAAATCAGTCTAGACTGTAAGGACTGTGCAAGTCCTGGTGCTGTGCTGGGCTCACGGCCAGTGGACTTGGAGTGCACATCACCCAGTGAGACACCCTCTGGGGTGACCAAGGGAGTGCTTGTGTTACCCCTCCCCCAACTCCAGAGAGTGCAGCTCACAGCTCTGGGAAGAAAGGGAAGAGTAAAGAGGACTTTGTCTTGCAACTTGGATACTAGCTCAGCCACGGTAAAATCAAGCACTAAGCAAAGTCCTGAAGCCCCCATTCCAGGCCATATCTCTCGGACAATATTTCTATAGCCACCCTGGGCCAGGAGGGAACCCACTGCCCTGAAGGAAAGGACTTAGTCCTAGCAAAATTCACCACCTGCTGACTAAAGAGCCTTTGGGTCTTGAATAAACATCAATGGTAGCTAGACGGCAGTCACCATGGGCCTTAGGCAAGATCTAGTATTGTACTGGCTTCAGGTGTGACCCAGCGAATTCCCAGCTGTGGCGGCCACAGCCTTCATGACAAAATCCTCAAAACCTGGGTATAGAAGGAATGTACCTCAACATAATAAAAGCCACATATGATAGATCCACAGTTAGTATCATACTGAATGGGGAAAAACTGAAAGCATTTCCTCTAAGATCTGGAACAAGACAAGGATGCCCACTTTCACCACTGTTATTCAACATGGTATTGATAGTCCTAGCTAGAGCAATCAGACAAGAGAACGAAATAAAGGGCATCCAAATGGTAAAGGAAGAATTCAAATTATCCTTGTTTTCAGATGATATGATCTCATATTTGGAAAAACCTAAAGATCCCACCAAAAAACTATTATAACTTATAAATATATTCAGTAAAGTTGCAGGATACAAAATTTGCATATAAAAATCAATAAAATTGCTATATGCAACAGTGAACAATCTGAAAAAGAAATCAAGAAAATAATCCCATTTACAATAGCTATGAATAAAATACCTAAGAATAAACTTAACTAAAGAAGTGAAAGATCTCTACAATGGAAACTATAAAACTTTGATGAAAGAAATTGATGAGAACACATAAAAATGGAAAGATAGTTCATGTTCATAGATTGGAGGAATCACTATTGTTAAGATGTCCATATCACCCAAAGGAAACTACAGATTCAGTGTAATCTCTACCAAAATACCAATGTCATTCTTCGCAGAAATAGAGAAAATAATTCCAAAATTAATATGAAACCACAGAAGACCCAGAATAGCCAAAGTCATCCTAAGCAAAAAGAACAAAACTGGAGGAATCACATTACCTGGCTTCAAATTATATTATGAAGCTGTGGTAATCAAAACAGCATGGTACTGGCATTAAAAAAAAAAAAGACACATAGACCCAGTGGAACAGAATAGAGAACCCAGAAACAAATCCATACATCTACAGGGAACTCATTTTCAAAAACAGTTTCAAGAACATACAATGGGGAAAAGACAGTCTCTTATATAAATGATGCTGAGAAAACTGGATATCTATACAGAATAATGAAACTAGACTCCTATCTCTTGCCATATACAAAAGGAAAATTTAGACTTAAATCTAAGACCTTAAGCCATGAAACTACTACAAGAAAGCATTGGGGAAACTCTCCAGGAAATTGGTCTGGGCAAAGATTTCTTGAGTAATACCCCAAAAACACAGGCAACCAAAACAAAAATGGGTAAACAGGATCACATAAAGTTAATAAGCTTCTGCACAGCAAGGGAAACAATCAACAAAGTGAAGTGACTACCCACAGAATAGGAGAAAATATTTGTGAACTACTCATCTGACAATGGATTAATAACCAGAATATATAAGGAGCTCAAACAACTTAATAGAAAAAAATCTAATCATCCAATTAAAAACGTACAAAAGAGCTGATTAGACATTTTTTGAAAGAAGATGTGCAAATGACAAACAGGTATATGAAAAGGTGCTCAACATCACTGATCATCAGAGAAATGTAAATCAAAACTACAATGAGCTATCATCTCACCCCATTTAAAATGACTTTTATCCAAAGACAGGCAATAATGAATGAGTGTTGGCAGGGATGTGGAGAAAGGGGAACCCTCATACACTGTTGGTAGAAATGTAAATTTTGTAGCTACTGTGGAGAACAGTTTGGAGGTTTCTCAAAAAACTAAAAATAGAACTACTATATGATCCAATGCTCCCACTGCTAGGTTTATACCCCAAAGAAAGGACATTAGTATATTTAAGAGATATCTGCATTGCCATATTTATTGCAGCACTATTCACAATAGCCAGGATTTGGAAGCAACCTAAGTGTCCATCAACAGATGGATGGATAAAGAATATGTGGTACATACACACAATGGAGTACTATTCAGTCATAAAAAAGAATGTGATCCTGTCATTTGCCACAACATGGATGGACCTGGAGTTCATTATGTTGAATGAAATAAGCCAGGCATAGAAAGACAAACTTCACATGTTCTTACTTATCTGTGGGAGCTAAAAATTAAAACAATTGAGCTTATGGAGATTAAGAATAGAAGGATAGTTTCCAGAGGCTGAGAAGTGTAGTGTGGGTGGGTGTATGGGGATGGTTTATGGGCGCTAAAACATAGTGAGATACAATAAATAAGATCTAGCATTTGATAGGATAACAAGGCGACTACCATTAGTAATAATTTGTTGTACATTTTAGAATAACTGAGGGAGTACAATTCAAATGTGTATAACACAAAGAAATAATGAATGCTTGAGGTAATGGACACTCCATTTACCCTGATGTGATTATTACATATTGTATGCATGCCTGTATCAAAATGTCTCATGCATCCCATAAATATATACATCTACTATGTACCCATAAAAATTAAAAATTAAAAAAATTATAAAATAAACATAAAATAGGGAGATTATTCTGAATTATCTGAGTGACCCAATTTAAGTATGTGCTCCTTAAAAGCAGAGAACTCTACCTGGCTAGAAGCAGAAGAGAGACTTCCTCAGAAGTGGGAGTCAGAGAGATCAAAGAGTGTGTGGGACTTGTTCTATCACTGCTGAGTTTGAAAGGGTTTATGTGGGAAGATGTGTGTGAGTAGCCTCTAGAAGCTGAGAGCCACTCCCAGCTGATGATAAGCAAGGAAATAGGAACTTCAGTTCTTCAATTGCATGGAACTGAATTCTGCCAACTTAAATTACCCTAGAAAGAGAGCCTTCCCAAGAGCATCCTGAAGAAACACAGCTCTGCTGACAACTTAATTTAATCTTGTGAGATTCTAAGGAGAAAACACAGGTGAGCTTGATACCTGGACTCCAACCACAGAAACTATGAGATAATAAATGGGTGTTTTTAAGCTTCTAAATTTGTGGAAATTGCCATATACAATCTGTATTCTCATTGAGGGAATTTATCACATTTTCCCAACATTATGTGATAATTTGGGACTTTATTTTTGGATTTTATATTCCAGTATTAAATGTATGCCAAAGAATGGGGAAATAAATCAATATACAAAAGAGCATATGCTGACCATTAAAACAAACCTCAACACATTTTAAAAAATGGATAGCCATTTTCACAGCCTTAGCCATTGTTTTGTTTGGGCTTTAACAAGTCCAAGGAAACCAGGGACTGAAGCGGTCACCCGGTACAGCCCAGCAGCTCTACAGAGAAGCGATCAGATTGCTTATTCACATGGATCCTAAATCCTGTTTCTCTTCACTGGGCAGAATCTCTGACAGGGGTCTCTAGTCACTTCTGCCAGTACTTTCTGGCCAACAGAAGTTTTCAAACCTCCCTGGGATGAATCTCCCAGAGGGAGTGACGGGTCACCATCTTTGCTGTTTAGCAGCCTTCACTGTTAATCCCTTTAGGTACTAGAAAATCCAATGTGACTGGGGACTGGAGTGGACCCCCAGCATACTGCAGCAGCCCTATGAAAAAGTCACCAGACTCTTTGTTATGTGGGTCCCTGATCCCATATCTCCTCACTGGGTGGGTCCTCCAGGCTTGGGTCTCTAGGCACCCTATGTTGGGGCTATTGAGCTGGTAGCAACTTTACCAGCAGAAGGGATGGGTTGCCAACTTTGCTGTCTCACAATCCTTGTCCTTGCTGTCTCCAGGCTTTAGAGAGTTTGTGGACAATGGGGACAGGTCTGGATCCCCAGCACAGAGCAACCACTGCACAGAAAAGTGGCCAGACTGTTCTCTATGCAGATCTCAGTCCATACTTCTCACTAGGCAGGCCCACTCAACCTGGGACTCTAGCACAGCACCCTGCCTCTGTCTGATCACCACAGTCAGAGGCAGTCCAGTATTTCTCCAAGGAGGAAATCTCAGAGTCAACCCACAACCCCGCTGTTATTTCAGTTGCAGTGGTATTGCCCTAACAGCCCTTGGGCTGGGGAAGGAACAAAGGGCCAAGTCATCACACTGGCACCTCCAGCACACCATATATATCCCCATATGGAGAGGAGTCCAGTCTCCCTTTCCTGGGAACCCCCAACATTCCCCCCAACTCCTTACTAGGCAGGGTTCCTGGCTTATAACCACAGAACAGTCACTCCACCCACAGCTAAGCATATCCACTGGTAATGGCTTGGAGTTTCCCTAGGAGGAAGCTCTCAGAGGAATCTAACAGCCCCTCTGCCATGGCCACAGCAGCAGTTCTGTCCTTGCTGCCCTCATTCTGGGGAAGAAACAAAGAGCCTGAAGACTACACCTGAGTTACAGCACACCACAGTCACGATATAGAGAGGAGACAAGTCTTTCCTCCCAGTGAGCCCTTGACCCCCTGCTCCTCAATAAACAGAGTCTCAAGCTCATGCCAGAAGTGTAGCTATGCCACCCCACTGGCTGAGCACTTTCAGTAACAGCAGCTCTGGGTTTCTCGAAGGTAGAGCCCCAGGGGCAACAGAAAGCCTCTTTTCCACTGCCTCTGCAGTGGTACTACACCTGCTACCCTCAGACTAACAAAGTAACAAAGAACCTCAATGCCTTATCCATATCTCCAACAAGCTGCAGTTAACCTAAAAAGATGCCAGTCTGTCTCTCAAGGGTTCCAGCCACCCCCCTTGCTTGTTACTAGGCAGAGAACCCCCAGCTTGTGCCCACAGCTCAGATTCCCCATCCCAGGCTGATTGCACTGAGAAATTGCTGACCTGCATCTCTCTGGAGTAGAGCCCATATAAAATGCACAGAGTGGTAAGCTGGATAAAAAAGCAAGACTGAATGGTATGCTGTCTTCAAGAGACCCATCTCACAGGTAATGACACCCATAGGCTCAGAATAAAGGGATGGAGAAAAATCTACTAAGCAAATGGAAGTTAAAAAAAAAGCAGGAGTTGCAACCCTAATTTCAGACAAAACAGACTTTAAACCAACAAAGATACAAAAAGACAAAAAAGGGTATTACATAATGTTTAAGGGTTCAATTCAGCAAGAAGAACTAACTATTCTAAATATATACACACCCAACACAGAAGCACCCAGATTCATAAAGCAAGTTCTTAGAGGCCTACAAAGAGATGTACACTCCCAGACAATAATAGTGGGAGACGTCAACACTCCACTGACAGTATTAGATCATTGAGACAGAAAATTAACAAAGATATTCAGGACCTGAACTCAACATTGGACCAAATGAATCTGATAGACCTCTACAGAACTCTCCATACCAAAACAACAAATATACATTCTTCTCATTGCCACATGGTGCATACCCTTAAAATGACCACAGAATTAGACATAAAAACAATCCTCAGCAAATGCAAAATAACCAAAATCATACCAAACACACTCTTAGACCACAGTGCAATAAAAATAAAAGTCAAGATGAAGAAAATCACTGAAAATCATGAAATTATATGGAAAATAAACAACATGTTCCTGGGTGACTTTTGGGTAAATAATTAAATTAAGGCAGAAACCAAGAAGTTCTTTGAAACTAATGAAACAAAGATACAAGATCTCTGGGACACAGCTAAGGCAGTGTTAAGAGGGAAACAAAGATAAGAAAATCTCTGGGGCACAGCTAAGGCAATGTTAAGAGGGAAATTCGTAACATTAAATGCCCTCATCAAAAAGTCTGAAAGATAAATTAACAATCTAACATCACAACTAAAAAAATTAGAGAATCAAGAATAAATCAACCCCAAAGCTAGCAGAAGACAAGAAATAATTAAAATCAGAACTGTGCTGAAAGAAATAGAGACACAAAAAATCAATTCAAAATGTTAAAAAATTCAGGAGTTTGTTTTTTGAAAACATTAATTAGATAGGCCTCTAGCTGGACTAATAAAGAAGAAAAGAGAGAAGATCCAAATAAACACAATTAGAAGTGACAAAGGAGATGTTACCACTGAGTTGAAACAGTGCACACAAACTAGAAATCTAGAAGAGGTGGGTACCTTCCTGAACACATACACCCTCCCAAGAATGGACCATGAAGAGACTGATTCCATGAACAGACCAATAACAAGCTCTGATATTGAATCAGTAATAAATAGCCTACCAACCAAAAAGAAAAGGCCAGGACCAGATGGATTCATAGTTGAAATCTACCAGATGTATGAAGAAGAACTGGTACCATTCCACCTGAAACTATTCCAAAAAATTGAGGAGAAGGGACTTCTCCGTAACTCATTTTATGAGGCCAGCATCTTCCTGATACTAAAACCTGGCAAAGACAAAACAATAAAAGAAAAATTCGGGCCAATATCTTCTATGAACATTGATGCAAAAATCCTCAACAAAATACTTGTTAACCGAATCCAGCAGCACATTAAAAACCTAATCCATCATGATCAAGTAAGCTTAATCTTTGAAATGCAAGGTTGGTTTAACATACACAAATCAATAAATGTGTTTCATCACATAAACAAAACTAAAGACAAAAATAACATGATTATCTCAATAGATGCAGAAAAGGCTTTCAATGAAATTCAACATCCTTCATATTAAAAACTCTCAATAAACTAGGTGTTGAAGGAACATACCTCAAAATAATAAGAGCCATCTATGACAAACTCACAACCAACATCATACTGAACATACAAAAACTGGAAGCATTCTGCTTGAAAACCAATACAAGACAAGTATGCCCTCTCTCACTAAGCCTATTCAACATAGTATTGGAAGTTCTGGCAAAGGTGATCAGGCAAGATTGCCTCCAACTAGGAAAATAGGAGGTCAAACTACCCGTTTACAGAAGGCATGATTCTATATCTAGAAAACCCCAGCAGTGAGGTTTTCATTTAAGCCCAAAAGCTCCTTCAGTTGATAAACAACTTCAGCAAAGTTTCAGAGTACAAATCCACGTACAAAAATTATTAGCATTTGTATACACAAATAACAGCCAAGCCAAAAGTCAAATCAGGAATATGATTCCACTCACAATTGCCACAAAAAGAATAAAATACCTAGGAATACAGCTAACCAGAGAAGGGAAAGATCTTTACAGTGAGAATTACAAAACACTTCTTAAAGAAATCAGAGATGACATAAACAAATGTAAAAATATTCCATGATCTTAGAGAGGAAGAATCAATATAATTAAAATGTCCATACTGCCCAAAGCAATTTACAGATTCAGTGCTATTCCTTTCAAACTAATGATGGCATTCTTCATAGAACTAGAAAAAAACTATTTTAAAATTCATATGGAATTTAAAAAGAGCCTGAATAGCCAAGTCAATCCTGAGCAAAAAGAACAAAGCTGGAGGCATCACGTTACCCAACTTCAAACTATACTACAGGGCTATGGTATACAAAACAGCATAGTGTTGGTACAAAAACAGACACAGAGACAAATGGAAGAGAATAGAGAGACCAGAAATAAGGCCACATACCTACAACCACCTGATCTTTGACAAAGCTGATGAAAATAAGCAATGGGAAAAAGACTCCCTTTCCAATAAATAGCATTGGGATAACTGGCTAGCCATATGCAGAAGATTAAGTGGACCCCTTCCTGAAACCATATACATAAATCCAACTCAAGATGGATTAAAGACTTAAATGTAAAACCCAAAACTATACAAAGCCTGGAAGATAACCCAGGCATACCATTCTGGACATGGGATTGGGTGAAGATTTCATGATGAAGACACCAAAAGCAATTACAACAGAAGCAAAAATTGACAAATGGGATCTAATTAAACTTAAGTTCTTCCGCAAAGCAAAAGAAATTATCAACAGAGTAAACAGACCACCTACAAAATGGGAGAAAATATTTTCAAACTATGCACCTGACAAAGGTCTAATATTGAGCATCTATAAGTAACTTAAATAAGTTTACAAGCAAAAAACAACCCCATAAAAAAGTAGGCAGAGGAATATGAACAGACTTTTCAAAAGAAGACATACATGCAGCCAAGAAGCAAATGAAAAAAGCTCAACATCACTGATCATTAGAGAAATGCAAATCAAAGCCACAGTGTAAATCCCATCTCACACAAGTCAGAATGAGTATTTCAAAGCCAAAAAAAAAAAAAAAAAAAAAAAGAAAAAAGAAAAAGAAAAAAGGAAAAGATAACAGATTCTGGTGAGGTTGTGGAGAAAAGGGAACACTTTTACACTGTTGCTGGGAATATAAATAGGTTTGACCATTGTGGAAAGCAGTGTGGCAATTCCTCAAAGAGCTAAAAACAGAAATACCATTCAACCCAGAAGTCCCATTACTGGGTGTACACCCAAAGGAATATAAATCATTCTACCATAAAGACACATGAATACGAATGTTCACTGCAGTACTCTTCACAATAGGAAAGGCATAGAATCAACCTAAATGCCCATCAATGATAGATTAGATAAAGAAAATGTGGTACACGTACACCATGGAACACTCGGCAGCCGTAAAAAAGAATGAGATCATGCCCTTTGCAGGAACATGGATGGAGCTGGAGGCCATTGGCCTTAGCAAACTCAACGCAGGAACAGAAAATCAAATACCATATGTTCTCTTTTATAAATGGGAGCTAAATGAGAACACATGGACACAAAGAGGGGAACAACAGACACTGGGGCCTACTTGAGGGTGTAGGGTGAAAGGAGGCAGAGATTCAGGAAAAATAACAATTGGGTACTAGGCTTAGTACATGATAACTGGGTGATGAAGTACTGTGTACCACAAACCCCTGTGACCTGAGTTTACCTGTAGAACAAACCTGCACATGTACACCTGAAATAAAAGTTGAAAAAAAAGAAAATTGCAGAGTAGATTTTAAATGTTCTCACCACAAAGGAAAGCATGTGAGGTAATAGATACCTTAATTAGCTTACTTTAACCATTGCACAGTGTATACATATATCAAAATGTCATGTTGTACATTCTAATTATGTAGTTATTTGTCAATTTAAAAAAAATTAACTAATTTAAAAAACTTATGGGCGGGGTGCAGTGGCTCACACCTATAATCCCAGCACTTTGGGAGGCCAAGGCAGGCGGATCGCCTCAGGTCAGGAGTTTGAGACCAGCTTGGCAACATGGGGAAACCCCATCTCTAAAAATACAAAAATTAACCAGGCATGGTGGAGGTGCCTGTAGTCCAAGCTACTCGGGAGGCTGAGGCAGGAGAACTGCTTGAGCCTGGGAAGCAGAAGTTGCAGTTTGTACAACAAATCTTCAGAAATCCTTTCCACTCTCTTTATTAATCCACTCATGGTGAGATTAGTCTCTGTTTTAAACTGGGACATGTAAAAGATGTGATGTTCCTGAAGTTCTATGGCATTACCGTGCACAGCTCACTTGACACATAATGGTAACATCAACAGGAAAAAAGTTAACATTTATTAGTTTAGTACTATGTTAAGATAGCGCCACTGCACTCCAGCCCTTATCATTCCTTTCAGGCCAGAAAAAAAGGATAGCCAGTTGTGACAGCACCATTTATTACCTTAACTCCTACTTCTTCAATTATTTGAAATACCATCTTTATCACATATGAGATTCTCATATATTTGGAGATCTATTTCTGGAGTTTCTGTCTTGTTTCACTGATAGATTTGTCTAGTTCTCTGTCAGCACTGATTCCTTCCAGTCTGTTTTGATTTCAGACTACCCTTGTGCTCCCTCACTATTCTTCTTTTGCGTTTTCCTGATTGTTCTTTGGTATTTAATTTTTCATATAGACCTTGAGATTACACCCTAGTTCTGTTGCTTTACCCATGACCCTCAAAGCCCTGTTGGGATTCCGATTGGAAATCATTGCATTTATAAATAAATTTTAGAGGAATGAACATCCATGTTATATGACAATGAAGAACATAGCATGTCTTTTCGTTTATTCAGATGTTGTTTATAATAACATTGTATGGTTTTCTTCATCTAGGGCTTTTATTGTTTTATTTCTTTTACAGTTTTTGTTGCTACCGTGAATAACATTGCCTTTCATTTGTGTCTCTAGTTTTTTTTTTACTAATATGGAGAACACCTACTACTTTTAGTCTACCCACTTTACCTAATTTTATGATTTTCATTTTTTTAAACTATTGAATTTTATGTTTTCTAAGTCTACACTCATATCACTGGCAAAAGAAATCCAATACTTACATATATAATATATATTATATATCATTTATAAACGTTTTAGTGGTAATGGATTTACCCAAATCAATACATTATTGAATAATAATGATAATAATAGCATCACTGTCTCTTGATTATTGATTTTAATTAATTTATTTTAATTAATTAATTATAATTTTAATGGGTTCAGTATTACACAGTTTTGAATGATATTCACTGCTGGTAATTGGTAAATGGTATTTGCATATTTTAATTCTGCTTTCATATAACAATTTTACTTAGTTTTTAAATAAATAGCTGCTGAATTTCACCAAAGATAACTTTTCTGCATCTGTGACACATTTGTCCTTTAATTCGTTAATGTAAGTGATAATGTTGATAGACCTGATATTGAGTCACCTTAATATTCTGGAAATAAGCTCGATGAATGGAAATTTCTCACTATTTTTTCTTTTCTTCCTCATTCTTTTCTATCCTGAGATCTGTGTCCTGATACATTTGCTTCTTGGTTAGCATCATTCTTAGAGGTTTTTCTTCAGATATATGGGTGATCTCAAAAACTAGCAAATGCACAATTATCTTTGTGTCATTCTAATAGGGAAATGTTGTCTCACAGGAAAAGACTGTGTATGGAACCTTTGGGGCATGCAGTTTTTGTTCTGCCATGATTTAACTTCCAATTTTGCATGAGGAGATTAATACCAGTCTGATTTTACCTTTTAAAATACTTAGTTCTTTCTCTCTGAAAGCTTGTAAGAAAGTATTTTCATTCATTTAAAAATATTCATTGAGTGCTTACTATGTGGAAGGCACTACTCTGGGCTCAGCTGTAAATGAAAAAGTGGTCTCAGCCATGTTCTTACTTTCAAATTTACCCTACTTTAGGCTGTTTGGGCATGTGTGGGACCTGATGATCCCTTATAATCTGAAGACCAATTTCTCCCTTCAGTGCAGTGATTTTTTTCTATTATCTTCTATTTTTTAATAATTTAATTTTTGCCTCTCTTCTACCTTAAATGTCTTCTTTCGTTAATGTTATTTGCATGTTTGGTCTCCTATATTTATCTTACAAGTTGTTTGTGTTTTCACTTATTATTTCTGTATTTTTATATGTTTGCTTTGAGCTGTGAGATATTTCTTCTGCTTGATTTTCAGTTCACTAACTTGTTTCTACACAGGAACCCTCTCCTTAAATTCTCCCCTTGAATGTTTTAATCTTTTGCTTTTTTCTTTTCTTTTTTTTTGGGGGGGGGGGTTACATAAATGTGTTGGCTAGTTATCATTAGGAGTCATCCTTTTTAGGGAAAATTCTGAGACACTTTTTCTCCTCTCTGACTTCCGGGCTCCTTTACATGTGTTGTTATTTTCCCTTGTCTGCTCAGTGGGTCTCCGGTCCAGTTGCTAGGATACCTTAAGTGGGGAGAACTCCCAGAGCTGTGAAGACTGATGGTCTCTTTACCTATGGGTTGGTAGAGGAGTGCCAGGTAGGTTTTAGTCTCTTGCACTGTGAGAAAGCCCCTGTAGTTAGGACTTCAGCCCCCGGGGCCAGAAATGAGACAGCCAACTGGCTTGTCTCCCCTCTAACTCCTCAGGAGCGGGCACACTTACATGAACTATGTAGGCCTTGAAGCACAGAGAGAGATAGAAATTTCTGTGGGCCAAGCTCCCCTCAGGCTTCTTGCTCTGATATCTTTTCCTGGAAGGTACATGGACTTGGCCTTCCTCACCTACAGGCCTCAGCAGCTGCTAGGTTTAGAAGAGAAAAATGGGTTAGAATAGGGAGGTGGTAGAAGTTAAAAAATGTCATCTTTCCAGAATCCTATGCTTTTTGCCACAAATGTGACTCTGTCTATTAAAGAGTTATGGTGAATCTTCAGAATTGATTTTTCTCTGCCAGTCTTGAATCAGAGCAAACTACTTAATGTGCATAAGAAAGACATGAGGTTTGTGGAACAGTGACAAGATTGGCCTCTTTCTCTTATTGGAAATATCTACCTGTTTTTCAGGACTCAGTTTGTACAATAAGTCTTCAGAAATCCTTTCCACTCTCTTTATTAATCCACTCATGGTGAGATTAGTCTTTGTTTTAAACTGGGACATATAAAAGATGTGATGTTTCCTGAAGTTCTGTAGCACTGACTGTGCACAACTCACTTGACACATAATGGTAACATCAACAGTAAAAAAGCTAACATTTATTAGTTTGGTACTATGTTAACATTTTTATCTATGTCACTCATCCTATGAGTAAGATAGTATTGTTATTCTTTTTAACATACTTTTTTATTTACCTTTAAAGATGTCTAGTTTCCCTTATCAAGTTGTAGTCTCCTTTTGGGCAGTTCTTAATTTCTTTATATCTCCAGTACCTATTTCCATGAACAAAATAGATACTTAATAAATGTTGCTTTCATAATGGTAATAATAACCAGACAATCAGTAAGTATCCTTTTATCCTGTAGTAATTACAGAGTGTCCTCAATCCTTCAGTTTGCTGGGGTGAAATAGCCAGGAAGATGGGGACATCACCTGTACTTTTGAGGACTTTATAATTTTGATGAGAACAGAAATTAAATCTTGGAAGAGCAAAAAATACTAAATCTCCTAATCTCTTCTCTTACCCTTCAATAAAGGCGAACTATTTTGGAGTCATTCCTATAAATAAAAGGACAGTTATAGAACTTCAGCTATGGAAGAAAGGAGATCTTTTCTACTTAGAAACGAACTATCATTTTAAAACTCATCAACTCCACAAAATGCCAACAATGAAGAAGTAAAGAACTAAACACTTTTACATGTTTTAAAAGCTGAGTCTTTATTTTATTAAATAGCAATGTGTAGGCCTCAAAATGAAAATGCAATTCATGATATAGGAATTTTTAAAAGGTCTTATAAAGTACATGGATAGTAATTTGATGATCTGTAATTCAGAATATTTGACTAATTTCCTAAACAACACCATCTTGGACACATACCAGCACAATATCAGGGATTAAAAATGTACTAGTTGAGTAGGTCCTTGTAAAAACTGTATATCTCCAACATTTACATGTAAAATCCATAGAAGAAGCCATCTTGATAAGGCGTTATACTTGCTGTTTGTTACTAGTAAGCCCTATATCTGCTTTTCCTGCCCTCCCAGGGCGGCAAGTTTGAAGACTTCATTTTTAAGACTCATCTGCCCACTGGCTTTTGATTATGAACTGCTAGAAGGAGGTGTGCCTGAGAACAGAAGGCGAAAGGAAGGCAGCAGCCCCTTTGCTTCTGCAGCAGTGTGAGTGCATGTGCAGTCCCTGCACTGTGCAGCCTTGATGGTGGCTCCCTCAGATCAGTGAGTCTGTGGACTCTCGAGCCCAGCAAACTCAGAGTGTGGCAAGCATTAAGTCCCTGCTCCACCTCAGTGCCAGTTCTGCCATGGGGGCTCTGGTAGATTCAGAAAGAGGAAGAATTCCTGGGCCCTGGGTACAGCCGCCATCCTATTTTCTTCATTTAGCCCTTTCAGCATGTTTACAACCAATTCCCTGTTAAAATTTTACTTCCATGCTTTTGTTGCCAGTCACTCAGTTGGAAATAACCAGAAAGCGTTCTGTTTTCCTAGCTGGAAACTAACATATTCAGTCTGAGACTTTTAGATAAGGGGCTTGGTTTTAATGAGGTTGACTGTGTTAGGAAAATAGAAGGTTTTTCGTAAGTTTGGCAAACAGAGCTGTGGGTCTTCTAAGTCATACTTGTTTAAGAATTCCTCTAGGAGCAGATTCTTTTTACTCTGGCCCAGTTTAAGGTAAACCTGTTCCATAGAAGCAGAGTTTTGCAGTTTCTTCATGTTTTGCAATTTTGCAGTTTTTTCACGTTGTACCTCTTCTTTCTGCTCCCTTTTCCCCATTTGGTAACTGCTCTGACTCCCATGGAGGCTGACTTGCTGACAACTTGCACCCTGGCAGATTAACACAATAGTGGAAAACATTGTCATCGGTCATTTAGATTAATGATATAGCAACAACTTTCAATGCATGGTTATCTCCACTAGGCATTTTCTTTTGAAGCATTTAATTTCTAATTTGGGATCAATATCCTACACTCATTAAAGACGTTTTAGGCATCAGTAAGGTATTACTTGTCCTGTGCACACTACAGTGGATGCTCTGGTACTACAGTATTATCAGAGCCAGCTTTGAGGTTCACTCTGAGTGGTTATCAGCAGTGAAACTATTTTTGTGTGGGTAGCCTCCTGATGCCTCAGGGAAGATCGGAAAGGTGCTCATGTTGTCCTTTTCTTAATCATTCCTTCATTCAATCCTTTATTCCAAACAAACACTTATTGATCATCATATGTAGCAGGTGCCATGCTAGGCACTGTGGAGACAGCCCTGGTTAAAACAGAACAAATGACACAGCATATGAGTCCAGGGCTCAGCTGCTCTGCCACTTGGAGCTTTGGAAACATGAGAAAGTTATTTTGAGCCTCAGTTTCCTCATCTACAGTATGCGGGAAATCATGGTACGGACTGCAGCTAGTTGTGCCTAGTTCTCCCCACACACATTTCCTCAAACTACTAAAGACAGAGCTTTTTATGTCCCTTTATTCCCTACTTTTCCTCAATATAGAACAGCACAGAAGGCCCTGAATTTTATGCAATTCCTTCCTTTCTCTGACTTGGATCTAGAGTTTCCAGATGCTTCTTTGTATTTTTCAGATAGAGTTTTCTGAGTTTCCAGATGCATTTTATATTTTGAGTATATTTAAGATTATATGCCTTCCTATTTAATATTTTTCTAACACAAAGATCATGGTTCTGTTACCTTGGACCTCATTTATATGCCTTCTGTATTATTTCTATCTGTGGTAGTGACGCTTTTTTTCTCTTTTTTTTTGAGACGGAGTCTCGCTCTGTCTCCCAGGCTGGAGTGCAGTGGCCGGATCTCAGCTCACTGCAAGCTCCGCCTCCCGGGTTCACGCCATTCTCCTGCCTCAGCTTCCCGAGTAGATGGGATTACAGGCACCCGCCACCACGCCTGGCTAGTTTTTTTTTTTTTTTTTTTTTTTTTTTTTTTTTGAAGAAACGGGGTTTCACCCGTGTTCCCCAGTTGGTCCGGATCTCCTGACCTCGTGATCCGCCCGTCTTGGCCTCCCGAAGTGCTGGGATTACAGGCTTGAGCCACCGCGCCCGGCCTTTCTTGAGCCACCGCGCCCGGCCTTGGTAGTGATGCTTTCAAAAAGTTGTGTTGAACACATTCTCTTTATTAATAAAGATATTTTTGTATAAAATCACTTTGCCAAGGTAATAAGGTACTGCTTCATAATCAGTGAATCTTCATTAAAAAGTCATCTTTGACATGTCCCAATTTAAAACAAAGGCTACAATAGTCATTATATCTGGTATAAGCTCTACTTTCTGCCTTATCTCCCAATTTAGCACATTCCTGGATTTAATATAGGATTGTCAACCACGATCTGGGGAAATATCAATGGCAGTGACAAAAAGAATGTTGTATACATTCAAAGCTTTCCCAAATAGTCTTTAAAATAATAAAAGAATGAAATAAAGTCAAACTACTATTGGGAATGTTTATATAACACTACTCATTTTTTTTAATGATTGTCCCTTCTATAATATAGACCATAGATAGGGATTTGTATAAATATTTGACATCACTTTAATTTGCCAAAATGACTATTTCTCTGTATAATGTTAGATTTGTGCTTTCAGGCTATTGTAGCCAGACAGCCCCCAAAAGTAGAGCTTGACATGATATGTGCATGCACAAAAGACTGAGCGAGAGAGAAAGAAAGAACATCAGAGAGAATGACAAGGAAAGAAAGGGAAGGAAGGAAGGAAGGAAGGAAGGAAGGAAGGAAAGGACTTGTGATCAGGTAGTTTATGTGGGAGGTGAGGTTGGAAGTGAAAAGGGAAAGGAGGGACCGCCCAGGCCTGCTGTGGGTGGCTGAGGCTTGATGCCACCAGTACCTTTTTGCCAGCATGTTTAATAGGATGCTTATCGAAATTGTCCACCTGAGGGAGGAATAGGAGAAGCTTTTATTTATCTCAGTCGCCCTTGAGCATGTGTGGGGACTGAGTGGGGGCTTACACCAAATATGGGCTGCATACAGGAGAGGCCCTGTTGATGGAGTGGGTGGAGCCTCTAAGAAAATGTCCCCTCCCCACCATCACTGGACTCAGAGATGAGACTGTGAGGCAGGAACCAGGCGACCAGTACTTGGTTGAAAAAAAATTAGATCAAATAGGACAAAAATTATTCATAAGGAAAATGATCCTATTGAAGATGGCATGCTTTCCTTGACTGCTAATATCTGTATTTCCATACTTGGTATAAAGACAACTTAGAGTTGGAGAGATAGAGATCATTGAGTTACTTAATTAAATATAATAAATCTGATGTTTTAACACTAGGTGGGATGATTAATTCTGTATTCCTGAACCTAGCCTCATTTGGAACATACCCCTGGGGCTCTTTATTCTTACATTTATAAATTATGAATTCAATGAGTCTAATATTTTGCTGATAATGGGTATATAATACATTAAGTCTTGCTTGCTTTAAACAGTTACTTTTCTTGATAGCAATTAGGATGGGAAAAAGAATGTCATTTGTCATGGTCTACATTTTCAGACTACAAACTATATTTATAGTTTGGCTTAGTGATGATAGCAATACAATTATTAAAGCAATATTAATGTAAACTCTCCAGAAATTTTAAAACAATTATAAAATAAAAGATGAATAAAAGCTGAAATGAAAAAATATGGTAAATGAGGACAATGAGCATTTTTTCAAGATATGTATGAGTGGATTTAGATGTAAGGATAAAGAAGAAAAGTATTGCATTGTCATATCTGGAAAGATATTCTGTGTTACTTTGACTTTTATGCCATCCAGAGCCTTCAATGTCTTCCTCTTTTTTTTTTATACTTTAAGTTCTGGGATACATGTGCAGAACATGCAGGTTTGTTGTTTTTAAGATCCAGCCCAAAGCAAGTCATTCAAGAGCTGCCACAAGCAGACTCCAGCCTTTCTCTCTAAACCACCTGACCCAGGTGCTTTAGAAATATTAACTCAGTCTGTATAAAATGTCTGTGATGTAGGTCCCATTATCATCTGTATTTTTCAGGTGAGGAAACTGAGGTACATGCAGGTTAAGTAACTTGCTGGCAATCATCAGCAAGTAAGTGGTGAGCCAAGATTCGGGAGGATGCTTTGCTCATGTGTAATTACTGAAAAGTCTCTTCTCTAGTCTGGTCTGAATCTCAGCCCTTCCTGTCTTCAGGAAATGTAAATGTACTGATTGAGTCCCATCTGTTGAGAATAACAGTGGGATTAATATCCATAGACTCTTCTTTGTGTGTGAGAGACAGCACAACACAGCTCCCTGTTCTGTACCTTTCGTCTCTGACTGGCATTGCCTGTCTCCTTCCCTAGACAGCGCTTTGGACAGAGTCCTGCAAGGCCCTCCTCAGTTAGGCCCAGCCAATCCCAAGACCATGTGTAGGCAACAGTCCACTGCCATTTTGCTAAGAAATTGCTCTTCCTGTGGTAGTTTCTAAACCTCACAAATAAGCGGTACAGATGTCTTTCCTCGACTGATGTTTGATTAGTCCCTTTTCCTCTGTGGTAGTTCGTTACCTCTGATAGCGTTCCTCAAGAATTGTACCACCTCTTAGATAAAATAGACATCTTGAACATGGAATCTGAGCTTCCTAATGTTTCCCTAACATCTTTATGGGAGAAGCACATATAACCTTGCAGATCTGTTGAATAGAATGTATGTAATGCCCAGCGTTGAATTTCAAGAGCCATGAATAGAGTAGAATTTGTTTACAACTTTTCATGTGCTTGACAACGTATAGAATATGCAGTTATCTTGAAAGTGTTTGTTTAGTTTTTACTTTTGGTTAGGATTTTTTTTAAATCAAAAGTGTTAAATCTTAGCAAGAGTGTAGTGGAGCTATTCTGACAAAAAGGGTGTGACTAGGAAGACTATTTCCACTTGTTACTATGTGTGTATGTAGGGGGGAGGGGATTTATTTCATAGTTTACCTTTATTACTTAAAATTATAATTTTTATATAAAATTTCATTTTATACAAGAAAAATTCTCAGTAGTAATAGGCATACCGATAAAAAAATTGCGTCTAACTCTTTAATCCATTGCCTCTTACACTTTATTATGCCCATGAATCCCCTGGGATCTTGCTAAAATTCAGATGTGGAGTCGGTGGGTACAGCCTGAAACCTGAGAGTGTGCATTCTAACAAGCTCCCAAGTGATGCTGAGGCTGCTGGCCTTCAAATCTATACCTTGAATAATAAGGAGAAGCCATACATGAGCCAGCTAATGCTTTACTTTCTTTCTTTCTTTCCTTCTGTCTTTTAAAAAAAATTTCCAGCACTATGACAGCATTTGTGCTTTTCCCCCAGCCCATCTAGAGTGGGCTTTGCATAGATAATAATAGTTTGCCTTCCTAGGTGTGGTGTGAAGATTCAGTGATATAAACCCTTGCTACTCAAACTATGATCTGTAAACCACCACCAGCAACAGCAGCCACCTGGCAGCTTGTTAGAAACGCAGAAGCTCAGGCCCCACCCAAGACCTATTGATTCATCTGCAATTTTTTTTTTTTTTGAGACAGGGTCTCGCTCTGTCGCCCCGGCTGGAGTGCAGTGGTGCGATCTTGGCTCACTGCAACCTCCGTCTCGTGGGTTTAAGCGATTCTCCTGCGTCAGCCACTGGGGTTGCTGGGATTATAGGCGTGCACCACCACGCTCAGTTAGTTTTTGTATTTCACCTTGTTGGCCAGGTTGGTCTTAAACTCCTGGCCTCAAGTGATCCACCTGCCATGGCCTCTTAAAGTTCTGGGATGATAGGCGTGTGCTACCGCACCTGACCTCATCTGCATTTTGATAAGATGCCTCAGTGGCTTGTGTGTACATTAAAATTTCAGAAACATTGATGTAATCCAGATGGAGTAACTGGTGCATAGAAAGTGCTCAATAGATTCTAACCGTTACCCTTTGAGTTCTTAAAACCATATGATTATTTATATTCTAATTTGCATTTGAGAAGATTAACACTATTTGTAAAGAAAAGGACTAGGGTTGTAACCTAGATCTTTTGATTCCAAAACCTGTGCCCTTAATACTGCATAACCTTTTCCCCGAAGTGAATTTCTTGAATAGTGAGGGCCTTGGTGGCTCTCACCTCTCCTTTCAACTCCCCTTAATCAGGCACCTTACTTTTGAAAGTCCAGCAATGCTCATGAAGGTGCTCCAAACAGGGTTCCCTTGCTGAACACCATGTCGTTTTCCCCAGTCAGAGCACTACCTGTTACTTGCTCGGCAATCGTATTCCTGCAGGTTGCAGCAAAGGCTAGCCATGTTAATTCCTCCAGAGGTGTTTTCTGCCTTATGCAGGGTTTTCTGAACGTAATCCTTTTGCTCAAAGGAAGTACTCCTCAGGAGCAAATGCTATACTTTGCAAGGTTGGAGGGGATGTGTTTTAGCATGGAAATGGGAGTGGGGTGGTGTGTGTGTGTGTGTGTGTGTATGTATATGGGTATGTGTAGATGTTTGTCTGTAGAGATTTCTGCTCGCATCCCTGAATCCCAACTCTTTTTTTTTTATTATTAGTATTTCTTTCTTTCTTTTTATTATTATTATTATACTTTAAGTTCTAGGGTACATGTGCATAACGTGCAGGTTTGTTACATATGTATACTTATGCCATGTTGGTGTGCTGCACCCATCAACTCGTCAGCACCCATCAATTCGTCATTTATATCAGGTATAACTCCC
>NW_016805139.1:3593281-3652702 GCF_001698545.2 Rhinopithecus bieti | reverse complement strand
CTCATCCTTATTTCAAGCTGCATAGAAATCCATGCTGTATATGTGCCACATTTTCTTAATCCAGTCTGTCACAGATGGACATTTGGGTTGATTCCAAGTCTTTGCTATTGTGAATAGTGCCGCAATAAACCCAGCTCTTGACAGACACCCAATCCATTTACATGAACAGCTATATTACGGAGACCATTTGCCCCATTCTGATTATGCCACTTAAGAATTTAAATAGGATTTTTGTTCTGACTTCACTTTCAAGTTTTAAGAAACAAGCTAATAGACTGTAGCCTTACTGTGATAGATTTAGCTATGTCTCTTTCTCTTAATTGCTTCACATTTAAACTTGAGGTGCTTTTCAATTTGCTCTTGTTTCTCACCTCACAGGCACTGACTGATTTAGTTTCTTTTAGCATATTTGCTAATAGGAATTGATTGGCTTTGCTGATTCTCATTAGGACTGTTTTGAGTTGGACAGCTTCATTTAAAATTGAAGATATTGTGTACAATTTTTGTTTATCCCCTGGTTTTGTCTCTTGAATTAAGACCACTCCCCAGAAAATGAAGTCAAAAGTCTAGAAGAAAGCAAGTTAGGTCTCTAATAGTTTTCCATTCTTCTTTTGTTAATTTTTGCTATCTACACTTTGACTTATACGGTTAGGGTTTCTAAATGTGTCTTTGTGTTGGGGATAGTATAATATTGTAGAGGAAGATAACACTTTTTCAGGCTTATTTGGACAGGTATGAAGTAAATGAAAAAAATTTGCTACGCCATCCTAGATCAACTTGGAAAGACATTTCTTTAGTACTAAAATGTGATAGTAGAGAAAGCCTGCCATTGGTAAATGTGAGACTCAGGCAAATCTGGTAGGTTACATCAAACTATTCTGGTTCCAGTGATACTTGCAAACAAGGATTTACTAGGCCAGCATAATGAAGAAATGCTTCTCTCCTTTGTACCTGTTTTCCTATATACATACAATACACACAATGCTTTGCCTTTAATGCAAATCATTTTAAGACAGTATGAATTTGGAAATTTCTAATGACATAGAATATTGCAGTTGTCATATAGTACAAGATGAAAAATAATAGTCTATCAAGTGGCACCAATTTTTTTATGAATTTCCTTTTCATTCCTAGTTTGTTGATGGTTTTTTTTTTTTTAATTATACTTTAAGTTCTAGGGTACATGTGCACAACGTGCAGGTTTGTTACATATGTATACATGTGCCATGTTGGTGTGCTGCACCCGTTAACTCGTCATTTACATTAGGTATATCTCCTAATGCTATCCCTCCCCGCCACACCCCACTACAGGCCCCGGTGTGTGAAGTTCCCCACCCTGTGTCCAAGTGTTCTCATTGTTCAATTCCCACCTATGAGTAAGAACATGGAGTGTTCTGTTTTCTGTCCTTGCGATAGTTTGCTCAGAATGATGGTTTCCAGCTGCATCCATGTCCCTACAAAGGACACAAACTCATCCTTTTTTATGGCTGCATAGTAGTCCATGGTGTATATGTGCCACATTTTCTTAATCCAGTCTACCATTGATGGACATTTGGGTTGGTTCCAAGTCTTTGCTATTGTGAATAGTGCCACAATAAACATACGTGTGTAAGTGTCTTTATAGTAGCATGATTTATAATCCTTTGGGTATATACTCAGCAATGGCATGGCTGGGTCAAATGGTATTTCTAGTTTTAGATCCTTGAGGAATCGCCACATTGTCTTCCATAATGGTTGAACTAGTTTACAGTCCCAGCAACAGTGTAAAAGTGTTCCTATTTCTCCACATCCTCTCCAACACCTGTTGTTTCCTGACTTTTTAATGATCGTCATTCTAACTGGTGTGAGATGGTATCTCATTGTGGTTTTGATTTGCATTTCTCTAATGGCCAGTGATGACGAGCATTTTTTCATGTGTCTATTGGCTGCATAACTGTCTTCTTTTGAGAAGTGTCTGTTCATATCCTTTGCCCACTTTTTGACAGGGTTGTTTGTTTTTTTCTTGTAAATTTGTTTGAGTTCTTTGTAGATTCTGGATATTAGCCCTTTGTCAGATGGGTAGATTGTAAAAATTTTTTCCCATNTTTTTTTAATTATACTTTAAGTTCTAGGGTACATGTGCACAACGTGCAGGTTTGTTACATATGTATACATGTGCCATGTTGGTGTGCTGCACCCGTTAACTCGTCATTTACATTAGGTATATCTCCTAATGCTATCCCTCCCCCGCCACACCCCACTACAGGCCCCGGTGTGTGAAGTTCCCCACCCTGTGTCCAAGTGTTCTCATTGTTCAATTCCCACCTATGAGTAAGAACATGGAGTGTTCTGTTTTCTGTCCTTGCGATAGTTTGCTCAGAATGATGGTTTCCAGCTGCATCCATGTCCCTACAAAGGACATGAACTCATCCTTTTTTATGGCTGCATAGTAGTCCATGGTGTATATGTGCCACATTTTCTTAATCTAGTCTACCATTGATGGACATTTGGGTTGGTTCCAAGTCTTTGCTATTGTGAATAGTGCCACAATAAACATACGTGTGTAAGTGTCTTTATAGTAGCATGATTTATAATCCTTTGGGTATATACTCAGCAATGGCATGGCTGGGTCAAATGGTATTTCTAGTTTTAGATCCTTGAGGAATCGCCACATTGTCTTCCATAATGGTTGAACTAGTTTACAGTCCCAGCAACAGTGTAAAAGTGTTCCTATTTCTCCACATCCTCTCCAACACCTGTTGTTTCCTGACTTTTTAATGATCGTCATTCTAACTGGTGTGAGATGGTATCTCATTGTGGTTTTGATTTGCATTTCTCTAATGGCCAGTGATGACGAGCATTTTTTCATGTGTCTATTGGCTGCATAACTGTCTTCTTTTGAGAAGTGTCTGTTCATATCCTTTGCCCACTTTTGACAGGGTTGTTTGTTTTTTTCTTGTAAATTTGTTTGAGTTCTTTGTAGATTCTGGATATTAGCCCTTTGTCAGATGGGTAGATTGTAAAAATTTTTTCCCATTCTGTAGGTTGCCTGTTCACTCTGATGATATTTTCTCTGCTGTGCAGAAGCTGTTTAGTTTAATTAGATCCCATTTGTCAATTTTGGCTTTTGTTGCCATTGGTTTTGGTGTTTTAGTCATGTAGATGTCTATTAGGTCCACTTGAAGTGGCACCGATCTTAAACAGTGTCTATACATATGTTATGTGTGTGTATGTGCATGTGTGTGTGTGTATTTGTGGCAGGATGAATTTCAGTCCATCAGCTCAGGTGGGTAAGTACTGTGACTTTCTATTCTATAACTCAACTTAGTTTTTTTATTTTGAGCTCCTAGTTTGTTAAGAGTGGGCAGAATGTTAGCTGTCTCCTGAAGTTCCATCCCCACATGACCATCTTGGTGTGGTTCAATAATTCCAAGACCCTACTCTGTTTCAACAAATTGAAGTAGGGGGAGGGAGAATGGTTGCTGGCCCCCATATTGCCATTGAGGTGTTTAGAGTTCTGGTGACCATGGTCCCTCAGGTCCCACTTTTTGCTGTGTGGTGCCATTTTTAGGGCATAGACATCCTTCCCTGGCCTGTCTATGGTCCTGCCTTCCCAGGCATACAATACAGCTGACCTCTCTGGGATATGACCATCTGACCATCTCTTTGGTTCTTGGGAATCCTGCTCTTTTTCTTTTTTAAACTCCTTCCAACCTTGAGGAATCCTCTCTTGGTCTTAGAGAAGTCCATCTTCCTTCATATGTATGCCTGCTCAGTCCTCTCCTTTTAGGTTTTTGGGAACTAAAGCTGGGTTTTCTGCTGGAGAGCTCGTTTCTGCCCTCCCCTGAGGCACTGAACAAGGACCTAAATGGGGAGAGGACAGTGGGAAGAGGCAGATACAGAAAAGACTTTTTTCAATAGAAGGATAATACCTCAAAGTATCATCTCTGTACATATCCTAGGATTTAATCATGTATATTTCTTTGTGTCAGGACATTCCAGAACACTGTGCTGTTGGCTTTTCCTTTAAGTTGCGGAGTCTGCAAGTGACCTGAAACCAACAAGTTGTTCATCCATTTTCCCTAGCAAATAGGCTATTTGGTATAAGAGACACAAATTGTTCAGTGAAATTACCTTTCTCTTACAAGTTTTTAAGGATAATTAATTTTAGGTGGCTGGCAAATATAATGTGAAAAGAAGTGGATTGTTAAGTAGCTATGTGAGGTCAGCTTTTCTCTCCCTCCTAATAAGGCACTTAAAATCTTACCTTTTAAGTATATTGCTTGATTATTGTGAATTACGTTTGCAGTGTGACAAATATTTTTAAAAAAACAAAGGATTTTCATGGAGGGAAATCAACTCAGAAATAAACGAATGGGTGTGAAATCCTTTCATTGCTACAATAATAGGATAATTTATATAATACCTCAAGCATCCAAATCTTTTAATAGCTTTTTTGAAATATAAAAGACTGAAAAAAATCATTTATGCCTGTTCCCACCCTCACTGAGTATTTATTTGAAAAACTTCTTGTTCAGTTAATGCTCTCTTGAAAAATAATAGCAGCCTTGTCTTGAATGAAAAGAATTGAATTCTTATGGTTTTCTTCTCAGAAATTTCTATGGTAGTTGTGGGGAAAATGTTTTCCCATTAATAAGGTTTATCCTTTTTTTTCTTTCAGTATTCTGATAATAGCTTATGATACCATATCCCACTTCACATTTTTAGCACTTGTTCAAATCTCATGCCTACATTTTTTATCAGATTTCATTTTTCTGTATTAGATTAACCACTTCCCAGGCCCACACCACCTCACCTCTAGATGTCTATGGTAAAGTAATGATTCTCAAACTATCCGTAATGAAGGAACAAGTTTCCAAATTCACACTCTCAATTCTTGTACTAATCTCACAGACAGAAAACAAGCAGCTGGCAGATTGGCCACTTTGTTTACAGCTCTGCAGGTTGTACAGGAAGCATGGGGCAGGCATCTGCTTCTGGGGAGGCCTCATGGCAGAAGGCAAAGCAGAAGCAGATGTGTCACATGGCAAAGACAAGTGCAGGTGGGGCAGGGCATATACTTTTCAATGACCAGATCTCTCAAGAAGTCACTCACTATCTTGAGCTCAGAGCCAAGAGGATAGTATAAATCAGTTGTGAGAAATCTGCTCCCAAGATCCAATCACCTCCCACCAGGTGCCACCAACAACACTGAGACTACAATTCAACTTGAAATTTGGGTGGGGACAGCATCCAAACTATATCACTATCTTTAACACTCTCTTGTGCCATTCTAGATATCTTCCTAAAATACTTCTGCTTCCTACAATGAAATCCCTGCTCACCATGCCGGGGCCTAAGACCCTGCAAAATCTGGCAACACTCTGCCTGTGTCCTAGCCACACATCTTAGCCTTCTCTATCATTCTTTCTCTTTCCTGAAAAGCAATTCCTGAGTACTCAACCAGAAATAACCTTTGTCCCTTACACCTGGCTGCATTGATTCCTAGATTTCCTGATTGCCAATAACATATTGAAATACAAACTGCTCTCTAATTGTCTTATGTTTTAAATGGATTGCTTATTTTAATTAATGAGTAACTTGTGGATTTGGTGGGCAAAAACCATGGAATGTTCCCAGTCAAGGGAAGAGTGAAGCAGGGAGCAGGCCACCATGTCTACAGGGGTTGAGGTGGAGGTGGCATAAGGAGAGACAGGAATTCTTAACCTTGGGTCTTTAGAGAGATCATTTGGGGAGTGTGTCCCTGATCTGAAGAGGTTTTGTTTGTGTGTGTGTGTGTGCATGCAACCACACACATGCAGAGGAGAGTATTTATAGAGGGGAGTACTACAACTTCTGAATATCTACTTTTAATTGAGTTTTTATTGAGAGAATTATAGATTCACATCTAGTTGTAAGCAATAATACATGGAGCTCCCATATATCCTTCATGCAGTTTCCACCATTGGTAGCATCTGGCAGTGCTATAGTCCAATAACACAAGCAGATTATTGACATTGAATCAATCTACCTGTCTTATTCAAGTTTCCCCAGTTTTTTGTGTACTCATGTTGATGCACGTGTGTGTTTAGTTCTATTCAAGTTTATCAAATGTGAAGACTCCTGTACTAACCATCAGAGTCATAGTACACAACAGCTCCATCACCAAAAGGACCTGTCCTGTCTCCTTTTTATAATCACACTCACTCCATTCCTCCAGCCCTGCCCTGATCCTAACCCTTGGCAACAGCTCATCTCTCCTCGATTTCTAAATTTTTGTCATTTCAAAAATATTACATAAATGGAAGCCTATAGTATGTAACTTTTGGAGATTGGCTTTAAAAAAATAACTCAACATTACTCTCTGGAGATTCATCTTAGTGGCTACATGTACTAATAGTTCCTTTTTATTGCTAAGTAAATATCCCATGGTATAGATGTATCAATTTGTTTAACCATTCACCTATGGAAGGACATCTCGGCCGATTCCATTTTTAGGCTATGACAAATAATGCTTTTATGAACATTCACATACAGGTTTGTATGTGAACAGAAGTTTTTATTTCTCTGAAATAAATGCCCAAGAGTTCAATTGCTGGGTCATATGGTAGTTGCATGTTTTACATAATCCTTAAAACTCATTATGTAAAATTGCTTCCCAACTCCACACTTCTGTATTATGATATAAAGTTTGGTTGCTGGAGCAGTTATGACTCTGATAATAATCCCTAAATTCAACCTTTTACTTTTAAAAGTTTTTTTTTGCCTTCTTCAAAATAATTATCTTAAAACATATGTGTCATATTATACTTTCAGCAAACATATAAGCTTAGTGGAATTTTATAGGAAATTGAGACACGGAGGAATTAAATAACTTGGGTCATATAGAGAATTAATATCATGGTCTGAAGCAAATCCCAAGACCCTTAAAGTAGAGTTTTAAAGCTTCATTTGGTGACACATTAATGGGACATGAAATCAACTATGTCAGTCACAACCAGAATGTTTCTACAAAGATATAGACCAGACTAGATCCAAAATATCATTGCGCATTGCAAATAGTAAGAGTATGTATTATATACTTTTTGTTGCATTTTTATGTATATGTGTGCATATCCAATTACCTGAAATTGGATGATGGTTAGAAGTGCTGGAAAACTCTGTTCTTACAGCTTAGCTCTTTTCATTGAAATTCCCAGATAATTATCCTGTAATTTCCCTGTGCCTAAAAAAGTCTTATAATACTCAAACTAGAATAGAGGTACAATTTATAATTCTTAATTAATATCAGAATAAATGTGAGTTAGAAAGAGATCTTCTCTTATCAGAAACTTATTAAAACGCTATTTGTTGCTTTATGGAACTTTACTTTCTTTGTCACTTAAAACACACTTCTTACACAAATCCTCCAGATTATAGAAAAAAGGGAATACTAGCCAACTCATTTGATAAAATTAGCTTAACTTTGATAACTGAAATGGCTTGGCTGTGTCCACACCCAGATCTCATCTTGAATTGTAGCTCTCATAATCCCCACGGTGGGAGGTCATTGAATCATGGGGGTTGTTTTTTTCCTGTGCTGTTCTCATGATAGTGAATAAGTCTCATGACATCTGATGGTTTATAAAGGGCAGATCCCCTGCACATGCTCTCTTGCCTGCCACCAAGTAAGACATACCTTTGCTCCTCCTTCACCTTCTGCCATGATATTGAGGCCTCTCCAGCCATGTGGAACTGTGTGTCCATTAAACCTCTTTTTCTTTATAAATTACCCTCTCAAGTATTTCTTCAGAGCAGTATGAAATGGACTAATACAATAACAAAACATTACAAGGGCAGTACAAGCAGTTAGATGTTAGAGGACTTCCCCAAGGTTACACATTTAGAAAGTGTTAGGGCCAACACCCAACTCCAAACTTTCAGACACCCAATAATGTGGTTTTCCTGAAATTGTATTCTGACTCTTGGTGGGGTATTTTCAAAGCAGCATATTACGGTTAAGTTGATTTTGTTATAAACAGACTGGATATGCCAGCACTTTCACATAAGGGTTATTTAACTGGCAACCAAGAAGACTAGGGAAGCCAGACTGACTGTCTACAGATACTGGGCAGGGCCATCAGGCGGGAAAGGGAGAAGATTGTTTCTGCCTTACACCAAAGGCAGAATTAAGATCTAAGTTTGTTAGTTAGAAGTAAGGAAACTGCTTCACCAGAAAAAAAAAAAAAAAAAAAAAGACAATTCTAAGAAAGCTGTCCAGGGATGAAAGAACTGCCTAACACAGTCTTAGACTAATCAAATGAAGTATTCATTAACCCACGAGAAAACCATGTATTCTGGCTGCTGGAGACAAATTCTTTCATTGGACCAAATGTTCTTTAAGGTATTTTCCAAATCCAAGTTCCTAGGAATCAACTGATAAATGACTTTTCCCCCATTAGTCATTTATCTCTGCACATTCTGCCCACATACCACATTTCCTTGCAATCTGTTTAGAGTTGAAGGGATTATTTCTAATTGAAACCTTTACTACCATGATTTTATTTCAAGTAGACATAATTTATCAAACACTGAGCTTAAGAAATAAGCATTTTTTTCCTCATAGCATTTTGAGTTGGGTCATAAGCTAATTACTTCATATTGTGGAGTGGATTAGAATGGAATGGAATGGAATGTGAAATTCAGTATTATCAATATAAAATAGAGCCTGTTTGATCGTAATCCTCAAGAAGTAGGTGGGGACAGGTATTACTCAATTGGAAATTGCAATAGAAAGGAAAAGTGATTTGCCCAGTCATGGGGCTGATTACACAGCTAATATATGGTTACACAACTAATGAATCCTGGACCTGTTAATGTTCTTTGGTGACTCCTTGAATAAATATTAAACTTTCCACAAGAGACTACACCCAAATAGAAACTACTGACTTCTAGTGAGGGCATTTTCAAGAGGTTCTAGTCCAAACGAAAGTTATTTATTATTTATCTGATAAAACTCACTTCTACTTTGCTTACTAATATGCTACTGAAATGTTAAAAAAAAAATAGAAGATGCTCTCTTCTTTTCATAGTGTTTCTTTCGGAAAAAAAAGAGGTTACTTTATATATAGACACTTCTATTCTGAAAGCAAAGCATTCTAAACCATATGATTTTACCCCACGGACTTAAATTTTAAACTTCTCTGCATAACATATTGAAGCCTGTGCCAAGTGCTATCTGGAAAAACGTGAGTATAATTAAGACAATCAAGTGATTCAGTCCCTACCTTTTTACATTGTAGTGTCAGCTAGGAACAACATGTATGTTTCTTCTTCCACGTACTTTCCATTTTATCCTGTTGTATTTGACATCAAATGTCTGTCTGCTGCACCAGAGAAAAGAGGGGATGTTGGCTCCGATGTATGACAGGTGTCACTCATAACAGTAACAATAGGGGATTTGGTTAAGTTTTCATTTGTAAAATTCTAGAGACTTGATTTGAAGAGATATAGGAAGGAGCAATGAGGGGAGTTGGTAATGTGAGAGCAAAAGCGATTACTGTGCTGAAAGGAAGTATGTAATAGAGCAGGTTGACCAGGTTGTGAAGAAAACTATATTTTCCTCCCTAGGGCTTCTTGTCTTTGTAACTTGCTGAATGACCCCTTGGACATTTAAAAATATTCACGCATCAAGAGGAAGATGACAGGTGAGAAAGCCAACCTGAAAATCAACCTTTGCCTCTGCGGCTTGAGCTTGTTTTCCTAGTAAATTACCTCTGCTGCTGATGGCATTGCAGATCTGGGAATTTTGCATTCCCCTAATCCTAGAGAGCATACTAAAGATTTTTTAGAAATTGTTCTTTGTGGCTCCAGACTGCAAGAGGTGTAAGAAGTCCCACATGTTGCCAGCAACCCTAAGAAGGTATTTAGACCGATTCCAATTGACATAATTTATCAAAAACTGAACTTAAAGGATTAGTACCGAGAGGACTGGCAGAAGCCTTTTGCTGTTAGATTTGCAGCAATTGTTTGCACTAGAACTATAAAGAGGAGAGCCAGTTCTGTGTGTTTGGGTAGAGAGGTAGCTTAGTTTCTTGGCCCTTTTCTCCCCCTAGACAAAGTTAGAGCAGCAATTTTTATGTCTTATTCCTTAGAGAGAGGAATTTTGGTGATTAAAGAGGAAGCAAAAGATGTTAAAAGTTCCAATTTAATTTGATTTAATTTCTTTTGAGACAGGAACTCGCTCTGTCATCCAAGCTGCAGTGCAGTGGCATGATATTGGCTCACTGCATCCTCAACCTCCCAGGCTCAAGTAATCCTCAGCCTCCTGAGTAGCTGAAACATAGGCATTTACCACCATGCCCAGCTAATGTTTGTGTTTTTTATAGAGAGAAGGTTTCCCCATGTTTCTCAGGCTGGTCTCAAACTCCTGGGCTCAAGTGATCTGCCTGCCTCGGCCTCTCAAAGTGCTGTGATTACAAGTGTAAGCCACCAGTTGGCCTCATCTAATTTAAAGATATTTTTGGAACAAACAAGATGACTGAACAGAAGCAGCTGTGGTCTGCAGCACTCACAGAGAGGAATGAAAAGGGATCAGTGAATTCAGCACCTTCAACTGAAATATCCAGGTTCTCACATTGGGACTGACTAGGCAAACAACTTGACCCACATAGAACCAAGGAAAGCAGGAACGGTGTTGGTGGAGGTTGGCCCACCTGGGAGCCACACGGAGCCAAATGAACCCCCACCCCCAGCCAAGGGAAGCGGTGAGTGATTGTGTGACCTGCCTGGGAAACCACGCATCTCCCACGGACCTTTGTGACCCACGGATCCGGAGATGACGTCGTTAGCCCACATCACCAGGGCCTTGGGTCTGATACACAAACTTGTGTGGAGTCTCCGTAGAGCAGTCACTCAGGCACACGTAGAGACCCAAGAGTTTTACATACTCCGGCCCCAGGAGTATGTAAAGCCCTGCACATCCTGCATATACATCCCTGAACTTAAAATAGAAGTTGAAGAAAATAAAATAAAATAAAATATTTTGACCATTTTGTAATTTTTTAATTTTGTTCTTTTACCTATTTACTATATGCTTTAATTAAATTGTCATTTTTTGACAATTATAGATTCACATGTAGTTGTAAGAAATAATACAAGATACTATACAATGATAATACCTTGTCAAACTATGGGACAATATTATACCCAGGATATTGACATTGATGCAACTAGTATATAGAACATTTCCATCATCACAAGCGTCCCTCATGTTACCTTTTTATAGCCACAACCAGTTCCCTACCACATCATCCTGGCTTTGACTCCTGGAAATCAATATTTTTGTCACTTTCAAGAATGCTACATAAATGGAATCATATATTCCATAACATGTGAGACTGACTTTTTCACTTCACAATTTGCTGGAAATTCATCCAGGTTGCTGTGTATCAGTAGCTGATTCCTTTTTACTGCTAAGGAGTATTGCATGAATGGATATACCACAGTTTTTTTTAACCATTCACCTGTTGTTGAATATCTGGACTGATTCCAGGTTTGGTTATCACAAATAAATATGCTAATAACATATATGTACAGGTTTTTGTATAAACATAGCTTGTATCTTTTCTGTTTTTTTATTTGTCAGTTTTGCTACAGATTTGTCAATTTTATTGATCTTTTCAAGGAACAAGCTCATTGATTTATTTACATTTTCTAATGCATTTCTGTTTTACTTCAGCGATTCCTGCTCTTATCTTGATTACCTTCTTCCTTCTGCTTGCCTTGGGTTTATTTTGTTTTCTGTTTATCTAGGTTTTTGAGGTGGGACCTTAATGTTTTTTTTCTTTTCCATTCTATGCATTCAGAGCTATTAATTTCCCTTTCTTCACTGTTTTATCATGTCCAACAAATTTTGAAATATTTTATATTTATTTTCATTCAGTCAATGTATTTTTTTAAAAAATTCTTTGAGACATCCTCTTTGACATACAGCCTATTTAAAAATGTATTGTTGGGTTTCCAAGTGTTTGGAGATTTTCTTATTTTTTTGTTATTAATTTCTAGGTTGATTATGTTGTGGTTGGAGAACACACTGTATAAGTTTCAATATTATTATTTTAAATTTTTTTGAGGTATTTTTATGACCCAGATATTGTCTACTTTGTATATGTTCTGTGGAAACTTGAAAGTAATGTGTATTCAGTTGTTGGTGGGTGGAATATTCTATAAATACCAATTAGGTTGTGTTGGATGATAATGTTGAGTTCTTTTATGTTCTTTGGTGATTTCTATCTAGCTGTCTTATTAAGTGTTGAGAGCTGTGTTGGAGTCTTCTACTATAATTGAGGATTGTACATCTCTCCTTTAGTTCTATCAGTTTTTGTTTCACATTTTTTTTAGCTCTTTTGTTTGGCATACAAACATTTAAGACTTTTATGTCTTTTGGTGGATTTAAATTTGCTCTGCTAATCTCTATTCTAATTTATGTATTTAGGCCATTTACATTTCCCATCATTTTTCATATATTAGGACTTCAGTTTGTCATTTTATTTTTCGTTTTCTATTTGTTTTCTCTGCTTTTAACTTTTCTGCTTTCTTTTTTACACCTTCCTATGGGATATTTGAACATTACTTATAATTCCATTTTGATGTTTCTGTAGAGCTTTTGAGCATATCTTTTTATATAACTTTTTAGTGGTTGCTCTAAGTATTACATTTTATATACAGAATTGTCATTGTCTATTGGTGTCATAATTTTACCAGTTTAAATGAAATATAGAAAATTATCTCCTTTTATGTCCTTTTACCCCCACTCTATTTATAATTGTTTTAAATGTTTTCTACATATAACATTTAGAATGACACCATATATTATTTTTTGTGAAATACAGCTTTTAAAAAAAACTTAAGAGAAAGAAAGTTAATAGTATTTACCCATATTTTTGCCAACTGTGTTCTTTCTTCCTTTCTGATATTTCAAGTTTCCTTCTTTTACTGTCTTCTTTCTGTTCAGTGAATTAAAAAAAAATTTTTTTTTGAGATGGTGTCTTGCTCTGTCACCTAGGCTAGAGTGCAGTGGCGCAGTCTCAGCTCCCTGCAATCTCTGCCTCCTGGGTTCAAGGGATTCTCCTACCTCAGTCTCCCGAGTAGCTGGGACTACAGGCATGTGCCACCACACCTGGCTAATTTTTGTATTTTTAGTAGAGATGGGGTTTTGCCATGTTGGCCAGACTGGTCTTGAACTATTGACCTCAGGTGATCCACCCACCTTGGCCTCCCAAAATGCTGGGATTATAGGTATGAACCACCGTGCCCATCCACAGTGAATTTTAATTAGCTTTTCATATGGGGTAGATCTGCTGGCAACAGATTTTCTTAATTTTTCTTCATTTCCTTAATTTGAGAATGTCTTGATTTTCTCTCCATTACTGAAGTATGTTTTGCTAGTTAGGATTCTCAGTTGACAGTTCCTTTCAGCAGTCGAAAAAACATTGTGCTACTTTCTTCTGGCTTCTATGATTTCTCATAAGAAATCTGCTGTCATTCTACTTGTTTCTCCCATATAAGTAAGATGTAATTTTTCCTCTCTAATGCCACTCCAGTAAGGAAAGGGAGGGATGCTTCTTTGTTAATAACATGTAGAAATAAAAGTCCAGATTTCCCTCTCAGTTTCCTTTGACACCAATAGTGAAGCTTCTCATTACCGCTAGGAGTGAGTGGTAGTTCTGGCTCCCCACATGATCTCCGGTAACACCATAGTGGCTGTGGCCCCATCACCACTGTGACGTTGAAAAAATCTTAATTCTCCACTAGGCCTATTCTGACACCATTTCAGTGGGGATTCAGGATGGTATCTTGATACTGCTGGGTGAAGATAGAAGTCTAGAATGATACGTGGTTTCCACTAGTACCATGGGTAAGGAAATTGTTATTGGCTAATGGAGATAAAAGCCTGTTTCCATACTTAGTCATCTCTAACATCACTCTGGAAGGAGTGTTTTGAGCACTCATAAAAGCACTGGAAGGTAGAAGTCTATGTTCCCTACTTGTCCTTTGTTGGTGTGGTTGGATATGAGGCCACACTGTTTTCCTGTCATGTTTGGCAGGGATACAGTAGTGATCATCTAGAAGTTTTCTGTCTTGATAGGCTGCTCCTTTACTGGTCTATTGGCTACAGAAAGCAGACTTTTGTTGAAACTTTTTTCTTCTTTGTACCCACTGGTGTTTTTGGGTTGCTGGATTCGTTAGCTCAAAGCCTGGAATAAATGAAGCAAAAAAACCACATGGGGCTTATTGTTTCTTGGGTCCTGTGATTTTTAGCTGGTTTGCTTTCTTTTCTCTACCTTTTATAGGCTTCTTATGTTTGTTTTATAATGGCTTGGGGTTTTAGTTGTACTTAGTAAAAATAATAAGGAAAAGTACGTCCTACTCTGTCTTCCTGGAAGTGGAAGTCCATTCTTTCATGTTTTCTAAAAAAAAGTTGCTTACATAATTATTTTATAATATTTTTCTTATAATTATTGTATATGAAATTCTTGGAGACCTGAATCTTTTTTTTCCTTGCTGCCTTTCATTCATGCTTATTTGTTTCTTTATGTTCAGTGATTCTGATTTGAGCCCACAACTGGTCTACCCAAACCTGCGCTGATTCTAAGACTTATATTGAAGATATTTTTCTTTTTTGAAAATGTACTTTTGCTTCTGCTAGATGCCAGAATATGCTACCATTTACCATCTTCACTGGGTCTGAAATTTAATTCAATTTAATTCAGCCTCAGGTTCAGCTTGTCCTTATTGCCTCTGTGTCAAGGCTTAGTCTCTTGAGTGTCGTGCCGATATCAGCCTCTTTCTTTAGGGCATCCCTGCCTTCCTTTCTCCTAGGAGTGTGTGTGTGTGTGTGCACGCACGAGCATGTGCTTATGACTCAGTGCTCAGGTTTTAGCTCATGGTATTTTTTAGAAGTGGAGGACTCCCTTGAAGACTGTTCTTACTTTCTATTAGTCTAGACATTTAATAAAATTATTTTCTAGTTTTGTAGAGAGAGAGATGTGCTGCCAGAAGCTGAAACTATTTCTTTTTATTCCCTATTTTCAAACATTAAAAAAAAAAAAACCATGAAAACTCACTCAAATCAACTCTGAAATTCCATTGAGAACATCTCATAACATTAGACCTACTTTTCCCAAGCTATACTCTGTGGAAATGTAATATCCTGTGATATAAATAGTAGTAGGATTTTCCTCAAAGCAATGTTCCATGGTAAAAAAGAAATTGGGGAAATCACACATAATATATCTGCTGCCCTTAAAAATACATCGTGCATATTATCATGTAAAGGCTCTGAGAATTTTTACAGTAAATAAAGTTTTAAAATAGTGATTAACTCTGCATTTCCCAAACTTATTTGCATGTGGAAGCCTAACCTTCTTTATTTGTTTCCTTTATTTATAGAAGTATCTGTTCACATCTCACAGGATATTCAAGCTGTATGGAACAGTTGGTTAATGCTGAATTAAAAGCTCTGTTAAAAAGGCTTGCACTTGCAGTTAGAGGATATTGGTTCTAGTCCTGACTTTGTGAAGCTGTGGGACACTGGACTGGTGCAGAACCTGTTTAAATCCATTTCTTTCTTTATTAAGAGGTTGAAAGAAATTATTTCTAGGGCATTTTACAGCTTCATTGTGCTCTTCTCTTAATCAATAGAGTCACCAATGCCTCCTCTTGTAGTAGCAGAATGAGAGCCTTGGAATAGTATCAGAAATGTGTGCTGCTGCTTTTCCAGGCTTACAATGCTCCTTACCACCCCAGCATTCGCTTCTCATGCTTTCCATTGCGGGGGACGTGCCTTTCCTGGAGTTTCCAGAGCCACCACTCATTTGTACCCAGGTTACGTATTTCTTGTTAGAGCTAGTTTCTGTTTTTCCAATCACTATCACAACCAACTAGGCCAGTAATGTAACTTCAAGGAGAGGAACCCATAATGATTGTGCCTTCCCAGCCTGTGTTAATTAAGATGAACAGACTGACCTTGAATGACAGTTATTAGTTTAGCTGCTGTTCTATTTCCCCAGATTTATTGGCTCAAAGTGAAAAGAGCACTCAATCTTGAGACTGTATTTGAGGACCAGTTCTATGATCTTGGGTCACCATTTTAGCCCATCTGAGACATGCATTCTTTCTCTTTGCTAAAACGACAGCAATGCTAATTGTTTCGCCTATGTTAAGGGGCTCTTGTGTGGATCCAGGGTGATAAATAGGATACTGCTCTGTATACTACAAAAATTTAGCAAGTGGAATGTGTTTGCTAAATAATGCATTAAAATGATAAATAATAATAAATATAATGAGTTTTATGGTTGAGGTTATTTCTAGTTTATAGAACAGTAGGCTGAAACAATAACTAGAGAGGCATACACTGAGGCTATTTATGAAATAAAAACATTTCAGGAGACAATAAAATTTAAATATTTGATCTCGAAATTATCCCTGCCTTCCCTCTCCTGTTGTCTTTTATTAAGAAGAAAAAAAACCGAATCTAATTTGAAAAAAAGGAATCATGTGGCCTTTCTAGGTAAATAAAGATTAAAGAAACATGGGGTCAATTTAGGTTAAAGACGACCTGTTATGTCCAAATTTATTTCAGTCAAAAATCCCCTTGGTCTTATTCAACTCAGAAAAATTGAAAATTGGTGACCTAAAAGTGAAAACTGTGTATATTCCTACTTAGTCTCATAAGTCATTCAGTTTTAATTCCTTTTAGAATTCATGTAATGCTTTGCTAATGAATTAATGAATAATATTCTTCTGAATGTATTCCTTTGAGAATGGATTTTGTGTGTGTGTATAGCTTATTAAATCCTTGTTAATATCTATGATTTTACCATATTAATGATAGCTTCCAACTAATGCCCTTGAAATGTGGAGGAAAAGTTACAAGATTATTACCTCAATATTCAATAACCTTTTCTGTAAAGCGCCACACTACAGCATTCTTCCTCATGAAAATAATGAGTGATATGATCCACTCCATCATGCTGTTAGAAACTCAGCTTGGTAGGCAAAGGCACCTTTGAAATTCTCACAATTGTCACTACATTCTGACAGTCTCTCCATTTTAAGAAATGGGACTAAAGTAAAATAAAGAGAAACTACCCTAAAAGGACTAGGTGACAGCCTGGAGCATTTCACATTGCTGTGGTGTGGAATGATAGTTGAAAGTCTCTGATTAATGGCGCTGCCTGATAAAAGCTGGAGGAGACTATACTTGTTTGCTGGCAGCTCAGCATTGCTGCAGGGCAGGGTATAAAACATCAGGATAAGGATGAGCGTCTCCTCTCCCCATCCCATGACCCATTTCCATCCTGGGCTCTCAGGTATTTTGCCTTAATATTTCAGATTCTTTGAGAATAGTATTTAAGTATCAAATATCTGATCTGGAAGAGTCATGCTAAAAAATAGCTAAAAAACATCTTACCTCTGCCTAAAATATCCATTCCCTCACTTTGTCTGCCTAATTCTGACTTAACCTTCTGGATCTTGGCTTAGATCTATTCACCTGCACTGAAAAGCATTTCTATTTCTAAGTCCTATGGCCTGAGTCAAGTATCCCTTTTTCTGTGCTCCTAAGGCACCTTGTCACCCTGCATAGCACTGATACAAGCTACTGATAAGTTCCCTGTTTACTTGATCCCACCCAATCCTACACAAGCATACCCAGCACTGCCTATAGAACATGCTGCAATAATGAAAATGCTCTAATCTGTGCTGTCTAGTATGGCAGCCACTAGTCACATGTGGCTATTAAGCACTTAAAATATGGCTAGTATGACCAAAAACTAAATTTTAAATTTTATTTACTTTTAATTTTATTCAATTAAATTGTTTTAATTTAGTTTATTATAAATTTTATCTTAAGTGTAAATGATAAATAATTAACTTAAATTATTTATTAAAATTCCTTAAATTTCAATTAAAATAACCACATGGTAGTTTGGGGCTACCATATTTGACAGCACAGAAATAGGCTGGAAGCTTCTTGAGAGCTGGGATTACATCTTACTTACCTTCATAGTTCCAGCACCATAGGACAGGATCTACCACTTTCTACACATTCAGTAAATACTTGTTGACAACTGAAAGAATGCTAGTGTCCTACCCTTATTTCACACTCATTACATTGTGTTTGATGCCTGAGACTCAGAAGCCTAATATCTGGAGTTTTAATTTTAGCTCCATCACTTAGCATTTATGTCAAGAATGACTTAGCCTCTCTGTGCCTCAGTTTCCTTGGCTTTAAAATGGGTTATTAATAGTACCTACCTCATAGGGTTGTAAAGAATATTAAATGAAATAATACATTGATCATGAATCCATTAATGTAATAAATATGTTTATTAGCATTGAGTGGAATGGTTGGCAGAGAGTAAGTTCCACTATACACTAGTGATATAGTCTGGAAATTTGTTCCCTTCCAAATGTCACGTTGAAATGTGGTCCCCAATGTTGGGGTGGGGGCCTAATAGGAGGTGTTTTGGTCACGCAAGTGGATCCCTCATGAATGGGTTGGTGCCTTCCCCATGGTAATGAATGAGAGTTCTCGCTCTATTTGTTCATGTGAGAGCTGGTTGTTAAAAGAGGCTGGCATCTCCTCCTCTCTCACCATGGGACATATTTGTTGTCCCTTTGCCTTCTTCCATGAGTAAAAGCTTCCTGAAGCCTCATCCAAAGCCCAGCAGATGCTGGTGCCATGCTTGCACAGCCTGCATAACCATGAGCCAAATAAACTTCTTTTTTTCATAAATTATCCAATCTTGGGTATTCCTTTATAGCAACACAAATAGACTAACAGCTAGTTATTGTTACATTGATTTTTTGTTGTTGTCTTTTATTGAGAGGATGAGTGAGAGAGAGAAAGAGAAGGAAGAAAATGGGAGAAAAAGCACCACTCAGAAAGTGTTGAATTTTGTGCAAGAACACTTAAACTAAATACTTCAGGGATCTTTATGCATACATTATTTTATTTGAGGTTCGAACCATCCAAAAGATTGCTACTCCGATGTGTCCCATATGGAATGGACTACCGTGCATGGTTGAGATAGCACAATAAACAATGGCGATGAAACAGAATAATTTCAGAATACAGATGGAGTGACTATTTTAAGACAAAAACTTTCCCATCATTTAAACATAAGTTAAATTTAATGTAATGGTAGCAAAATGTATCTTATGAAAAATGTCAGTGAGAATGCTGACAGGAATGACTTTATCCAAGAGCAACCTTCCAGGGCTGTCACTCTGAACCGGCATGGTTGGCAACCAGGGTGTCTGTCCTCCGCACTGACTAAATAAATCACATTTTTTCCTTTCCTGATTTGACATATTTTTCATTACATAGCTGATGAGTGAAATTTTTAAATGTATTAACTATGAAAGCGATTTCTTCTTTTACATTCTGATTGTTATGTTGATTTATTGTTATGTCTATCTCCATTCAGGAAAGGGGAATCGGCTATTGGTTTCTGATAACTCAGGCTATGTCCTCCCCATTTGGCAGGGAACTGTAGGGCATTATTATCTACATTTTAGGATAAGAGAACTAAAGCTTAGAGAAATGCTATTTGCCCAAAGCCACATGGTTAGTAAATAATAGAATTGGAAGTAGCTCCTGGGTTTTGTGACTTCTAGTTCAATGTACTTTCCAGTGAATTTTGAATCTAGAAGGTACTGGAAGAAATGAAAGAGAGGAAGGAATAGAAGGAAGAATACGAGCAGGCTTTACTTATTTCAGTGGAATTTAGCCTTTTGTTAATCATAGTTAGAATCTGATGTAAACCACTGATCCTCTCTCCCTGAAAAAATAGACCCATTTTTTTTTTTTTTTCTGACAATTTTGTGTAGTACTAGTCCTGGATTCACGGATGGATCCTTATTTAAAACTGGTTAGCATAGAAAGACCTTAGTTTCATTTTAAGGAATTATAAATAATATCTCAAAATTATTGCGTGCGTAGTAATTGATGTTCTGAAATGTCTGTTGGAATAGGGCACATTCTTAGAGAATGAGGATAAATTCTGAACAGGTTTTATAATTCTCTATTATCAAAAACAGAAATTATAAGTTGTGTAGCTTTTCTTACCTTCATGTCTGATATGGGCAAAATTATAAGCTATGAAATTAGTATGTATTTTTTCATTTAGAAATAAGAAAGCATTATAATATGTTCATCTCTACCAATAACCTTTAAGGTCAGATAATGTTACCAATTATTATCAAAGCGTATATATATCAAAGGCATTTGCTTCATAGGAAGTAAAACAATCTAAGTCCAAGAAGTAAAAATGGAAGATGTATTGGCTACTTGGTGCTTTCAAGTTTATGAAATTGTCTAGCAAAAAGCAAGGCAAGGAAAGATTTGAGGTGTTTTAATAACACTTGTATTTTAAGAATTGAACTATGTTGCTAAAAGGATTAAAGAAATCGTGTTAGGTAACCAGAGATCTCTTTAAACATGGATATTAATGTTAAACATGCAATCCACTAATCGCAAGTTGCTGGGGGGGACAATATAAACACTTAAAGTGACTTCATGAAAGTTTTATTTCTTGGCCGGGTGCGGTGGCTCAAGCCTGTAATCCCAGCACTTTGGGAGGCCGAGACGGGCAGATCACGAGGTCAGGAGATCGAGACTATCCTGGCTAACATGGTGAAACCCCGTCTCTACTAAAAAATACAAAAAACTAGCTGGGCGAGGTGGCAGGCGCCTGTAGTCCCAGCTTACTCGGGAGGCTGAGGCAGGAGAATGGCGTAAACCCGGGAGGCAGAGCTTGCAGTGAGCTGAGATCCGGCCACTGCACTCCAGCCTGGGCGACAGAGCGAGACTCCGTCTCAAAAAAAAAAAAAAAAAGAAAGTTTTATTTCTGGTTTAAGAACTCATTTTTACTTCTCACTGGGAAAACCTGAAACCACTTCTCAGAACAGTAACTTTAAGATGTGTAAGTATAGAATGAAATACATATAGGAGAGTCATGGTAAAGAAATGTGTCTTCAATATCTTTTCAGAAGATACAGTAACCATGTATTTATTTCATATTCTCCAAAATATGTAGGAAATGGCTCCAGGACAATTTGGGCAAAATTCATCTTATCTGTCATTGGTGGTGCTTTCCATTCATTTTAAATATACTGTTAGGGCCTTAGGAAGAATTTCACTTTCATTAATATAGTCAGGCTATCTTTCCTAGAGGGACAAACTATTTTATGCTGAGGGGAAAGAAAACAATCATAAATGCTCTCACACTGATGCGTTCCTGTTACAATGTACTGCAGCACCAATGTCATCCTTAGAAACAAAATCTATAACTAGAGCTGTCCTTTAGCTTTAAAGAAGGCCATACTCTGGCAACCCCTGATCCAATTCAATTCTCTTTTTTATAGCCTGATTTGATCCGAAGCAAACACCTCCAAAACATACTCACAAAACAGATGGACTCACAAGTGAAAATTATCTGGTAAGGCTTTTATTATGTGGTTTTATTCCTGCAAAAGAATAGGGGGAAACCATCTCTTGTTTCACTAGTTTTTCTTAGAGCCTAATATAGTCAATGCAATTACCAGTTCAGTTAAACAGCTGTTTGTTGGGCACTTTTTAATATGACAGACCCTGTGCTTGGTACTGAGAATAAGGTCGATAAGACCCAATATCTGCCCTGAAGGGCAAGAGCTAATTCACAAAGAGATGGTTTTAATACAGTATTAATCAGTGCTTTGAGAGATGTCGCTACAGAGGATAGGGAATGCAGGAAGGCACCTAGCCCAGCCTGGAGGGATAGGAATGCTTAGTCATTCCAAGAAAGGAATGTAGTGGAGTGGGTGAGGGTGTTACAAGCATAATGGCTAGCATGAGCAAAAGTATAGGACTGGGAACAATATCACATGTTTGGGAGTTGCTGGAGTTAGAAGAAGACACGTGGCCAGAAAGACAAACAGGGTCCACATTGCCTATCCCAGGGAGGACCTTATATCCTCCCAAGGTAGAGTAATATCCATGACTTTATCTTTTTATTCCATGTTTTTAGCTGTTTATAAGAAAGACACCTGTGGGCGAGTCTGAGACAGAGTTAGAGATTAGTCAACTCTACAAATTATCAACACGTAGACAGAAACTGTAAAATGAATGTGACCACTCAAGGAGGTCACATTGAAAGAGAGGGTCTGAAGCAAACCCTGGAGAACCATAACATTTAAGAGTCAATGAAAAAGGATGAGAATGAAAGATAAAAATCTAGGGGACAATAGGACAATACCATGTCATAGAAATTGTGAGAGCACAGAGAAGTCCAGTGAGATTAAAACCAGAAATTGTATCTAATAACTAGGAGATAATAGTGGGTTAGTTTAAGTTAAGTGGGTTAGTGGGAACAAGGGCATAATGCAATAAATTGAGACATGAATGGCATGATGTGTAGTCAACACTTAGAAGAGACTCGGATGAGAATGAATGGATAGTCTGTTTTAGGCAGGTTGCTTGTTTTCTCTGAAGGAGAATCCTGACTACATTTAAAGACTGACTACATTTAAAGGTTTAAGTGGAAATAAAGGGGAGTGAGGGAATGTTGCTGGAGCCAATTTTATGTGAAGTCAGAAGAAAGTGTGATAAAGATTCTATTTTGATGAGTAGTCTTTCAACCAGAGAAGGAGCACATCTTCCTTTGTGAACGAATAGAGTGAAGCAGGGGATGTTAGGGCAACTTTAAAAACCATTTCGGTAGTGCTTGCTTTGGCAGCACATATGCTAAAATTGGAGCAATACAGAAAAGATTAGTTTGGCCCCTGCACAAGAATGACATGCAAACTCATGAAGCATTCCATATTTTTTCCTAATTAAAAGGCACAGAGAGACAAGTTAGATACAGAAGCAAAACTCAATGGATGCTGTCTTCAAGAGACCCATCTCACATCCAATGACATCCATAGGCTCAAAGTAAAGGGATGCAGAAAAATCTACCAAAGAAATGAAAAACAGAAAAAAGCAAGGGTTGCTATTCCAATTTCAGACAAAACATACTTTAAACCAACAAAGATAAAAAAAAAAAAAAAGACAAAGAAGTGCATTACATAATGATAAAGGGTTCAATTCAACAAGAAGAACTAACTATCCTAAAAATATGTGAACCCAACACAGGAGCACCCAGATTCATAAAGGAAGTTCTTAGAGACCTATGAGGAGATGTAGACAACCACACAACAATAGTGGGAGACTTCAACATCTCACTGATAGTATTAGACACATCATCAGTAAAGAAAACTAACAAGGATATTCAGGACCTGAACTCGACACTTGATCAAATGGACCTAACAGACCTCTATAGAACTCTCTACCACAAATCAACAGAATGTACATTCTTTTCGTCTGCGCATGGCATATACTCTAAAATCGACCACAATTGGTCATAAAACAATTCTCAGCAAATTCAAAAAAACAAATTCATACCAAACAATTCTTGGATCATGGCACAATAAAAATAAAAAATAAATACTAAGAAAATCACTCAAAACCATACAATGACATGGAAATTAAACAACCGGCTCCTGAATGACTTTTGGGTAAACAAAGAAATTAAGGCAGAAATCAAATTATTTGAAGCGAATGAGCACAAAGATACAACATATCAGAATCTCTGGAACACAGCTAAAGCAGTGTTAAGAGGGAAGTTTATAGTGCTAAATGCCCACATCAAAAAGTTAGAAAGATCTTAAGTTAACAACCTAATATCACACCTAGAGGAACCAACCCCAAAGTTAGCAGAAGAAAAGAAATAACCAAAATCAGAGCTGAACTGAAAAAAATTGAGATGTGAAAAACCATACAAAAGATGTTTAACAAATCCAAGAATTTGTTCTTTGGATGATTAAATAAGAGTTCTAGTTAGACTAGTAAAGAAAAAAAGAGAGAAGATTCAAATAAACACAATCAGAAATGACAATGGGTATGTTACCGCTGACCTCACAAAAATACAAAAATAAAAAATAAAAAATCTCAGAAACAACAATGAACACCTCTATGCACACAAATTAGAAAACCTAGAAGAAATGGGCAATTTCCTGGAAACATACAACCTCCCAAGATTGAATCAGAAAGAAATGGGATCCTTGAACAGACCAATAATGAGTTCTGAAACTGAGTCAGTAATAAAAAGCCTACCAACCAGAAAAAGCCTAGGACCGAAAAGATTCACAGCCCAATTCTACCAGATGTATAATGGCAAGCTGGTACCATTACTACTGAAACTGTTTCAAAAAATTGAGGAGGAGGGACTCCTCCCTCACTCATTCTAGAGACCAGCATCATCCTGATATCAAAACCTGGCAGACACCCAACAACAAAGAAAACTTCAGGCCAATAACCTCGATGAACACAGATGCAAATATCCTCTACAAAATAGTAGCAAATTGAATCCCACAGCACCTGAAACAGCTAATCCACCACAATCAAGTAGGCTTTATCCCTGGGATGCAAGTTTGGTCCAACATACGCAAATCAATAAATGTGATTCATCACATAAACAGAACAAAAAACAAAAACCACATGATCATCTCAATTGATGTTGAAAGACTTCATAAAATTCAACATCCCTTCCTGTTAAAAACCTTCAACAAACTAGACACTGAAGGAACTTACTTCAAAAAGAAGAACCACCTATGACAACCTCATAGCCAACATTATACTGAATGAGCAAAAGCTGGAAACATACCCCTTGAAAACTAGAACAAGATAAGACACCTTTTCTGTCTACTCCTATTCAACATAGTACTGGAAGTCCTAGCCAGAACAATCAGGCAAGAGAAGCAAACAAAAGGCATCCAAATAGGAAAACAGAAGGTCAGACTATGCCTGTTTGCAGATGATATGATTTTATACCTAGAAAACCCCATAGTCTCAGCCCAAAAGCTCCTTGATTTGATAAACAACTTCAGCAAAATTTCGGTATACAAAATTAGTGTACAAAAATCAGTAGCATTCCTATACACCAACAATATTCAAACTGAGAGCCAAATCAAGAACACAATCTCATTCACAATAGCCGCAAAAAGAATAAAATACTTAGGAATAGAGTTAACCAGGGAGGTGAAAGATTTCTACAATGAGAATTACAAAACACTGCTCAAAGAAATCAAAGATGACACAAACAAATGGAAAACAATCCATGCTCTTGGAGAGAAAGAATTGATATGTTAAAATTCCCATACAGCGCAAAGCAATTACAGATTCAATGCTAATCCTATCAAGCTACCAATGACATTCTCCACAGAACTATAAAAAAACTATTTTAAAATGCATATTGAATGAAAAAAGAGCCTGAATAGCCAGTGCAATCCTAAGCAAAAAGAACAAAGCTTGAGGCATCACATTATCTGACTTCAAATGACAGTACAAGCCTACAGTAACCAAAACAGCATGGTAGTGGTATAAAAACAGATACATAGACCAATGGAACAGAACAGAGAGCACAGGATTAATGCCACACAACTACAACCATCTGATCTCAACAAAGTAAACAAAAACAAGCAATAGGGGAAGGATTCCCTTTCAATAAATGGTGCTAGGATAATTGTCTAGCCATATGCAGAAGATTGAAGCTGGACCTCTTCCTTTCACTATATACAAGTCAACTCAAGATGGATTAAAGTCTTAAATGTAAAGCCCAAAACTATTAAAACCCTGGAAGATAACCTAGGAAATACCATTCTGGACATAAGACCTAGAAAATATTTCAAGACAAAGACACAAAAAACAATTGCAACAAAACAAAAAAATTGACAAATGGTACCTAAGTAAACTAAAGAGCTTCTGCACAGCAAAAAGAAACCATCAGCAAAAAAAAACAGGCCACCCACAGAATGGGAGAAAATATTTGCAAATTGTGCATCTGAAAAACATCTAATACTCAGCATCTACAAGGAACTTAAACAAATTCACAGGCAAAAAACAACCCCATTAAAAAGTGGGCAAAGGATATGAACAGACCTTTCAAAAGCAGACATATATGCAGTCAACAAGCATATGAAAAAATGCTCAACATCACCGATCATTAGATAAATGCAAATCAAAATGAGATACAAGCTCACATCAGTCATAATGGCTATTAATAGAAAGTCATAAAATAACAGATGCTGGCATAAATAACAGATGCTGGCAAGGTTGTGGAGAAAATGCACATATACTGCTGGTGGGAGTGTAAATTAGTTCAGCCACTGTGGGAAGCAGTTTGATGATTTCTTAAAGAACTCAAACTAGAATTACCATTGGACCCAGCAATCCCATTACTGGCTTTATGACCAAAGGAATATAAATCATTCTTCCATAAAGACACACGGACGTGAATGTTCCCTGCAGCACTATTCACAATAGCAAAGACATTGAGTCAAGCTAAATTCCCATAAACAGTAGAGTGGATAAAGAAAATATGGTACATATATACCATGGAATACTACACAACCATAAAAAAGAATGAGATCGTGAGAATGAGAATGAGATCAGGTCCTTTGCAGCAACATGGATGGAGCTGGAGGCTATTGTCTTAAATGAACAAACACAGGAACAGAAAACCAAATAGCATATTCTTACTTATAAGTAGGAGCTAAACATTGAGTATATGTGGATAGAAAGAAGGGAACAACAGACACGAAGGCCTACTCGAGGGTGGAGGTTGGGAGGAGGATGAGGAGTGAAAAAGTACCCATGGAGGAGTACTATTCTTATTACCTGGGTTATGAAATAATCTGTCTACCAAACCCCCACGACATGCAATGTACATGTAGAATAAACTATACATGTACCCATGAAGCTAAAATAAAGCTGTAAAAAGTGTATATTTGGAAAACAGTAAGAATGCAACAATAAAAATAGTACAAAATAAAAAATAAATAACTAAAATCTTTGCTGATGGCAACAATAAACATTTAAGTAATCTTTTCATGAGCAGATAATAATGTTCCCACGTTCAAATTTCGAAGGTATATACGATTATACAGTGACAACTTTTTTTTAAACTTTGCTTCTCATTCATCTGTTATCTTGTAAGAAATAGTTTATTGAGCACTTACAATATGCAGGTATTGTTTTCCATGCTGGAAACATGTTCTCCACGTTAATAACAGCAGTCAAAAAAAATAGAGGACGTTTCTCCTGATGTGGCTCTTTTATTGTTGTGTGTGCTGATAGAGAAAAAGAGAAAGGAAGAGATTGATAATAAATGAATAAAACAAACAGATGAGCAATATATACATATTAAAGCTATTTGAAGTAAAAGAAAATAGGCGATAGTTGTGGGCAGGTAGGCAGCTACTGTATTAATGTAGGACAATCAAGGAGGGCTCTCTGAGAAGTGGGTTCTGCAGAGGCCTGAAGGGAGTATGGGAGTGGGCTTGAGGTTAACTGATGGGAAAGTGTCTCAGACAGTGGAAGCTATAAATAAAAAGTCCCTGAAGCAGGAACATCCTGGAGTGTTTGAGGAACAACAAGAATCTGTGTGAAGTTAAGGAAGGAAGTGGGAGAGACAGACAAGTGGCAGTCATAGAAGAAACCAGAAGCAATGTCTGGTGTAGCTTTGTGGGCTTCAGATTGTTCTTTATTTTGAGTGTTCTGCTTGAAAATAGATTATAGTGTTGATGCAAAGCACTGGGGGATCTCGTTAAAATGCATATTCTGATTCAGTAGTTTGCAGGTGGGACTTGAGATTCTGTGTTTCCAAGCTCCCAGGTGAGTGGTTGTTGCTGGTCTGTAGACCACACTTCGAGAGTGCTGGACTAGAAGCAATAATGAGGACATCCATTCTGCTCCAGACCCTCTAGGGGTGTGAGAAAACAAATAGCAACTTTGTGACACTTGAATGCAAAGCGAGGTGGCAGGTGTCAGTCAAAGTAAGAGGTTGGAGGAGCATTTTGAAGAGACGTTGAAGATCCAGCAATTTTGCTGATACATGGCTGAGTTTCCAAGGTTGCAGTGAAAGTTTTTAGGGTGGGTCAGTGTTTGGGATTAGGTCAGATGAGTGGATGTGCAGAATTTTATGAAAAAGGTACAAAGATAATGAATGTGACCCACCACCTTGAGCTGTTCATACTGATTGAGATAAAAAAGGGTGTGAGGAAGGGTGGTGTACTCCTGACGTTCTCTTAGGGAAAGACATACTATCAGTTTCAATTTTAGCCCCCTTCATAAGATTACTATCTTTGTCAGACTGTTGTAGTGAGCTGGAAGTGTCATGTGTCAGCAATTGGGAGTCTTTCCAGGATCAGGAGGTGGTCTGGGGGTCTCCTTTGCAGTTCCTGTAATAGCAAGGTCCAGGCCTGTGGAGATACAATGCTATCTGGAATGGACAGAGCTCTGCATTCCTCCATGGCCACCTGGTTCCCTTTCTCAAAGCAATGTACTAGTCTCCTATGTATTCTTTCAGAGCTATTTTAATGCAGACAAAAGACTCAATGCAGATTAGAACATTTCAACACTAGAATTAACAAGCTGAACTTAATGGACATAAAGTTAATACTATACCCAATAGCTGCAGAGTACACATTTCACTTTTTTCAAGGGCCCATGGAACATTTATACAAATTGATTCATATCAGACCATGAGGCAAGTCTCAACAAATTCCAAAGGTTTGGCACCGTAGGAATTACATTCTCTGACAAAATTACAATCGTTCTAGAATTCAATAGCAAAGAGATAACCAGAAAAAAAAGTCAATATATTTGAAAATTAAGAAACTATTCTAGGCTGGGCACAGTGGCTCACATCTACAATCCCGGCACTTTGGGAGGCCAAGGAAGGACAATCACTTGAGCCCAGTTTGAGATCAGCCAGGGTAACAAAGCAAGACCCCATTTCTAAAAAAATTAAATAATTAGCCAGGCGTGGTGGTATGCATCTGTGGTCCAACCCAGCTACTCAGGAGATTGAGGCTGGAAGATTGCTTGAACCCAGGAGTTCAAGGCTACAGTGAGCCATGATTGTGCCACTGCACCCCAGCTTAGGTGACAGAGCAAGACTTTCTTTAAAAAAATAAAAGAAAGAAAGAAACTGTTCTAAGTAATTCATGAGTCAAAAACATACCATAACAAATCAAAATATTTAGAATTAAAAGAAAAAATTATTTTATTATAACTTGTTGGATGCAGGTAAGGCAGTACTCAGAGAAAAGGTTTTAATCTTAAACACTTGCATTAGATAAGAAGGAAAGACAGGAAAATTAATCATCTATATTCAAAAGTTAAGAAAAAAAACAAAATTAACCCAGAAAATGTAGAAAGATGAAAATAATAAAGAATACGAATTTAATGAAATAGAATACCAACATGCAATAGAGAGGCCCAGCAAAGCCAAAAGTTGATTATTTGAAAAGAATACATTTGATAAACTACTGATGAATTGAAGACATTTTTTAAAAAGAAGGTAAAAATAGAAAGAGGGATATATCTATAGAAGCAGCAAAACTGGGCCGGGTGCAGTGGCTCACGCCTGTAATCCCACAATTTGGAAGGCCAAGGCAGGAGGATCACCTGAGGCTGAGAGTTCGAGATCAGCCTGACCAACATGAGGAAACCCCGTCTCTACTAAAAATACAACAGATTAGCTGGGCATGGTGGTGCATGCCTGTAATTCCAGCTACTCGGGAGAGTGGGGCAGGAGAATCGCTTGAACCAGGAGGCGGAGGTTGCAGTGAGCCGGGATCATGCCATTGCACTCCAGTCTGAGCAATAAGAGTGAAACTCTGCCTCAAAAAATGTACTCAAGAAGAAATAGAAAATATTAATATTCTTATTCCCCTCAAATTAATTGATTCAGTTGCTAAAAATTATCATACTCAAAATATACGGGCACAAATTGTTTTACCAAAATATTCCAGCAAATATTCTAAGAATGAATAATTCCAATCTTACACAAACTATTCTAGAGGCTAGAAAAAGAGAGGACACTTGACAAGTCATCATAAGACTTGAGCATAATCTTTATACCAAACCAAGGACAGTTTGAGAAAGGAAAATCTAATTTATGAATTTAGAAAAAAAAATCTAAGCAAACATTAGCAAAATGAGTCCTACAATGTATAAATAGGTCGGGGAGGGCAGGAGGGGAATATACCTCAGGAGGAAAGTAAAAGAAAATGAGGGCTGGGTGTGGTGGCTCACGCCTGTAATCCCAGTACTTTGGGAGGCTGAAGAGGGCGGATTAGGAAGTCAAGAGATCAAGACCATCCTGGCCAACATGGCGAAACCCCCTCTCTACTGAAAATACAAAAGTTAGCTGGGCGTGGTGGTGGGTACCTATAATCCCAGCTGCTCAGGAGGCTGAGGCAGGACAATCACTTGAACAAGGGAGGCAGAGGTTGCAGTGAGCCGAGATTATGCCACTGCACTCCAGCCTGTGAGACAGAGCTAGACTCTGTCTCAAAAAGAAAAAAAAAAAAATTTTAAAAAAGAAGATAAGAGGAAGGAGCGCCACCAGAAGCACAGAAGGAGGAGCTGGCTATCAGGAAAGTTGGTGGATTGATACCAAGAATTAACTTCACCTCCTTTACAAATTTTTTCTTTTGAGACAGGGTCTGGCTCTGTTGCCCAGGCTGTAGTGTAGTGTAGTGTTGCTTATAATTTGGGATTTGTGGGGATACCTGGTCCCTAGTTTTGTGGGGTTGTCTGTGCCCCATAATTATTTTGTAATCTTAGTTGTTCTGTGTGTTCTACGAGGGAATTTGGGAGAAGTTACTGCCAACTTCACCTGATCTCAGAGCAGAACTTTCTAATTTCCCAACTCAATATACCTTGTACATCGGAAAGTTTTAATAACTATTTGAAAATGAGGTACCATTTTCTTCAGGCACTTTGTAACGTTAGAGCAAGGAGCGTCAAAATTGTAAAGGATACCTGTTATCCCAGCACTTTGGGAGGCTGAGGTGGGTGGATCACTTGAGGTCAGGAGTTCGAGACCAGCCTGGTCAACATGGTGAAACACCATCTCTACTAAACATACAAAAATTAGCTGGACAAAGCAATCACCAATAGCTACAAGATTTACTTAGTGTCAGCATCTGTCCAAGAGGAAGCAATGGGATATCTGACAAACTTGACTTCGAGGAAGTCAACAAGCATTTATCTGGAAAATTCAGTGATCCAAATTGAAAGTGTCTGTTGGTAAGACTAAGGAGCTTGAATATTCTGAGCTCCCCTCACTCTCAAAGGTACCCAACAAAGGTCCCTCCAAGACAAAGCTATGATCCAAACAGAGAATAAATTGTTAAGAGAATCTGAGCTGAGCAGGTCAGGAACAGTAGAGACCAAGGAAATATAAGGTCCAGATAAAAGTGGTAAGGGAGAATAGAACCAGAAAATCTTCGAATTTAGGTATTCATATCATGGGACACTTTATAAAAACAACCAGAAGAGGGTGGTCTAGAGACATTAAATGCAAAAAACCCAAAATGATTATAAGCCAAGCTTCCTTTCTAAAACTTCAGAAAATCTAATTTGGTGTAAAAATGAGCATCAGAAAAGAATGAGCTAAAATCACATTCAAATTTATTATAGGGCAGGGAGAAAAAAAGAGTAGAATTTCTATAAATAATAAAGGCATGCCAGAAAGATGCTCTCACAAAAGGAAAGCTATAATATTTTAAAACAGCAAACAGATAGAAGATCTGAAAGATAAACCAGAATAAAAAACCTTAGAAATAAAGTGGTAGAAATCAATAAAGAATTAGACATAAAATTAAACATTCAGTTCAGAAATTGTCTAACTAGAAGTATAATACAAGAGCAAATAGACTCAACCGGTGATGACTTACAATAAATAGAAAATAAAAAGAAGGAAATTTTTAAAGATAAAAAAAAAAATGAAGGTGCCAGGGACTGAGGTGGGAGAGATGGAAATGGAGAGTCATTGTTTGATGGGTATAAATTTCAGTTTTGTGAGATGCGAAGAGTTCTGGAGATGGATGGTGGTGCTGACTGCACAACGATGTGAATGTGCTTAATGCCACTGACTGTACACTTAAAAATGGTTACGATGGTAAAGTGAAAGGAATGACAAAGGAAATGAAGGAAGAGATGAAAAGTATTAGTAAGAATGTGATCAATTCAGAAGACAGTTAAAGAAGATCTGATATATCTATATAAAAATTAGGAATCTATGAATGAAAAATCAAAACAAGTTAGAAGAAGCACCTAATTATAATGCACCAAAACTTTCATCAAATGAAAAATTTGAAGTTACATATTGAGAGAGCACATTGTATACCTGGAAAAATTGACCTGGAACAAATAGCTTGAGCCATAGACCAAGTAATTTATGAAGGAAAGAAAAATGAATTGTTATCAGACTTTTCAATAACGATTTCTCATACCGGAAGAGAACAGAGTAACACATTTAAAATGTTGAAGGGAAAGAAACAGTAAGCCAAGGATTTTATATTCAACCAAACTGTCTTTTAAGTATAAAGGGAGCAAACTGCTACCCAGAAGTCAGAACTGAAAAATATTGCTTCTGTGAATCCTTCGTTGGGTATACAATAGCTTCGGACAACCAAAATTACTAGAGAAATATTGACATAAAGATGGATGGTGGGCATTGTGTATATATTTACATGAAGAACAAAAGAAGAACATAAGAATAGAGTGTGGTAATGGCTCTATGCTCTGACAATATAGATACAGCATAATTATAAAAAACAAGGAGAGACTGAGAATATCATATAAAAACATTTGAAACAGTTTTTCAGTAATTATACTGGTAGTAGTTTTGATAGTGTTATTTTGAGAATGATTTGTGCAACATGGACAAAACATTCGATCATCCCCATTGTTCTTGTTCTTGCAAGCCAGGATTCTTTTTTTTTTTTTGAGACGGAGTCTCTCGCTCTGTAGCCCAGGCTGGAGTGCAGTGGCGCAATCTCCGCTCACTGCAAGCTCCGCTTCCCGGGTTCACGCCTTTCTCCCACCTCAGCCTCCTGAGTAGCTGGGACTACAGGCGCCCACCACCTCGCCCAGCTAATTGTTTATATTTTTAGTAGAGACCGGGTTTCACCGTGTTAACCAGGATGGTCTCGATCTGCTGACCTTGTGATCCGCCCGCCTTGGCCTCCCAAAGTGCTGGGATTACAGCAACCCAGGATTCTTGCTGCCGACAAAAAGAGATTTGAACGTTAAGGTAGAAGAGTTTAAGTAACATTGAAATTTGAATTCGAATTTTCAGTGTGAACACATGAGGTATTTTATCTTTAAATAAATGAATAATGAATGATATTTACATATACAGTTGTATATATTAATCATAGTCATATAATTATAATTGTTTATATATTTTACTATGCATATAATTATATAGAATTATCATTAGATATAATGGACGAAGTTCTGATAGAGAGGTACATTCTATAAGAAAGAATAATAGTTATAATGATTAAGACATGATTATTATTAAAGGAATAGGAAATTGTACCATAATAAAAATATATATATTTAATCTCTATCCCCAGTTGCTGACACAGAGCTCCCAAAACCCTTATAATTTCCTGAGTAATCAGGGAGCTAGGTTCATCTTTGTTCTAATAGTTTGTCTTTGACCTGGTTCCTGACACAGAACTTTTAAGCCTTTGGAACTTCCTGGGTGCTAGGAGAATCTTTTGTTCTAATATTTGTTCTTTGACCTGGTTCCTAGTGCAGAGCTCCCAAGACCTTTGTAATTTCCTGAGTGACAGCAGCACCTGGTATAGAGCTCCTAAATCCTCTGGAATGTCCTGGATGATGGGAGTTCTAATAAGGTGACTCTTGGTGGCCTCCTGAATGGGAACTGGTCACCAGAAAGTCTAAGTCATGATTAAAAGTCTGGAACTTTCAGCCTCGCCCTTCATCCTCCCAGAAGGCAAGAGAGGCTGAAGACTGAATTAATAATCAATCATGCCTACATAATGAAGCCTTCATAAACTTTCCTGAAGCATGGAGTTTGGGAGCTTCTAGACTGCTGACGTGGAGGGTGGCATGCTCCAAGAGGCTGTAGAAACTTCCTGCCTTTTCCTGCATACCTTGACCTCTGCATCTCTTCCATCTAGCTGTTTATCTGTATTATTTATAATATCCTTTATAATGCACCGTTAAACATAAAGTGCACCCCTGAGTTACATGAGCCTCTGTAGCAAATGCTCAAGCCTGAGGAGGTAGTAGTGGTTACTTCCAATTTATAGCCAGTCAGTCAGAAGTTCCAGAGGCCCACATGTAATTAGCATCTGCAGTGGGGGCAGTCTTTGGGACTGAACCCTTAACCTGGGAATTGGACTCTAACTCCAGGTAGATTGTGTCAAATTGAATTGAATTATAGGACACTCAGTTGTGTCCACTGGAGAATCAATTGGTTGTTGTACGGGGAAAAGTCGGTGTCCAGAAGTGTTGAGTATGGGAGTAGGAAAAACAGCTTTTTTAAGTCATATAGAAATACTTTTCGATATAGTGATATACATATAATCATTATACATATATATACATGTATAGATATAATGACAAGCTAGAATATTCATTCTATCCTAGTTTATTCTATTCTATAGAATATGTGTTATATTCGGCCGGGTACAGTGGCTCAGACCTGTAATCCCAGCAACTTTGGAGGCCGAGGCGGGTGGATCACCTGGAGGTCAGGAGTTTGAACCAGCCTGACCAACATGGAGACAAACCCTGTCTCTACTAAAGATACAAAAATTAGCCAAGTGTGGCTGGCTCATGCCTGTAATCCCAGCACTTTGGTGAGGCCGAGGCGGGTGGGATCACCTGAGGTCCAGGGTTTGAGACCAGCCTGACAACATGGAGAAACCCGGTCTCTACTAAAGATACAAAATTAGCAAGTGTGGTCGGGCTCTATGCCTGGTAATCATGCCTGTAATCCCAGCTACTTGGGAGGCTGAGGCAGGAGAGTCACTTGAACCTGGGAGGTGGAGGTTGCAGTGAGCCGATATGGCACCACTACACTCCAGTCTGGGCAAGAAGAGTGAAACTCTGTCTCATAAAAAAAAAAAAACAAAACATAAAAGAAAAAAGAGTATGTGTTATATTCTCTCTCTCTCTCTCTCTCTCTCTCTCTCTCTCTCTCTCTCCCCACCCCCAGCCTGGTCCATTATGTCTATGATGATTACCTCCTAGCTCTGCCCACTTAAATTACCTAGAAATTATAACTCTCTCTCTCTATATAAGTATATATATTATATATAATGATAACCGTATGTGTGCATGTGTATACATATATGTGTGTATGTATGTATATGTGTGTATACATATCTATATATCTCCTAGCTTAATCTGTTATATATAGCTCTGTCCATTGTAAAGGCCTGGAAACTATATTGAGCCTACTATAGGTGAGCATCCCTAGCCCTTGGTTTTTGGTCTTGAATTACTGTTTCACATTAAATGAAACAGGGGAATCTTGGAGAAATGGCTACTTTCAGTGCTGGACAGAAAATGTACAATAAGCCTGGAGTATCATCTTAGCAGATATTAAGGAAGTTATCAAATACTAGTAGGTTTTGTCAAAAGTTGGAACCAACTTAAAGATAAGGCAATATGAACATTGATAAGGCCAATAACAAAATCCACAAGATTATAATGAATTATAAAACTCCATATAACTTGTTATGTTTTTGTGAACCAACTCTTTATTTTGAAATCTGGCATTCATTCTGCTTTTTCTATATTAAATGTAACATTGGGCAACCAAATAGTAGGTAGGGGGAAGCTTTTCTCTATAGAGCTATCCCAATAAATAAATGGACAAAGAATCATAGAATTGGAATGTCACTGGTATGCAACCCTACTGAGTGAAAGCCCTTGGATAATGAACATCAATGATGGCTGACATCACAAAAAGAGAATTAGATATCATGTACTCCCTAAAGAACAAAACATCCTTTAAACAAATTTTATTAAAAATTTTGAACCTACATCTGATCGTGCCTCTTGATTTATAGAAAACACAATTTACAAAAGAATACAGAGGACAGAGGAACATATTATTCTACACCATGGGAATGCAATAAACTGTTGAAAATTCTGTAGGATAAATGATCCAGTTTCTTACACAAATAAAATATACGGAAAAAAGGACAGAGATGAAAGCATAAATTGAGCAATTTAAAAGACATTACAAAATACAGACCTGAGCTATAAGATTTAGGGAAGCACACTGGGGTAATAAAAAAAAAGTTAAGAACTGATTATTGTAGAAGCCAATGGTTACTCTTGGGAGCAGAGGTGGGGGTTGTCATTGGGAAGGGCATGGGGGACTTCTGGGATGCTGACCACATTCTATGTCTTGACATGACGGTGGTTACAAGGATATTCACTTTATAATAATTAGTTAAGCTATACATTTTAAATACCTTTTCTGTAAATACAAACACAAAAACTTTAAAAGAAAATTGTCCTTTAGGAGTTTGTCATCTAGTATGAGGGAAAACACATTATGTAAGAATATGTAAATACCTAATAATACACTATTAGTGTTACATGGTTGGTCTCCAAAATAAGTGAAATAGGAGTTCAGAAGAAAGAAATGTCACTTTCAACTGATGTGTGAAACTTTGATATTCTTTTTTTAAAAGCAAAGGAAAGAACAGTGCATCTCAGCTCCAAACCCACTCTTCTTTGCCTTGCTTTGTAATATTGGAGCTGAATGCTGCAGACACTTCTCCTTTGCTCTCTGATTTGATGCTAAACTGTCAGTAAAAGATAATAAAAAGAGATTGCAAGGTATTAATGGCGGGAAAAAAGGACTTTGCTTGTTTCACTGAGTATGCTTTTTTTTTCCCCTTTACCTTGAATATTGTTATATTTTATTTAGAAAGAATACTAAAGAAGAGCTCATAAAAAAAAACCAAACCGCTCACCCCCGCCAAAATGTTGTCCTGCTGGTTAACCTCTTCCTCCTTAACACTCCCTCTGTGTCTCCACAGGCCCACCCCTAACACTTCCAGGGCCTGAGGCAAGAGTACAAATGCAGCTTACCCACATTTTCATTTTAAATCAAGTAACTGTAACCTCCACTAGGTACAATGGAGATTGAAGTTGCAGTATTTTTTTTTAACTTTTAATTTTAAGTTCTGGGGTACATGTGCAGGATGTACAGGTTTGTTACACAGGTAAACTTGTGCCATGGTGGTTTGCTGCACCCATCAACACATCACCTAGGCATTAAGTCCAGCATGCATTATTCTGGGCAATAGCAAGTGGACTGGTGAGGAAGGGTGGGGGAGATCCCTGTAATGTTCACTACAGCACAGGCTTCCACAGTTCAGTGCTGGGTGATTCCCAAGTGGCCTCTCCATCAAGTTTCTTCATTCTCACAGCAGTCATATGTGTATCTCTGTGTAGCCATGCCTTCTCCTCAAAAGTCTGAGTATTTCTAAGTCTCCCAGGGCCCTTTCCTCTAAATTTCCACATTGCTTTCTAATTCACTTTCCCTTGGTCTTCAGGATAGTAACTGCTTTCTGGAGTTGCTACTTTTGAATACCTTAGCATTTTCTTTTATACCTTTTAGTGCTTAACTATCTTTACCTAGTTAACAGTTCTTTTTTTTTGAGACAAAGTCTTGCTCTGTTGCCAGGCTGGAATGCAGTGCAGTGGCACGATCGATCTCGGCTCACTGCAACCTCCGTCTCCCAGGTTCAAGTGATCCCCCTGCCTCAGCCTCCCCAACAGCTGGGACTACAGGCACCCGCCACCACACCTGGCTAATTTTTTGTATTTTAGTAGAGACGGGGTTTCACCGTGTTTGTCAGGATGGTCTTGATCTCTTGACCTCGTGATCCACCCACCTCAGTCTCCCAAAGTGCTGGGATTACAGGCGTGAGCCACCGTGCCCAGCCAACAATTCTTTATATTAAATTTTACCAGCTCAAATTACTGGTGTTTTCTGTCTGCAGACCAAACCTTATACTAATGCAACATTTGTATCTGAGACTACAGAAGACAAACATACATTTACGTAGATAGTGGTGAGCTGTTGAAGGTTGCTGAGGAAGAAAATGATGCTCTCTTTCAATTTTTATTTTTAAAATTAGAAATTGACAAATTATAATTGCATATATTTAAAAACTGATGTTCTTAAAATATTGTATCAGAAAGTTAAATGTGGTTGACTTGTTTCAAAGAGGGAAAACCAGGAGGTTTCAGACATGCCAGTGAGAGGTAATAAGCTTGATTGAGGGTTGGCAGAGGAGACGGAAAGGAGAGGGTGATCTGAGGAATTCTAAGCAGGAATTAATGGGATTTAGGACTGCTCAGAGACAGAAGCAAAGGAGATGCTGATCATTTCAAGCCATATAATTTCAACATATCAGGAATGTTGATCATTTTAAGCCAAAGATACTGATAAGGAGAAGGAGCTGGTACTGGGAGCAAGATGGTGATTCAAGTCTTAGACATTTTGAGTTTTAAATGACAATGATGTATCTGGGTGAAAATTTTCTGGGAAGCAGTTAGTATAAAGGTCTAAAGTTCTAGGAGAGGCCATTGTCCTAGCTATTATTATTCTTAACTTTAAGAGTAATTATTCGTTTACTCTTTGAGGCACATTCAGTGAATGTCTGCTATGTTCTGGGCATTGGGATTTAGAGTTGACTGCAAACATACGTGCTCTTTGCCTCAGAGAGCACATATTCCAGTTGGAGGACTATAGGCAAACACCTCTGGAAGATGCCCTATAAATCATTCTCGTATCCTCCTCCAACACCTGACATTGAGGTCCTGAGGGCCTAATTGACTGTCCAAAGCTTTTCAAATTTAGTAACAGTGAGAAATTGAATTCAGCTATTCTGATACACAGCTAATACTTTCTTTTTACCAGACCAGGCTGCCTGTCTAGATACAGAAGGCAGGTAATGCACTCCTTCCTACTCTCACTCATTGAAATATGATCTCAGCTTTTTATTGACATTGACTGCTGTCTCGCTCCGTCGCCCGGGCTGGAGTGCAGTGGCCGGATCTCAGCTCACTGCAAGCTCTGCCTCCCGGGTTCACACCATTCTCCTGGCTCAGCCTCCGGAGTAGCTGGGACTACAGGCGCCCGCCACCTCGCCCGGCCAGTTTTTTTTTTTTTTGTATTTTTTAGTAGAGACGGGGTTTCACCGTGTTCGCCAGGATGGTCTCGATCTCCTGACCTCGTGATCCGCCCGTCTCGGCCTCCCAAAGTGCTGGGATTACAGGCTTGAGCCACTGCGCCCGGTGAAAACCTTACTCTCAAAGATGAAGTTATAGTGGTGGAAATTCAGACACCAGCCAACCAAGTTTAAGTCTGATAGTAGTGTTCCCTTCCTGATATGCCTGAAGTATTACCGGGTAAGAGTGATCTGCTTCTTCTAAGGGTCAGGCATCCCCTTTTGCCTGGTCACTGAGCATTCTCTTGGGTTCAAACCAAATAAATGCAAATTAATCAAATGGAGACATGCCTAAGGCATGGGGATGAATTTCAATTCCAGCTCTCCTTTCACTCATGGAGGGCTAACATTTTGCTGAAAAAGATACGAAAGGCACCTAGTGTGTTTGTGGTTATCTGGGCAACTAAGTGCTTTCTTATTTTTTTCAGACATTGAAACTGTAATGAAAGGGAATAGAAAATGCATTTCTATTTTCTATGGAAAATAGAAAATTTGAGGGAGAAAACATGTTTGAGGGAGACAGCCCCAGCACTCTTTTTTTTGGTTGTTCGAGAAGAATAGATGTTGAAATCAGATAATCTGGGCAAACCTTCACCCCACTATCTACAAGCTTTGTGTCCTTGGGAAAGTCACCTAGCTTTCTGTGACTTTGTTTTCTCATTAGCGAAACACACGTATGTAAAACTAACTACATCTCACAGTTGTTATTAATATATCTGAAGTGCTTAGAACAGTGTCGGCCCCCCTCATAAACTCTGTATATTGTTAATATGATTAATATTGCTTATTATATCCCACATACATGACTTATTTAACTATTTCTGATTTTCTTTTTCTGGGCCCCTAGGCTAGTGGCTGCAGAAGAGATGGTCCTACCCTCAAGGAATTGCTCTTTATTTGGAAAGACAAGATTTAAGGATTTGAGGAGATAGCTGGCAGTAAGCGTAAGTAAAAATGCCAACTGCATAACCAAGTCAATCCTTGCTGTGGGAGGGGGTGGGTTTTATTGCTGGACAAGATTACCCAGGACCAGGTTAATTAGAAAACAGGTGTGCAGGTGTGTGGATGTGGGAGGGACAGGGACAGAAAGTAGAGAGAAAGTGGACAGTGAGGAGGAAGATTTGGGCTAGGCATTTCTGCACCAGCAGCATTTTGATAAAGAAAAGAGGAGGTCAGTGGGGAAGGAAGGGATGAGGTGAACAAGTGAAAGGAAGTGAAAAAACATATGTGACAGACGTTGCACAAGAGGGTGAATCTCTGAATCTCTTTTGAGAAGAATAACTGCACTCCCAGGCCTACATAGCAGGTAGAGTGATGGGACCATGGTACTGAAATAGCAAAACCAGGAGGCAGGACTGGCTTCGAGAGGACAACGCATTTGACGCCTTCCAAGATTTGGTTGTTGGGAAGATTGGATGAGACACTGCATATAAATCATTTAGCACAATGCCTGGCACAGAGTCAGTGCTCAATGTACGCTAACTACTATTATTTGTGCACTCTAGAAGTTTCATTGCAGTAATTTAAGTGCAATGCTAAGAGATGCCAGCCATGACTGAATATGGAAATGTGCATATTATATTTTCTGACTTTTGTTTGTACACTTGAGTCCTTTTTTCTGAAGCAAACAAAAAATATTTTTATAGCGATAAGATTTAACTTGAATTGTAACCATGATTTTAGCTGTGATAAGAAAAACTGGGATAATAAAACAGTCAGACCCTAGGCAAGGACTTCCAAGAGGCCTTAGGGAAGCAAATTAGCCAATATTCTGTCACTTTTCTCTCTGATTACAAGTCTCCCTTAGAGTTGGCTTTTTTTTTTTTCGACCTAGAATAAAGGAAATGGAAATCTTGACAGCCTTTGGTTCAGAAACAGTTGATGGTATTGTTAGAACAAGCACATTCATTATGCGCTCTAAAGCTTGCCGAGAGTGCTAATGGCATTTATAGAGCCATGTGGGTGAATCGCCTGAGGGGGCTTGGTTGTATTAGAATCCTGTGTACACAATGCAATGCATTTAATTTGTAAAAAATAGATTTAATAATTTATTGACTTTTGTCTTCTTTCTAGACCCTCTATTCTCCTTTCCATTTTACTTAAAAATGCATTTATTTAAATGCTGCATGAGCGTTGAAAGCAAACATTGAAACTGAAATTTTATACCACCGACTCCATAAAATTACAAAGTATAGTGGAGAACATGAGGTGTAAAGGAGCAAGCAATTAATGCTATTTGTTTTAAGATTTTTCACTGAGAGCCGGTATCTTTTTAAAAAAGTTGTGTGTTTGTCGTTTTTCACTGTCAAAGTGAGCTAAGAATCTAGGCTGGAAGAAGACTAGAGCTGAGAGGTGGCTCAGCGATGGTCTAGTGCAACCCACACTTCATAAATGAGGACCCTGAGGGGTCATGTAATTTGTTCAAGACCACAGCAGGGCCCACGATCAGGACCAGAGCCTGAATCCTGCTGCTGGCTTGCCTGTGGCCGCCCTTCTTCCTCATCTCATGCGGATGCCTCTGAAGAGTCATCACTGATAACTGGGTGATATGGTTAGGCTTTGGGTCCCCACCCAAATCTCTGGAACTGTAATCCCCGTATTCCCCATAATCCCCACGTGTTGAGGGAGAGACCAGGTGGAGGTGATTGAACCACGGGGGTGGTTTCTCCCATGCTATTCTCGTGATAGTGAGTGAGTTCTCACGCCATCTGATGGTTTCACAAGGAGCTTGTCCCCCTTGGCTAGGCACTTCTTCCTGCCACCTTGTGAAGAAGGTGCCTTGCTTCCCCTTCCCCTTCCACCATGATTGTAAGTTTCCTGAGGCCTCCCCAGTCATGATGAACTGTCAGCCAATTAAACCTCTTTCCTTTATAAATTACCCAAAAGTCTTGGGCAGTTGTTTATAGCAGTATGAAAATGGACTAACACACTGAACTAAGATCATTTAAAGCATTAAAGGATTTCAGAATTGGAAGGGGTTTTGGGAACATCAGCCTCCAGGCTTTGGGTAAAGCTCAGGAGTTTGCCCAAGGTCATGGACAAGGGGTAAAAGAGGAGGGCCTGGATCCAGCTCCCATGACCATTGCATTTCTTTAAGCCACTCCAAATCCACGGACTAATAATTTGCAGAGTGCTCATCAAATAAAAGGCAATAGGGCCCATCTTCACTAAGATCTGTGTTTCATGCTTCCACTCACCCCCATTTTCTGAGCCTAGAGTTCTCCTCTGCAGGCAGGAGGGACTGGGCAGGTGGTCTGCCCGCTCACTGAGCTGCAACATGCACGATTTTGGTGATTCTGGATGCAGTGCATGGATGAATTCCCTAGATTCCTTCCATAAACTTTTTTGCTGCAACCAGACTAATTATTTCTCTTTCAAACAACCCATGACATTTACTGCCTCTGTGTCTTCGCAAAACCTTTTTTTAAAACTTTTTTTTTTATGCCTCATCTTAATTTATTTAATTATGCTCCCTCTGCCAAGGGAGTAGAGACCTGTCTTTCTTACTACTGTAGTCCTTCGCTTATAGGAGTGCCTGGTCCATAGTAGACACTCAATAAATGTTTGCTAAAAGAAAATAGAAATTATTGTAGGTACTGCTTAGTTCCCATCTTCTGAAGACTTATTAAACCACAACTAGGGATGTTTGATTCTTACATACAGGTTCAATGAATCTCATCTTGGGCCTTTTGCTCAATTCTGACCCAGAGGAAAGAGATGTCAAGGCTCTTGCCAGGATATGACTTGGAATCAAGTCAATTTTGCTGCTACTTGGTCTCTGTCTTTGGACCTTAGCACTGGACTTTGGTTTTCCTCTTTCCAGAGTACATCTGACTCTGATGACAAATTCAGCACCCTTTCCTACCAGGTGACAGGTTGGTGTACCTTGTTTAACTTAACGTTAAAAAGGTCATGCCATAGCTTCTGGATATTAGCTCTTTTTGTGGCTAACCTTCCTTCTGGCAGCTGCCACTGACCCACCCCACAGTGCCTGCTGTACTCTGGGGATGGGTTCCCCCAGGCCTCCCTGTATGATCTGTACCCTGCTCTGTATGGGAGTCACTCTCTTGGTATCCTGGTATATCAGCGTATATTAAAGTGTTTGTCTTGCCAGTCCTGTTATCCAGAGTTCTCTCCATAAACTCTGGTGTCCTGGAGGATGCTGTCTGCTCAACTTGTCGGTGTTCCTTTCCTGGTGCTGTGTTTCTTTAGTCATCCTTGCCAACTGGAGTTGAAGTGGCAAAGCCAGCCACCATCCTGGATGACCTCTGCAGCGTTTCATCATAAATTCCAGTTAGCAGAGTCCACTGGCTACACTGATCTTTCTCCCTGAGCTTTGGTATGGGTGCCTTTCCCAGTCATCTTCATGTTCAGGGAAGAGTGGTGGTTTCCTCATCTACAGTGTGGTTAAGAGCTGGTGTTCCAGTGTCAGACTGCCTGAACACCAGGTGTGTGAACTAGGCAAGTTACTTACCTCCAAGCCTCATTTTTTTCACTTGCAAAATAGAAGAGTAACACAGGCCATAACAGTATGTTGTCTCATATGATGATGTTGAGGACTGAATGAGGAGTAAATGTAGCCAGTAAATTCTCTGTGAGATCCAGAGTTAGTGGGCTCTCCTGCCTGCTTCAAGTCTCCAAACTGTTCCAACCTATGAGCTCCCATATGCTTTTACTCCACATCACTCATCCTGGATTCAAAGGTACAGTTAGTTACACACCACATAATGAGGTTTCCATCAGTGATGGACCTCTCATGTGATGGTGTTCTGATAAAATTATAATACTGTATTTTTCCATATTTTTTCTATGTTTAGGTACACAAATACTTACTATTATGTTACAGTTGCCTACAGTATTCAGTACAGTCACATGCTGTGCAGGTTGGTAGCCTGCAAGCAATAGACTATCTCACATAGCCTAGGTGTGGAGCAGGCTATACTATCTAGGTTTGTGTAAGTACACCATGATGTTCTCACAAGGATGAAATTGCCTAATGAAGCATTTCTCAATATGTGTTCCTATCATTAAGTGACACATGAATGTACTATACTGCAATGGCACTTTCAATTGTTAGATCCAAGTCTTGCATCCCCAGCTATCTTGTCAGTTCCTTCAGGTAAAAATATGTGTCTGGTGCCATCTTATATCATTCAGGCCAAGCCCAGAGCCCTGCATATACTATACAAACAACAAACACTTTTTTTTTTTATTGTTGGTATACATAATGATATCACTTATTCTAAAAATCAGACAGCATGACTCCACAAACCTTGATGAGCATGCTCACCCTGAAGTACATTTGCTTTGTTGATAGTGTATTGGCAAGGACAAATGCCAAGTCAGACAGAGACACTTATTAACCATCCTGGGGATTATGCGGGTGGCAGCTGTCCTGGGACAATGTTCCTTGTTAATGATGTTCTTAGACTCACTCACAGCAGTGGTGAGAAATAACAGTGATCATGCTGAAAACCTGCTTTTTGATTAGCTTAGGAAAAAGATGATATCTGGGACTTAGCCAGTTGGGGACTAAGAGATTCACTCCATGGTATTTTATAATACTGCTTTACTTGTAATGGCAGCCTCTATTCCTCGCTGGATAGTTTCATATTTACCCATTTGATTGATGATTTTCCTGAAACTATATACTTTTGACTTTGCCTACTATCAACCATGATATAATGAAAGCTGCCACAAGGATCATCACTAAGTTCAACCTTCTTGGAGAAAGGAATTTAGTACAATTAACTTGACACATGAGAATATTTTTTAAAAAAGAGCATATTCGGGTTCTGAGTTTAAAAGCAAGTGGCATTTGTGCTCTGGCAATATAACATATCTGCAATGAAAGAATTATAGGAGAGGTGAGATGCAAACAAGTGGAGTTATTACGGTGTGGTGTTAGTCTGTTTTGAGTTGCTGTAAAGGAATACTTGACACTGGGTAATTTATAAAAAGAAAGAAGATTGGTTTGGCTCATGATTTTGATGGTTGGAGAGATCCTGACTGGGCATCTGTATCTGGTGAGGGCCTCAGGCTGCTTCCAGTCATGACAGAAGGCAAAGGAGAACAGGCGCGTGCAGAGATCACATGGTGAGAGAGGAAGCAAGAGAGTCGGGAAGGAGATGCCTGGCTCTTTTTTTAACAAGTGTTTTTCTCAGGAACTAAACGAGTGAGAACTCACTCATGAGAGGAGGCACTGATCTTTTCATGAAGGATCTGCCCCTATGACCCCAATACCTCCCACTAGTCCCACCTGCAACACTGGGGATTAATTTCATCAGGAAATTTGGTGAGGGTTAAGCAAACCATATCCAGATGGTAGCAGGGATATGTCAGGATTAAGACTGGAGGCTGCAGGTAGAGGTTGTGAAGACTTGGAGAAAGGGAAACTGGATTCCAGTTCTTCACTTTCCTAAAATGCAAAGGTGGTATTATAATAGTCCCATAGTCTCTTTCTATGAACTGGGGGAGAAAATCTATTTCCCCTTCAGGTCACCCTCAGAGAGTTGTTGTAAAAATCACATGTAATAATGTTTGCTAAAGATCCTTATAAGCATAAAAGCACTGAATAAGTGCAAGGTGAACAGGAGGGTTTTGTTGACTACAGTCCCCTGGACCTGTTGGTGTTCCCAGTGCTTGATACAGTGACCTGGACAGAACAGACAATGGGGTACAGGGTGCATGATTCTGGAGGCTGCCATTATTTAACTAGAGATCCGCTGATCTGAAGGAGGGCAGGACATCCTTACGCGGTAAGCTGTACTTTCCCTTTAGACTGGATTTGCAAATTCTGATATAGGGACATAGACGCCTTTGTTTCTGATCGTAGGAAAAGGGTCTGGAGGCAACATGATCACATATCTCAGGGTCTCTCCTTTTCTCTCTAAGAGAAGAAATCTTTAGACACATCAAGAAACAGATGATTTTTTTTTTTTTATGGGTCAGTCTTATTTTGAAAGGAGAGGATTGAGAAGAATGGACTTAAAATGACAAAAGGGATATTGTTTGGCAAAGAGGAGAGAAAGTGATTTTCCAGAGGAAAGAAAATGTGACAGTGAGAGAGCTGAAGGGTTTTATGTCTGCTTGAGCGTTGGCGGTAACCCAGTCCATTACCAGCAGAGGCCTGGGTAGACTTCTGGATATTTTAAGAAAAGAGAGGTAATTACGTTTCTGAGGTGACTTAAGGGCATTTCTTTTCAAGGCCTCTTCAATTTCTTTGTTGAGTCTATAAAGTTTGTGAGGGAAAATAGAACTGTATACCCACTTCAAGGATAATGTGGCAAGCTATCTTTTACAGTGAATTCTTGCTGTTTAGGACTTTGTATTTTTTTAGTACAGAGACCTCTAAGAAATGAGGAGAAATAATGATATTTGAAAGCAAGAGATCATGAAAGCACTTATTAGTGACTAATTTGTTAAGTATGTAATACAGTTTCCCATTAGGTTGCTTGTCTTAAGTGTTAACTCCCAGAAAAGCAGCACCCACATGCTGTCTCTAAAGGGAACAGGAAAGATGAAAAACTGAAAGCCGAATATAGATTATTTTGAAAAGTGATCCATTGTCCAAATTCCCAGAGGCTCAGAAAAAAGTGACCAACATCAGATTGTCCACTTTTCTTCGAGAGAATAACAAAGTAGTAGAGGAATAGAAATAACATATAACAGCAACTGGCCCAAACATTAAAATTGCCTCAAGGGACTATAGGTAATAAAATTGAACTGTATTTGAGATTCCTGCTAAATGAGTGGGTTTTAGTTACTCTTGCCACAAAAACAAAGAAAAAGAAATGAGTAACTATGTGAGGTGATGGATGTATGAATTTGCTTCACTATAATAACTTTTAAACTATGTACATGTATCTCATAACATCATGATGTGTATCTTAAATATACGATTTATTTTTTAAAAAACAAAACAATAACAATGCCTCTACATCCCCAAAAAAGCCTAACGGAGTCTCCAAAGAAGCTACCTTGGGGAGAGATTCCTATAAAACTGTTTTCAGAAAAATTCATCTTTTTTAACAGTGTTAATAACATTAAGGCTTTAAGAACTACTTTCTGTCTATTAAATTCTGGGGGAAAACACTTATCCAGAGGCAAGAAACAGCTCATGCTAGATGATCCATTAATCCCTGAACTAGGCCTATAAATGAAATGGTTTATAGAGAAAAGAATTAAAGAATTTACAATCTTTGTCAAAAACTCAAAATAACTCCCGTTATTTCTCTGTTTCAAATAAAGATTCATAGGCAGATCCAAAGAGTAATGATTTTTAAATTAAAAGCTTTATGAGCTTTTCAAGAGAGGAATAAAGCTAGAGGGTCACGCTCTTTCTCTAAGAGGGAAAATGGATAGTGTGGAAAGGACTGTAAAAGAAAAACCTTTCGAGGCATGCCCACGAAAATGCATTTACAGAGTACAGTAAAACTACTTAATCCCCAATTTTTATTACTAAGAGAATGGTTCCCTAAGCAAATTAATAGCAGAAAGAAGATTTCAGGTAGGATCTAGAACTCAATTATGAGAATAAGTCATGCTTGTCATTAGTACAATTTACAAACCAAAAATGTCTCACTTGATGCTTATGTGTTTACAACACAAGGGCTGCGAACAACTCGACTTGACAATGCTGTGGCAAACCACTGGTTTTGGTTAAATGTTTATAACAATTATCACAGATGTTTGAAGTGTGAGGGATGTTAGAGAAAATCTAAATCGAATCAGCGTCTCAATGTATACATGAGAAAAAGGGGTCCCTCAAGGACTGGGTGTTTGGTGAAAGGTCACAGCTAGTTGGTGAAAACCTGGGTCTAGAATCATGCTTTAAAATTTCCTGTCCAGGTTTCTTTTCTCTACTATAATCCTTTACTTAAAACAGTAATAGAATCATAAATTAACTCAGGTTGGAAAGAGGCCTTATAACTCATCTAAATTTGGAAGTAACCTTTTTGTTGAAGTACAGCACACATACTGAAAAGTGCATAAGTCATAAGTGTACCCACTTGATGAATTCTCTCAAATTGAACACATCCACATATCAAGAAAGAGGGTGTCACCAACATTTGAGAAGATCCCTCGTGCTCCCTTCCAGTCACTGCCCGTTCTGTGCCCCAGGATCAAATATTTTTATGCCCAGTTCAGGAATGAAGAAACAGAGGTCCATGCTGGATAAATGATTTTTAAAAGTAAATTATTAGTGAGAACACAAAACATGGTGTTGAGAAGCATACTTTAGTATTTTTCCACTACTTAAACTAATCTATGAAATTGACTAACTATTTGGAATTACTTAAATTCCATCTAATTCAACAATTTGAAGCCCAGCGCAATGTAAAACAGCAGTGAGTCCCCAAAATGTTTCGTGGAATGAATTAATGAAATTATTCCTGCCAAGCAGTTGTCTGACTTGTTATATATTTATGCTTCAAATATTGATGCATTGACTGGATGCAATATCTTCCTTGTCCTTTATTAGATATTAATAATAAGTTGTGAAGTTTCCTGCTGTCCCATACATGATCTCTGTGTTCTTTGTATGATTTTCTTGTTCTCATTACATCATGTTGTTGATTCCAGGCTGTCTATGAGTGGTTGTGAGTGAGGCACTATGAAGCTGTATGCATGGGTGGTGTTTCCCTTTGCAGGAAATTTTTTTTTCTAAGGGGGTTGGATGTGAACCACCTACTCACTGGATGACCTCCACTATTCATATTTGAAGAACTTTTCTCTGGGGTTAATTTATTTTGCTAGAAAATAACCCTTCAAATGCCTGAGGGAACATGGAGACTACAAGTATTTTGGAAGCAGTGTGGGAGGAGTTGTGGGGCCCAGTCATCATGCAGACTAAATCTTGTTTTTATTTCCATACCTCATTCCCATTCTCCTTTAAGGATGATTAAAGTCAAAGTCGTTTTTCTGTCATCACCACCCAATTCTATACAATGCTAGTGATAAAATATTCTTCTCCCATCAAACCTTGTTAGTCTGATTTTCAACAATTGTTGTTGTTACTGCTAATTTTTTGACTTTATTGTAACATAAAAGTCACCTAGTTTGATGAATGTTGGCAATTGTACACAGTTTGATGAATTTTGGTAATTGGATTCAAGATATAAAACAGTTCCTTCACCCTGAAAAGTTTTCTTGTGCCTCTTTGCAGTTGATCTTCTGCCCCAACTTCTAGACCCAGGCAACCACCAATCTGCTTTCTTTCACTGTGCTTTTACCTTTTCTAGAATTCCATGTAATGAAATCAAATGGTATGTAGTTTTTTTGCATTTGTTTTCTTTCACTTAACATAATGCTTTTGAGATCCACCCAGGTTGTTGTGTATACTGAGTTCCTTTTTATTACTGAGTAATATTCCATCATCTGGATATATCACAATTCACCTGTTTACATGTTGGTGAACATTTGGCTTGTTTTCAGATTGTGACAGTAGTGGATAATGCTTCATGTACAAGTTTTCATGTGGACACAGATTTTTCATTTCTCCTGGATAAATGCCTAAAAGTAGGATTGGTGGATATGTTTATACAGCACTGCCATAGTAACTTCCAAAGTGGCTGCGCCATTTTGCATTCCTATCAGCAATGTATGACTGTCGTCATTGTACCACATCATCGTGAACATTTGACATTGTCAGTATTTTAATTTTTAGCCATGCTAGTGGGTATGTAGTGTTATCATATTTTGATTTTTATTTCATTTCCTTGATGACTTGTGATGTTGGGAGTCTTTTCATGTGCATATTCTCCATTTGTTTATCTTCTTTTGTGAAATTTCCATTCAAATCTTTTTTTGTCTTCTCATTAATAGGTTGTTTGTCTTCTTGAGTTCTAAGAGTTTGTTTCATATTTTGGACACGTGCCCTTTGTCAAATATGTATTTTGCAAACATTTTCTCCTAATTAATTTGTGATTTGCCTTTTTGTTTCCCTCACCCACGTCTAAAAATAAAAAGCTTTCAATTTTGATGAAACGTATTTTGTCAGTTTTTTCTCTTTTAGAGATCTTATTTATTGTGTCTTTAAGAAAGATTTGTCTGACCCAGATCACAAAGATTTTCTTCCGTGTTTTTTCAGAAGTTTTATAGTTTTAGATTTTAAGTTTATGCCTATAATCAATTTCAAGTTAATTTTATTTATAAATGTGATACATGGATCAAAGCTAATTTTAAATAAAATATCCAGTTGTTCTAGCACAATTTAGAGATGATCTTTTCTTCGTTGAATTTCCTTGGCTGGATAAAGAACTTGGCATATTACAGTAGTAGAAAGGAGGTCAGTGTGGCCTGAATCCAGTGAGACGGGAGGGAGTATTGTATAATGATGTTAGAGAGAAAGATAGGGGCCAAATCTGGTAAGGTCTTATGGGCCTTGACAAGAAATTTGGATTTTATTCTGAGAACAATACAATTGCTTCAAGGGTTTTAAGCAGGGCCACTGCATGATATGATTTACATTTTAAAATGATGATTCTTCATCTGTATGCACCTATCCAGTTAAACCTACTCTGATGAAGGTCACTACTGACCATGCAATATTAAGCTGAGTTTGATGGAGTTTTACTGTTTATTCCATAGCTCAGCAATTCTTAAGTTGCCAATTGCATATTTACCTCTTTTCCCCCTTCTTGTAAGAGACCATATAAAACCAGAGCTAATACACTTTTTTGGATGCTCCTTCTGCCAGAAATCTTTGCCAGGGATATTAAAAATGCTACCTGGTGCTTTATGTCCTGTGGCTTCTCTTCTACTGCCAAGGTAAACGCTATGCTAATGCCAATAGGAAAAAGCTTAAGAAGATTTTACAGTTATTTGAGATTGCATACCCCTCGGTGAGTATTACCAGCTTAATTTGAACTATATGAAATGAGCAAAACATGAGAAATCTAGAATAGCATTTTTATACTAAAGAAAAATACCACCATTGTGATCATCCATTGAACACAAAAGTTAATTAAATTAGCCTAAGTAAGAAGATAGATTTTGAGATAAAATGCTATTCTTCTGTGTTAGGGTAGGTTATAAGAGAAATTGTAGAAATCTCTAACAATAGAATCAATTTGGCTTTACTAATTTTACTGAAGGTCAGTTAACAGATTAAGTTTTGTCTAAATTACCTTCCCAGCTTAATTCCAAAAGGCTCTTTGTGTAAATATATATTTGCATTTAAACTGTAGAGTTTTTACTAGATGCTTTAACTTTCAGACTACTAAATATATTGAAGTTAAGAGATGAAGAAATTAAAGTTACAGCGTGTAGTTAAAATGTTATTTTTTTAATTTCACTGAATGAATTCTGTTTGATCAATGTCAAAAGTTTGACTGATGCATCTCCAGATAAGTTTCAAACTTTGCATCATAACTAATTCGTCTACCATTGGGACAATAATGGCTAGGAGGATAGACAGCTTATTAAGAAAATGTTGGTACTAGTTTTAATAATCTTGGCATTCCTTCTTTTTACTTTCTTGATATTACCTCCACATTAATCCAGATTTCACTTTAAAGGTTATTTTTATGCTTTTAAATATATAATTTAGATTTAGTCTTTGAACATTTTAACATTGATTGAAATAGCCTTGCTAGAATGGAGGTGGTAAATTTTTTATTTAAAGAGATGTAGAGAAATCTCCACTTCTGTTGGACTAGACATTGTAAAAATTCTCCCACCAAAAGCATCTAGAAATTATGAGAGGAATATCTTCGAAACAAAAGGAAAAATGAAACTGAGGGATAAGCTAGCACTAAAGCCCTGACTTCCTTGGAGGTATCTGACAATACCAGAAACAGAGGCCAGGCTTCTGACAGCCTCATAAAGGAATAGGAGATAAGCCCTTTTATCTAGTAAGATGGGCAAATAACTAAAACTCATGCATAAGACTAGTATACTTATGGGGCTAGACTCATGGTGATAAGTCAAACTAGAAGAAAACCAAAAGCAAACTTTTAAAATCTTCATCCTTGGCTTCAGGTGGGGGAAAGTATCCCTTGAGAACTCAGAATTACAAGCTTATTGGAACCTGAGTTCAGGATTTGAACTTAAAACACCTGCAGAGTTCCAGCAAGGATATGCTGACAATTTAATTTTAAGTGCTTGCAGGTGGGTAGTGCACCAGGTTGGTAGAGCACCTACCAGAGAAAACTCACATCTGTGGGGAGAAAGGCATTCTTACGTTTTCTTCAAATTCAGTTCAGCAAAATAAAAGCTCACACATACAAGGAAACAGACCACAGTGAGCAGAGTCAACAAAAACAATAAACCATGAATTAGAGGAACCACATAGGACCTGAAATGTTGGTATTATCTATGAAGAGTATAAAATATATGTGCTTAGTACGTTCCTCTAAATTAAAAAAATATATTTTAAACATGACAAAAGACTAAGTACATTTTTAAATTACATAGAGTTGGAAAAGAACTACATAGATTTTATAGAAATAAAATATATTTATTTAAATTAAAAATCAGGGGTGGGTTAAAAAGCAGACCAAACACAACAGAAGAGAAATTAATAAACTAAATCTGAAGAATTATGCAGAATTTAGCATAGAGAGATTAAGAAAATATAAAGGACAGGTTAAGAGATAGGGAAGACACAATGAAAATGTCTGCCATAAATGTAACTGGAGTTCCAGAATAAAAAAATAGAAGAAGGAAAGAAAATATTTTAAAATATCAGATGGTAATTTTCACAACTGAGGAAAGACAAAATTCTTAGATTTAGGAAACACAAAAATCCTAAACAGAAATAAAAACCAACCTTAACTCAGTCACACTGTAATTAAAGTGAAACTCACAGTGACAAGAGAAGATTAAAAGCATCTGGTTAAAACAGACAATGTACTTTCAAAGGAATACAACTTACAGTGATGTCACAGCAGCAAAAATGAAAACCAGGAAAACATCTTTAGTGTGCTGGGAGAAAACAAAGTTAATCTAAAACCGTCAGCCTAAACTATCTCTCAAGAATGAAAATACAGATTTTCAGGCAAACACAAATTAGGGGAGTTAATCTCTCACCGACTTCACTAAAGGAATTTCAAAAGAATTATAGTACTTAAGGCAAAAGTAGAATGATCTAAGACAGAAGGTTTAAAATTCAAGAAAAAAAAATTAAATGTGAAAAAATGGGAAATATGAGGGTAAGTATAAATGAATTATAAAAAAGTAATATTTATTATGTGGTAAAATGTAGAAAAATTCTTGTATAATGATAACTTTTAAAATGGAAGAGGAGTGGTTATCAGTTGAATTGTGGCCCTCTTCACAAATTGGAGTCCTAACCCCTGTTGTACCTCAGAATAACACTTTTTTTGGAGAAGAGTCTTTACAGAGGTAATCAATTTAAAATAAGATCATTAGGGTGGATCCTAATTTAATATCACGGATGCTCTTATAAAATAGGGGGAATTGTTTTTTTTTTTTTATTTGTATTTTTTGTTGTTTCAAATCAAGGTTTCCCCATGTCCCCCAGCTGGAGTGCAGTGGCACGATCTCTGCTTACCGCAACCTCCGCTTCCCTGGCTCATGTGATTCTCTCACTTCAGCCTCCTGAGTAGCTGGGACTACAGGTGTGAGTCACCATGCTGGGCAATTTTTTGCATTTTTTTTGTAGAGCAAGGGTTTCTCTGTATGTTGCCCAGGCCGGTCTTGAACTCCTGGGCTCAAACGATTTGCCCTCCTCGGCCTCCCAAAGTGCTTATAGGGATTATAGGTGTGAGCCACCACACCCAGCCAAACTGAGGGGAATTTGGACCCAGGGAGAAGATACACACATGTAGGGAGGACATCATGTGACAATGAAGGCAGAGACACAGGTGATGTTTCTACAAGTCAAAGAATGCCAAAGACTGCCAGCAAACCAGAAGCTAGGGGAGAGGCCTGGATCAGGCACTTTCTTACAACTCTCAGAATGAACCAACCCTGCTGACCTTGATTTTGGACTTCTAACTTTCAGAACTGTGAATCAACCTATTTCTTTTGTTTAGGCCACCCTGCTTATATTACTTTGTTATGGCGGCCTTAGCAAGCTAATAGAGGATTGTTCATAGTTAAACTTTTAATATCTTTCTATTATTTACAAAGATAAGATTATATGTTTTGGGTAAGCCAAATATGTTAAAATTTTCTGGGAAGTCCATTAAAAAATGGAAATATAACATATATATTTCACCAAAGTAGAGAATAAATGAACTAAAAGATGAACCCCATCAGAAATATGGCAGATTGCACTGCTGGGGCAGGAAAACTACAGGATAATCCAGGAACGTCTTCAAACCAGAAAGTAAGGAAGCTCTTAGAAATTCTACTTGGGCTCATAAAGTAATTTGATTAAGCTGCTGTGGCCAAAGATGGGAAACTTCATGCGTCAATAAGGATAACAACAGCAGTGGATTAAAACATATCAAATAAATATAAATCCAGAAGTTTGATTTGATACTAATTATTTATGATTTATAGAAATAAACTCACTGGCTACAGCCTTTGCAGGGTCTAGAAATTATCTCATTATTCTGAAAATAAATTTAAAAAGAAAGAAGAATAAGTTCTTTATTTCCTGAAAGTGTTCCTGAGGCTTCAGACTATACAAATAATTATTGTGGGAGTTTCTCTTTGTAGACCTATTCCAGGAAATAAATGTGCAAGAAGTTGTCTAAATTGACCTATCATCACTTTTAAAGACTCCTGCTGAATGCTGGGTCTAGGTAATGATCACCAATGGCCCAGCTTCAGCAATGATCAATATACGGCCAATTATTCTTTATCTAGATCTTTACTTATTTCTTCCTAAACAATCCCATCCCTACCACCACCAGGTCACAGATTATTTTGAAATGCCCTTCTTTTAAGACAACCTCAACGCCATCATTACATTTTTAAAAATTAAAAGTGAATCTTCAATAAAAGATATTCAATAAATGTTCCCATTTCCCTGACAACTTAATTCCTTTAACTTAAAATAAATTCAAATAAGGCTTCTATTTCACAGTTACATTTCAAAATGGCTAAAGGAGAAGAATGTGAATGTTCCTAGCATAAAGAAAAGATAAATATTTAAGATGACAGATATCCCGATTGCTCTGATTTGATTATATGAATATGTCAAATTATGACATGTAAGCAGAAAATTGTACAACTATTATGTGTAAATAAAAAAACAAAAATAGATAAAAGAATAGTCAAAGGGGCCCCATGTAATTCAAGTCCAATTATTTTATTTTTTTAAAAGACTCAATCAATAATAAATAGGCCGAAAAGATGAAAGAAGGTAAAATTCAGGGAAATGAAAATAAGATAGAAATATTCAGATTTATCAATAGTAAAACCCAGTTTTAAAATTTATGTGGAAGAAAATAAGCCCAAGATTATTAAGGCAATTCAAAACAAAGGGAGGAGAAAGAAAAGGAAGTAATCTACCAATACAGAAACTATGAAAAAGAGAGAAATCAGATGTTATCTATGTCCTGGTAGAAGTGCAAAATATCACATATAAGACAGCCTTGCCAAAAAAAAAAAAAAGTTGAGCCTTAATTTGATCAAGGTTATTTTAGTTTATAAAACAAAAATAAGGAAGTATGGAATTGGTATAGGGACAGACAAAACAGTGGAACAGGATAAATGAAGAAAGGTACTCATATATGTTAATATATGATGAAGATGCCATTGTAGATAAAGTAATGATGAATTATCCCATAAAAGATGAGCTATTTAGGAAATTATCAACTTTTGAAAAATAAAATCAGATTTCAGATCCCTGTTCCATATCATATACAAAAATAAACCTCAAATAGATTAAAAATGTATAATCTAACATGTGATATTGTGTTATAATGTAGTTAACATAATGTAACATAACACCTATATATTTATATATGTATGTATATAACGAATTATGGGTAGAAAAGGATTTCTTCCTTTTTTTTTTTTTGAAATGGAGTTTCATTCTTGCTGCCCAGGCTGGAGTGCAATGGCACGATCTTGGTTCACTGCAACCTCCGCCTCCTGGGTTCAAGTGATTCTCCCCCTCAGCCTCCTGAGTAGCTAGGATTACAGGCGCCCACTACCACGTCCAGCTAATTTTTTGTATTTTTAGTAGAGACAGGGTTTCACTATGTTGGCCAGGCTGTGAACTACTAACCTCAGGTGATCTGCCCACCTGAGCCTCCCAAAGTCCTGGGATTACAGGCATGAGGCACCGTGCCTGGCCCAGAAAAGGATTTCTTAGATAAGACTTAAAAGACACAAACCCAAAAGGAGAAAGGTTAATTAAATTTGACATTAGTATCTTTTATCAAAGTGAAAAGAGATTATATTTATAACACATATTAATAACTGAATCAATAAAGTTGATCTCAATCTAGATAAAAAGGTGAATTGCATATAAGTAAAATTGTCAAAGGAGATGAATGAGAAACTCACAGAAGGCAAATCTAAATGGCCAGTAAACATAAAATGAAAACTTCAAAAATAATTAGGGAAATTCAAAATAAAAAAATAAGATATCATTCACATATATCCTAACAGGGAAAAGAGAAGAGGGCTGCAATTCCAAGTGCTGATGAGAAAGCTGAGCAATACTGATCAACAAATCTGCTTCCAAGTGAATACCTAGAATGGAAACTCTATCACATATACAAGAGATATGTACAAGAACATGTATAGCATCATTGTTTGTAAGAACAAAGTATTGGAAATAAATGTCCATGTTAGGCAAAACTGATAAAGAAAAATTGTGTATAATCACAACAGACTACTATGTAGCAATGAAAATTAATACAAGGGTCAACATGGATGAATCTCATAAACATAATGTTAAGGAAAGAAACAAAATCATGGAAAAAATAGACATCATTGATAACAGTTATATCAAGTTTAAATATTTCCACAAATATATTAACTAAATTGCTAAATAAAATTTTAGCCAAAAATTATTAAACATAAAATTCAGAGTAGTAGTTATTGGTTGGGGAGAAGTGGGCATGTTCATTACAGACCATAAGTAGTTTGGTAATATTTTGTTTCTTATTCTGGGTGGTGGGTATATGGGTATCTATTATACTCTAAACTTTTATATGTATTAAGTATTCTATGATTAATAAAAATATTAAGAAGCATGGGTAGAAAAACACGAATATAGTCACTAAGTTTCCTAAAAGTGCTGGGCACTATGCTAGACACTGGAAAGGAATATAATGCTGAATGAGAAAGACATAGTTCTTAGCTTTACAGACCTTGAAATCTATCTGGGAAAACAGTCACTGGACAAAGAGTTGTCGCCATTCTAGACGTCTTGCTATTTCCCAAACATATGATTTTTTAACGAATTCTTCTTTTTTCTTTACCCTGCCTGTACTTCTCTTGACCCCTCTTCTACTGTGTAGGTCCCTGTGACTGTACAATTTTCCCTGATGTCCCCTGCGGGATTGATCTTGCCTTTCTTTCTGATATCTCTGTGCCTTTCTTTTTAATCTCTAGATGCAACAATCAGTTTTCCTTTCTGTCTCTGCCAACTATCTGTGAGCTCCATAAAAATAAGGACCACTTACTGTCTATCCACCATCATGGCACATGGTAGGTAACATATCTATGTTGAATAGCTGTGTTGATGTGTAAAAAGTGAACTGCTAAGGCAATTATATACATAACACAAGTTTCCAACAAAAGCACAATACAAAAGCCCTTTGCCTCAAAAAGTAAGATATTGTTGGACAAAAACTGATTTTAACATAGCAAATATAAATACAATTGTAGTCACCACTAAAGGTGATTTTTTACTTGTAACAAGAAATAACTTATTTTAGCCCATTCTCTTTTTGGAGTTTTCTTTGTCAAAATATTGACTTTCCCTTGTGTATGGAACTCCATTTATATGCCATCAAAATAAGTAGGTTAATGGGGAATTCAGGAAATTTTGATTAAAACATTATCATTCAAGGACATTTTTTTCTACTTTTGATTTATGCAGAATTTTGTTTATTATTGGCCACATTGCTTCGAAAAAATACTTTTTAAAATAAAAGTGTGTCCATAAGAAAAACACTAACTTTTTTTAGTTAGCATTTTTCTCCTCACATTGATACATTGTGAGTCTTCTCTGACTTGTTTTATATGTATAAGGATTGATATCTTCTTACAGCAATAATTTTTTTTACTGTAAATTTGGTTACTACTTCAGATAATGTGCTACTTTAGTGTAGCATAACTTTTTTCCCAAACTACTTTCAAGGATTAAGTCTTACTAAATACAATTTTCAGAAAAATCTTTTAATAATTATCCTGGGGCATCTGTGATTAAAAAAGACCCCCATATGTTATTATTAAATTCACTCCTATGCAGAAGCAACTTGAAATTGAGATGACAGTTTTGCTATTATATGCATTTGGCCAGAACATACTATAATAACTATATTCTCTGCTGCCCTGTCACTAAAAAAAATTTCAAGATTTTCTACACCAAATAATCTCTAATTACATACACATTTAGGAAGGTACTAAATCAAATGCCTTACAATCATAAAAAAAAAAAAAAGATGAATTTAGTTTTCCATTATCCTGCCAGTGACTGGAATCTGACTTTTGCCCTAAGACTTGATCTCACAAAGACATATCCCCTTCCTATTTCCAGGACTTCTGTGGCTTTTTATTAGACAGCCCCATCAACACAGAGAGAAGACAGCAATTTGATACATGTAATTCAAAAGAATTTCTTCAAGACTTTTTTGAGGTAATATCAGAAAGTTTCCTTGATTTCTGCCTTAAAAGAAAATTGGATCTTAAAGTTAACTCTACAGAAACACATCCTTTGGAGTATCACAAATAAAACAGGTTTTCTGCCTGGGGACAGTTGTCTATTGCTCTAGCAGATTGCACTTACTATACTATGGAAAATGAAACACTATTGTATTTATCTGTCTGAAAAAATTGCCTCAAGAAGGATGTCTACTATCTCCACTATTATTTCATGTTGAATTGGGAGTGTTGAACATTGTATTCAGATAAGACAAAAGAAATAGGGGCACAAGAATGGGGAAAAATAAAGGAATAAAACTATGTCGGAGGGGGCGGAGCAAGATGGCCGAATAGGAACAGCTCCAGTCTCCAACTCCCAGCGCGAGCGACACAGAAGACCGGTGATTTCTGCATTTTCAACTGAGGTACTGGGGTCATCTCACTAGGGAGTGCTGGACAATCGGTGCTGGTCAGCTGCTGCAGCCTGACCAGCGAGAGCTGAAGCAGGGCGAGGCATCGCCTCACCTGGAAGCG
>NW_016805139.1:3587237-3590422 GCF_001698545.2 Rhinopithecus bieti | reverse complement strand
AAAATAAAATAAAATAAAATAAAATAAAAGAGAAAAAAAAAAACTATGTCTATTTGCTACTGATGAGATAATATTCTTGGGAAATCTGAGATAATCTATAATAAAATGAACATACACATAAATTTGGTGAGGATACAATTTTATCATATGAAAATCAATAATCTCATATATACAAACAATAACCAGTTAGAAGACGTAATGGAAGAAAAACTCCATTTACAACAACAAAAATATAAAATAGGAATAAACTTAAAAGAAATGTGAAAATCTATAAGGGAAACTTTAAATACACCTGAAAAGAGACAAAAGCAGATTTTAATTAAAAGAAATTCTTGTGTGTGTGTGTGTGTGTGTGTGTTTGGGATGATGTCTCACTCTGTCACCCAGGATGGAGGGCAGTGGCAAGATCATGGCTCACTGCAGCCTCAACCTTCTGGGCTCAAACAGTCCTCTTGCCTGAGCCTCCAGTGTAGTTGGGACCACAGGCACGTGTGACCACAGGCACGTGCAAACCCACCTGGCTAATTAAAAAAAATTTTTTTTGGAGAGAAGGGGTCTCACTTTGTTGCCCAGGCTGGTGTCGAACTCCTGGGCTCAGGCAATCCTCCTACCTTCTCCGAAACTCCTGAGATTACAGGTGCGAGCCAATGTTTCTGGCTGAAATTCTTTATTCTTACATAGAATGACTCAACATAAAAAAGTTAATTCTCCCCAAGTGAATATATAAACTAAATGTGATCTAACAAAAATCCAACAAATTTTATTTCTAGAGCTATATAAGTTGATTCTAAGGTTTGTATTACAAAATGAACAAAAAAGTAGCTAGGAAAATTTATTCTGAAACAGAATAATAATTAGTTTTACCAATTACCAAAGTTATACAAACTTCTGTACTTAAAATAGAGGGTATGGGTGCATACAGAGGCACATTAGTTAAAAAAAAAGTATTATAACAATTTCAGAAAGAGAAACAAGCACATATAATATTTAGTATATGATAAAGATGGTGTCTCAAATCACTGAGCAAACACAGGCTTTTTGTTTATTTGTTTGAGATGGAGTCTCGCGCTGTCGCCCAGACTGGAGTGCAGTGGCACTGTCTCCTCTCACTGCAAGCTCTGCCTCCGGGTTCACCCCATTCTCCTGCCTCAGCCTCCCGAGTAGCTGGGACTACAGGCGCCTGCCACCACACCCGGATAATTTTTTGTATTTTTAGTAGAGACGAGGTTTCACCATGTTAGCCAGGATGGTCTTGATCTCCTGACCTCGTGATCCGCCTGCCTCGGCCTCCCAAAGTGCTGGGATTACAGGCATAAGCCACCGTGCCTGGCCCTTTTTTTGGTTTTTATTTTACTTTAAGTTCTGAGATACATGTGCAGAACGTGCAGGTTTGTTACATAGGCATACATGGGCCATAGTTGCTGCACCTATCAACCCATCATCTAGGTTTTAAGCCCTACATGCATTAGGTGTTCGTCTTAATACTCTCCTTCCCCTTGCCCCCGACCCTCCGACAGGCCCTGGCATGTGATGTTTCCCTCCCTGTGTCCATGTGTTCTCATTGTTCAAAAACACAGGCTTTTTAATAAATTATGTTAGAACAACTGGAAAATCACCCTTACTTCACATCATACACCAGAATAAACTCTAAATGGAGCAGACATCTAATGTCAAATATGAAACTATATGCTATGGTTTGAATATGTCACTTCCAAAACTCAGGTGTTACCAGTGTGATAGTATTAAGTAAGGACTTTAAGAGAATATTAGACCCTGAGGGAATTTCTTTTAACAATGGAATTAAGGTTTTATAAAAGAGGCTTCGCACAGCATTTGGCTTACTTCCCCTTTCATATCTTCCACCATGTGCATCTCCCCTTTGGAGGATGCACCAACATGGTGCCATCATGAAAGGAGAGACAGGGCCCCTTATCAGACACCAAGCCTGCTGGGACCTTGTTCTTGGATTCTCAGCCTCCAGAACTGTAAGAAATAAATTTGTTCTTTATAAATTACCCAGTCTCAGGTATTTTGTTCTAGCAGCACACACTGACTAAGATACCACACAAGGACAGGAAGAGAACTGAAGTTTTTTAGTAAGCTGTGGCTGAGTTATGACTCAAGTTCCAGATACAATAAAAGACTGATATGGTCAAGTACATTAAAAAAAAAACAACTTCTGAATAACTTAAAACACTATAAACAAAGTCAAATGACAAATGGTAGATGGGGAGAACATACTGGCTATGTTTGTGTGTCTCAAAAATTTCCCTAAGAAGGATGTGCACCATCTCCACTATCATTCCATGTTGCATTTATCATAGATAAACACAGGACTTGTAGCTCTAATATATAAAATTTCTTAAATAGATTTTCAAAACGGCCAACAACCTAACACAAAATGAGCAAAGGACACAATCAGTTCACAGAAAAAAGGCCCTCAAATATATAAAAGTTTCATAACTTCTCCCATAATAAGAGAAATACAAATTGAAAATCAATGAGATACCATTTCTTGCCTATTAGAATTAAAAAATCCAAAAGCTTGATAACATATTTTGTATACAGGGCTATGAAAAACAAGTTCCCAAATATTGTGGATGAGAATGCAAAATGCTACAATCTCTATGGAGGGAAGGTGGCTTTATCTAACGAAATTACACATGCATTTATCCTTGGCACAGCAGCAATTCCCACTTGTGGGAATTAACCTGAAGATACATTTGCTCAAATGTGAGGGAAAAAACTAACAACATATGCACAAGGTTATTCACTGAAACATTATTTGTAACAACAAAGTATTGGCAACAATTCAAATGTTCAACCACAGGGAACTGGTAGAATAAATTATGGTGAATTCACACATGCAATACTAGTTACTATAAAAATAAAAAATATTGAGAAAGAGCTCGGTTGATATGAAGTGATTTCCAGGATACACAATAATTTGGAAAAAAATCACCTCAGTATATATAGTATACTACCTTTTGTGTAAGAAAGGGAAATGAGATGATATATATGAATTAGGTAGAAAGCTATATAAATAACAGGCACATGTGTATGTGTACACGTGTGTGTGTGTGTGTGTGTGCATTATAAAATAGCAATACAATTCCCTTCCCTTCCCTTCCCTTCCCTTCCCTTCCCTTCCCGTTCCCTCCCCCTCCCCTTCCCTCCCCTCCCCT
>NW_016805139.1:3556728-3585597 GCF_001698545.2 Rhinopithecus bieti | reverse complement strand
CTCGATCTCCTGACCTCGTGATCCGCCCGTCTCGGCCTCCCAAAGTGCTGGGATTACAGGCTTGAGCCACCGCGCCCGGCCCACATCTAACTTTTAAAAGCTAACAAATACCACAAATAGAAGAATCCTGAAAAATTATATATACTTATATATAATGTTTATATTATATGTGTATATATACATATATGTACTATACACATATATAATATGTAATACACATATTATATATGTGTGTATATATATAAAATTACTCAACTCCCTAATACATCTTTTCATTTGTAAATGAAATTTTCATGCTGTAATCTATCAATCAACTTTTCATGAGACATCAATTTTTGTAATATTTTTTATAAAAACAGTAGCGAGGTAATTTAGTCTTTCCTCAAGCATGTCTGATTGAAATTTATAGAAAGCAATTACTTAGAAATTTTCTGCCTTTATAACTTGTTTTGGGTAATGTCCCGACATTTTAGGAATTGTTGCCAAATTTGGAAAAATCTCTAACAAGTTTCTTTCATATACAAATTATAAGATTTTAGGCCATTATTGAATATGTTTTTTGGTGAGAGAGAACTTTTGTTTTGATTGAGAATCAATAAAAGTCTAACTCTCACAATTTTAGACATCTGATTATTGGAAGATTAAATTATGCTTCCAGATATTTCAAGCCTCATTCCTCATTTCTCTTTCACTGCTCACATGTTCTGAAAATAGGAATTGTAGGCACCTTTGTGTAATATGTGAGATGAACAGTCATAGGAGATGGTAGGAGTTTTTCTGGAAGCAAACTATGCAGTCTAACTATACATATAGTTATAGCAATCTAACTATACATGGAGTTGGCTGTGAACCATGTAAGTATGTTATGCTGGACCCAGCACTTCTCCATGGCTGCTCTGGGACCTTCTGCCAAGAGGAGGAATATGATGCAGGAGAAGTCATGGTAGAAGATGACAATATTCTTACCCAATTGCAGTAAGAATATCTTACTTTAGCAAATTTTAGAAAAGCATATGAACATGTGAACACTTTACTAGGAATTAATTTTCTTCATTTCAGAGTAAACCCATTTCTGGCCATGATTGCAACAGAAGAGTTGTCCTTGTCCAAGTCTTTATTATTTGCAGAGGAGCCAAAAAATACAGGGCCCATGCTTTGTGGCCCTCTCCATTCATCCACGCCATGAACATCTGCGTAGGAGTAAGAGGAAGCTATATATTTTACTCCTCTGTTGGTGCATATTCCTTCAAGTTTGCCCATATGGATACGTAGGAATGAATGAAATTAGCAAGCTTTTTTGGAGTGCAGTGATAGTCGGTATATAGCCCAATGGAACACTGTGAAATTTTTAATTATATGATCACTGGGATGCCTCATAACTGTACAGAAAAATATTTCAAATAACATTTTCAAATGTAATAAGTTTAAAATTCAACCAAATACTGAATGTTAGGTGAAAGGGATGAATTATAACCTGAAAGGAAAGTGGGAAGGATATATAAATATCCATAAAGGCTAAAAGATACTCGTGTAACATTACAAAATCCAACCGGAATATTTGAAAAAAAAAATAAGGGTAAATACCACTCTGCATTTTCCCTTCTCCTGGGGAAGAAGTTATTTATGTAGAGTAGAAAATATGATGGGATATTTCCTTTTCAAAGGTGGTGGCAGGTGGCTGCCTGTTGGAGTGTGAAAAACAAGTAGAATCATTTGGATGCAATTCTGAAAATATTAATCAAATGACAAAAATACAAGCAGGGATTAATTTTCCCTACCTCTTGGGATTTTTTTGTGGAGAAACTTAGGAAGCTATTGGAATAATGGAAGGTGATAAACTATGTCTCTAAGAAATAATAACTACCAACATACAATGAGAGGAATTATTTGATAATATAGACTGTGAAAAGATGCCTATCTTTCAAAACATATTCAATATAGATGTCTTCTTTAGCAGTTAGTTACTGTGTATTTAAAATCTTTACATATGTCTTCAGAAGCTCACTGTATGCCATATTGCAATATGGCAAATATGCAAAATAATATTTATATTATTGCCCAAAGAAACTGACAAAGACTAATTTTTTAGTTGACATTAGTTGAGTCTAACAACCCTTTTTGATTTTGTGTGCAGAGGGGTGTGTGTGTGTGTGTCTGTACGTGTGTGTAAATGTGTATGTGTCTGAGCTGTCGTACCAATAGATTGAGAATCAAAAAGCTTACGTTTTATTTCTACCTCTATCACCAACTAGTTCTTTAATTTTAGAAAAATTCCTTAAATTAAGCCTTAGTTTTATCATCTATATAGTGAAGACTGGGGCATACAATATCTAAGATTTCTTTACACTCGAACATTCTATGAGTCTATGTATGTCTGATCGAATACTAGTATTCCTTTATTCAGGAAATTGAGGAAACAAAAACTAGGCTATTGAAAATGAAAATATGATTAAGATTACTGATTCCATAACTAAAGTAACTAGGTAATGAGTATTAATGGCCCTAAGATTACTTGAGGCTTCCACCTAATGCTGTCATCTCTCCATCAGCCATAATTTTCTGCCTTTTTCCTCTCCTCAGTCTCAGCAGATGATCTTACCTCCTACTACATCTAGAAAATAGAAGCCATCAGACTCCATCTTCTCGCCACTGAGGCTACAAAAGATATCTGCACATGCAACCCTTTCCCTTTTTTTCTTCTTCCCTTTTGTTATGATGTATAAAGTGTCGCTTATCCAATAAAGAGCTAATCATTCTGCTTGAGGTTGTAGCCCCTTCCCTCTTATTTCAAGGACTTCAGTGCTCCCTCCTCCTAGAAATAGCCTCCTCCCTCAGCTTCCCTGAAGCCACACCCTGCTGAATTTTTACCTACCAAATTATCTCTGCTCTCTCTTCTTATTTCCAGGATACCCTCTGTGTCTCAGATCTATCATTGTTGGAGGCCATCTGTGCTTGGTCCAAGGTCCTCTTCTGCCTTTTCTCAGTCCTCACTTCTAGGTGCTCTCATACATTCTCACAGCTTTATATCCTTTCTATTTGCTGACAAACGCCAAATATATATGTTCAGCGTGACTGCATATGGAAATAACTGCATATATGCAAATGACTACATGACTATTACTGGTATGTTTCTCAAATATTCAAATTTAGGCTATTTAAAGCCAAATTCTCAATCCCGTCTTTAACTACTTTCAACCTGGAAATAAAACACTCAATTCTCTCTCTGTCTATGGCCTCCGTGCTCATGATAGCTCAGGTGAGCAACTACGATCTTGATTCCTCTTGTGCTTACCATCAACATTCAAGCCTAGAGTACTGTTCTTTCTCCCTCCAAATTATGTCGTGAACCTGGCCGCTTATCTTCACTTCAAATGCAAGCTTCCTAGTCCACACCATTGTGTTTTCTCACATGGGCTTTTGTAATAGTTTCATGGCCTCCTCACTGCTTCCACTTTCGTTTATTTATACCCCCTGGCCTCCCAGCACTGAGAGTATACAATAATGATGCTATTATTACAAAAGTGATATAAAGACAATAATTATTCAGGGAATACAGAAAAGTAAGAATAACAATGTTAAAATTCTCCTGAAACCCCACCACTTGGAAATGTGAGCTAAATATTGTTGCAAAAATCTGTTTATACATTTCTTAGATAGGTGGATAGATGGTAGACATTGTTTTATAAAAAGAGATACTATTTAATATTATTATATTTTACTAATAGCCACTCCTTTAAAATGTGCGTGTGTATATGTGTGTGTGTGTATACACGCATGTATAGTTATAACATTTATAATTTTGTCAAAATAAGGAAAATTTTATAAAGAACAAACAGCATTAAAGGGCTTGTTATAAAAAGCAACAATCGGGTACCACATCCCATCCCTTCCTAAGTATGTCATCTTAAACCCTTGATAGCTTTTATTTTACATTTTTAAAATTCTGAGTTGATTAGTCATGACGGTTTGGATTATCTACTTTAAACATTGTCTACCGACTTCCTGCCATGGTAAATGAGGTTTTAGCTCACTTACACTTCCCTTGATTCCCCTCTCTTCCTCTTCCCACAGCAAGTTTTACTACTTTTAATTCCTCTTTTGGTTACTTTCATACTTCCAAGACTATATGTTTTCCCCTGATTTCTTGTTCTGTTAGTTAGACACAGCCTATCTTGACCCCATACCTTGTAAGGTGAAGAAGGCCCTCAATCCCTCCTCGCTTTCTCTTCCTTACCTTTGCAAGATTTGTTTTCACTTTTGTATTGGCAAGCCTGAAAAAAATTACCTTTTATCATATAACCACAGTTAGATTGTCTATGTTTTGACTTTGTTTAGACATTAGAAGTTGACAAATCAGCAGGCATTGCTTACATTATCACAACTATGTGAATGTGGTTCATTGCTGAGTCAAGCAATGATGACATAACATATAGTTTTTGTGTACAGTGCTCCTTTCCCTCAAACTTCTACTTGCCTTTTTTTTTCTTTAGCCCATCTTTAGGTTTATTGTAACTGTTTTAAGGATACTATCAAGTCTGTGAAATACCACTCTTCCCCGGCATGCACCTTTTTTTAAATGTACACTTATTTTCGGACCCTACTTTACGACTGATTTTGCTGCACAGCAGTCAGCTTGGATCTTCCCTTGCTTCTTGTCCCAGGTTAGACTTGCTGTTTCCTACATCCCATGCCTTTTCCATTTTTAATTACTTTTTTCAGTGTTTCTTTCTGACCCATAAGTAATCTCATAATAAAGGATGCAGGGGAGATACATTCTCCGAGTCTTTAGATATCGGAAAATACTTTTATTCTATCATCATCCTTGATGAATGATTTGGCTGGGTAAAGATATTTAAGTTCAAAGTCAGTTTTCATCAGACTTTTGAAGTTGATGCTCCTTGCATGCCTTCAGTGTTGCTGCCTTTTCTCTCTGAAACTTTTAGAATATTCTCTTTAACCTTGCTATTTGCAAATCTCTCAATATTATGTTTAGGAATTTTTAAAAAATTTCACTTACTGTGCGGGACAGTTCCTGGAGCCTCAAGAAAGCTAATGCGTGCTATCATCCTTGCACAGCCATGTGCCACGCAACAATCAGTCAACAGTGGACAGCATATATGACAGTAGTGCTTTAAGATTAGAATGAAGCCGAAAATTCCTATGGCCTAGTGACATCATGGCCATCATAATGTAGTGCAACACATTACTCCCATGTTTGTGATGATGCAGGTATAAACAGATCTCAACACCGAAAGATTTTCATTAATGGAGAAGTTGCTCATGACGCATTATCTACTTACAAGCAAATCTATGATGAAAAAGGAAACAAACCAAACAACCAACTATGGACATATTTCTGAAAAGAGTGACACCTGCTCAAGAAGAACCTCAGGTAAGTTTTCAGATGTTCCAGAAGAAGACACTGTTATCACAGGAAATAACATCTCCACGTGTTTTTGTTTTGGTTTGAGACAAGGTCTTGCTCTGTCACCCAGGTGTGCAAAGGCAGGATGAGGTCTCACTGCAGCCTTGACTTCCCAGGCTCAAGCGATCCTCCCACTTCAGCCCCTTAAGTAGCTGGGACTACAGGTGGATGCCACCATGCCCAGCTAACTCTTTTGTTGTTTTTTATAATTTTTAACAGAGATGAGGTCTCACTATGTTGCCCGGGCTGGTCTCCAGCCCCTGATATCAAGTGATCCTTTCCCCTCAGTTTCCCAAAGTGCTGAGATTACAGGCATGCGTATATACCTCTGCACCTGGTATAGCTCCATGCATTTTGTTGCCCCTGAAGACCTTCCAGTGAGACAAAATGTGAAGATAGAAGTCAGTGAAACTGATGATCCTGACCCTGTGTAGGCATAGGCCTAACGGGTATGTGTGTGCCTTCGTTTTAACAAAACACTTAAAAAAATTAAAAGCTTATAGCATGAAGATATAAAGAAAGAAAATATTTTTGTACTACTATACTATATTATACAAACTATACTATTTGTTCTACTTTGTGCTAGTATTTTTGTACAATGCATTTGTGTTTTAAGCTAGATGCTATTTCAAAAGACTCAACAGGCCAGGCATGGTGGGTCACGTCTGTAACCCCAACACTTTGGGAGGCCGAGGTGGGCAGATCACGAGGTCAGGAGATCGAGACCATCCTGGATAACAAGGTGAAACTCCGTCTCTACAAAAAAAAAAAAAAAAAAAAAAAAATTAGCCGAGTGTGGTGGCAGGAGCCTGTAGTCCCAGCTACTCAGGGGGCTGAGGCAGGAAAATGGCGTGAACCCGGGAGGTGGAGCTTGCAGTGAACTGAGATGGCGCCACTGCACTCCAGCTTGGGCAATAGAGCAAGACTCCTTTCAAAAAAAAAAAAAAAGGACTCAACAATTTAAAAGTTTATAAATTAAAAATTTTATTAGCTTATAAAGTAAAAAAGTTACAGTAAACTAAGGTTAATTTATTAATATCCTAGGACTTTACATTGACTCACCACTCACTCATTGGCTCACCTGGAGCAACTTTCAGTCCTGCAAGCTCCATTCATACTAAGTGTCCTATACAGGAGTACCATTAAAAAAAAAAAAAACTTTTATACTGTATTTTTACTGTCCCTTTTCTATGTTTAGATAGGTTTAGATATGCAAATATTTACCATTATGTTACAACTGCCTACAGTATTTGGTACATTAACATGCTGTACAGGTTTGTAGCTTAGAAGCTAGGCTGTATGATATTGCCTAGGTGTGTATTAGGTTATACCATCAGGTTTGTGTAAGTACACTGTTTTATTCCCACAGTAATGAGATCAATCTAAGGATGCATTTTGCAGAATGTATCCCTGTCATTAAGCAATGCGTGATCTTAGTGGAATACAATATTTTTTGGATCACATTTCTTTTCCTTAGAATTTGATAAACATTGGTTTATCATCCTGTAACCTAGAATGTTACTCCAGAGAGGACTGAATCCAGTCTGTTTTGCTCCCAAATATAAGAGACATACTATTTGTCTCTGGCTGGCTAGAGAATTTTTTCTTATTCTTCAATTGAGTAACAACAGAATACAACTTAGGAAAAATAGTGTTGAATAAGTTTGTCTTGGAATATGATATGCACCTTTGAGTTGCAGAGTGTCTTATTCTTGCATTTCAGGATTATTTTTCTATTTTCTATTGGAATACTTTTTCTGACTCATTTACTGGTTTTTCAATTCAGAGATACCTATTATCTTTATATAATGGCATATTTGTCTCTACTCCTTAGCTATTATCTTCTCTCTATTTCTACTAATCTGTTAATCTTTTTCCGTTGATTTTATTTTGCTTATCTCAAGCCTTTTCTTTGTAGAGCAATTTATTTTAAGGAATTTATTTTCAGCCATGTGCATTCAATTTCTTTCTGCATGTAATTTGTTTATAAGTTCTGTAATGGTGTTATTTTAGTTTCAATTTCCATTTTTACATCATTCTGTATTGTTATCATCTTACATTTGAGCTTGTATTTTATTCATTTCATGTACTTAATAAGATTTTCTATAGCATGACTATTTCTCTGTGTTCTTTAGGCCTTTATTGCTATAGAGTTTCTTTCATTCTTAGTTTTTGTTCTGCTTACCTAGTTCTCATGTCATTCTTTTTTCATCTTGTTCATATTTTCCGCGAGCTCTGCATCTAAATTCTGTTTTTTGTTCTGGTATAGACTGAGTGAATTCCCCTTAGGTCCCTTCCCATATTAACTGAATGTGAGGGTATTTCTCTACAAGATGTAGCTTGAGAGCTTGTAATTGATTTCTACTCACTTCTAAGTAGCCTGAGGATTTAGGTGTGTATGTTTTGGAAGATAGGCAGGAGTAGGGAGAGAGCTAAGCTGGGATTAGGTACAACCAAGTATTTCAAATACTGTATATTCTTCTAGATTTTTCTATTTGACCTGCTTTTTCTTCTTTTCTTTTTTATTTTGACCTTTTTTTTTTCTTATTGAAGTGTTTAACATATCCTACTATAGTTCTGGATTTGTCAGTTTTTGTAATCCTGTCAGTTTTCTCTGTCTAGTGCAATGTTATGTTTAAGTACATACAAGTTAAAGACTATTTTTTTTTTTTTTGGCTTGGGGATTGTTCTCTATTATTTTATAATGCATCTGATATGGTTTGACTGTGTCCTCATCCAAATCTCACCTTGAATTGTAGTTCCCATAATCCCCACATGTCGTGAGAGGGACCTGGTGGGAGGTAATTGAATCATGGGGCGGTTTCCCCTATGCTGCTGTTCTCATGATTGTGAGTGAGTTCTCAAGAGAGCTGATGGTTTTATAAGGGGCTTTTCCTTCTTTGCTGGGCACTTGCTTCTGCTGCCACCATGTGAAGAAGGATGTTTTTGCTTCCCCTTCCACCATAATTGTAAGTTTCCTGAGACTTCCCCAGCCATGCAAAACTATGAGTCACTTAGATTTCTTTTCTTTATAAATTACCCAATCTTGGGTATGTCTTTATTAGTATTACAAGAATGTACTAACACATCATCTTACTATAAAAATCTCTTAGTTTTTCAAAACTTTATGTTCAAAATTTTCTTTTGGTTTGGTGTTAGGTGTGCCTTTTATAACCAGGATGCAGCAGAATTTATGTTATTATTATCCCATCTCTGCCTTTTAATAGGTGAATTTTATCCACATTGAAGCTGATATATTACACTTTTGGGCTTATTTGTACCATTTCCTTTTGTGCTATCTACTTACCTTTCATTTTCTTTGCTGTTTTTGCTGTGCTCTGTTGGATTGACAAAGGCTTCTGCCTTTTTTTCTTCCCTTTTTTCAACTCTTCTACTTTCTCCTTCTCTTCCTCCAAATCATGCTGTTCTTCCTCCTTCTTTTGATTCCTCTAGTGGTTTGAAAATTATCAAGATTTCCATTACTATATTGGTAACCCTAAGATTATGCCTTATTTTTCTATTTCATGTATAGCAAATATATACAGATGAGCACACTTATATGCAGAAATGTTGATTTTAATAAATTTTCACAAAGTAAATACATCAGTGTGACTATAACCCAGATTAAGATGGAGAACATTGCTAATACTGTGAATCGCCCTCAGTCTCTCCCTTCTTTTCTCAAGGTTAACCACATCTGTCTTCTTTACCATAGATTAGCTTTGCCTGTTTTGAAGTTTTTATAAATGGGATAATACGGTATGAACGCTACATCTGGCTGCTATTGCTCATTCTTATGTTATTAGACTTGTCTATGTTATTGATTATATTGATGATTAATTTACTTTTTATTATTATGAAGTATCTCATTGAATGAATACACCACAATTTATTTATCCATTCTGTTCTCGCTGGACATTTGGATTGTTTCTAGTGTTTGGGGATTACAAATAATGCTGTTTTAAACATTCTGTAATTTCATTTCATTCTTTGTACCTGCCTTTCACTGACATTTCATTTACAACTCTGTTGGATATATACCTAGGAGTGAAATACTGGCATTACTGGGTTGTAGGCTATGCATATGTTTAGCTTTAGTAGTTATTGCCGAATAGTTTTCTGAAGAGGTTGTACCAATTTATATTCCCATGTGTAGTGCATAAAAGCTCCAATTGCTACATATCCTTAATATATGGTTCTACCTCTTTCTCTAGATTTTACCTATTCTGATGAGTGTGTAGTTGCATGCACACAACTTTTAATTCATTGATTACTAATGATTTTGAGCACTTTATATGCCTATCACCCATTTATGTATTCTCTTTCATGTATTACCTGTTCAATGTCCAAGTTTATTCCAATTTTTTAATGGATTGTCTGTCTTTTATATTGCTTCACAGAAATATTTAATATGTTTTGGATAGTAATCTTTTGTCGGTAAAAATATTGAAAAGTATCTTCTCCAGTTGGTAGTCTTCTCTTCCACTGTTTGTGTTAGTCCGTTCTCATGCTGCTATGAAGAAATACACGAGACTGGGCAATTTATAAAGAAAAGAGGTTTAATTGACTCACAGTTTTGCATGGCTGGGGAGGATTCAGGAAACTTACAATCGTGGCAGAAGGCACCTCTTCACAGGGTGGCAGGAGAGAGAATGAGCGTGAGCAGGTGAAATGCCAGACACTTATAAAAACATCAGATCTCATGAGGACTCTCACTATCACAAGAACAGCATGGAGGAAACTACCCCCATGATCCAATGACTTCCCACCGGGTCCCTCCCATGATACATGGGGATTATGGGAACTACAATTCAAGATGAGATTTGGGTGGAGACACAGCCAAACCATATGACTATTTTACTGGAGGTTTTGATGAACAGAGGTTCTTAATTTTAATTATGTCCCATTAATCAATATTTTTCTTTAAAAAAAATTGCCCCTCTTAAGATCATGAAGATATTCTCTCTTATCTTCTTGATGTTTAATTGTTACTTTTCAGGTAGGCATATACCCCAACCCTGAATTGATTTTTGTGTGTCATGTGAGGTAGGATATCAAAATGTGTTTTTTCCCCATATAGATAACCAATTGACCCAAAATCATTATTAAAAATGCCATTCTTTTTTCATTTGCATTATGCTTTATCATGAAACAAATGGTCACAAATGTTTCTGTTCTTTTCCGTATTTCTATTTGTCTATTTTTATGCTAATGCAAAACTGTCTTAAATATCATCACTTTGCAATACATCTTGATAACCCTTAGAGGGATTTTGTCCTTCTTCAAAATTGTCTTCTCTGGTCTTGGTCTTTTACATTTCCATATATAGATATATTCAATTTGTTAATTTCCAATAAAAATGTTTTCAATCTTTTAACATACAAAGCTGTGAATTATAAATTAATTATAATTATATTTTGGAAAATATTTGAAATTATGTAGTATTTTATCCTACTTAGAAATCCAAGAACCTAAATAAGAATAAATTATAGATTGAGAATCTATTTTCCAGCACCTTGTTTGTGTTGCTAAGTTATTTGAATATAATATTCTAAATTTCCAGTTCCCCCTCATTACACTGAATTTATTTCTCTATTGTTTCATGGCATCTATTGTTGCTAATGAGAAACCCACTTGATTTATTGTTTAATTACCGTTCTTGTTGGTAACCTGTTTTTCTCCTTGTAGCTGATAAAAACATCTCCTAATTCTTGATGTATTCCAGTTTTACTTTGGTAAGTCTGGGTATGAATATATTTTGTAGATCTTTCTTGGTTTTATAGTTCATTTTCAATTTGAGGACATATTTTTATTCAATTTTGGAAAACTCACAGCTCTTTTCTCTCCAAATATTACTTTCTTGTGTTTCTCTCTACTTTTTCTTTCCTTAAAGAAAAACAGGCAGTCCTACTTGTCTTCAGACTATCCTATATAGTTTTAGGTGACCATATAACTTATTGCCTAATAAATTATATTTATATAACCAGAGCCCCACCTAGCCTCTGTTTTCAAACCTGGCTCCAGTCTGCTAATTTCCATGGAGCACCTTCACTTCTCCTTCCCTGATTCTCAGGGAAGATGCATTTGGGAGTTAAAAGAAGTGCCACTAATAATTATATCAGGACAACAGATGTAAATTAGAACTCTCCCAGGCATATTACAGTGTATGATCTCTCTGCTTAGCATTCTTTCATATTTTATTCTCTATGCTGTCTTCTGGGTAAATCCCTCAGTAATATTTTTCAATTTATTATTTTTCTTTTGTTGCCTCTGTTCCAAAGTTTACCCTATCTTTGAATTTTTTATTGCAATGAATAGATTTTTAACTTCCAACATGTCTAATCATTCTGCTTTTAATTTACTTGGCTTGTTTCATATCTGTCTGCTTTTCACATGTTTTTTTTTTTTTAAAATTGCATAGTTTTTTCCATTTTCCCCTTAAGCATTCAAAGCATATTTATTCTTAAGTTTTGGCTACATCAGTTCAATAAAATTTCACCTGCAATGAAATTATGTTCCAATTGTTGATTTTGGGCAGGATTACTTTCACAGCATTAAAATTCTCCAGCTTTGAAATTCTGTTTTGCAGCATCATGTTGAATGAAATTGCCCCCCTTCTTTCTCTTTCTTCACATTTCTCTGTCTGGCGGTTTTGCATTTCCTTCTCCCAAATTCCTGAATCCTACCTCCAAACCTAGTGCTGTATGACATTGCAGAAACACCTGCCCTTGGTCTCAGCAGGCATATGACATCAGGTCCCAGGCCAGGTGCATTTAGCACCCTCAAGTGCAATGTGTGTTAGTTCTCTGCAAAGCCATAGCCCCAGGGAATGGTTGGCTGCAGATTTTTAACCTCCTTTCACCAGAAGGAGCCTCATCTAGCCTCTGTTTTCGAATCTGGCTCCAGTATGCTAATTTCCATGGAACACCTTCAATTCTCCTTCCCTGGTTCTCAGCTGTCACTGCCTACTTCAGGACAAGAGCGCAGCATGGCAGTGGCCTCAGCTCTGCTCAGTTCTGCATTTCTTTTCTATTTCTGGTGCACAGGAATGCTTAATAGGGTTTGAACTCAGACATATGTTTCGGGTGTTTTCTTTTATATTTTACATGCTTTTGCTGTGTTGTGTTAATTCATTAAAGCATGAACTAACTGCTCTAATTTGACCAGAGTGCATAAAATGAAGAACTGAATTGTATTTATCATAAATTAAACAGGTGATTGTCAAATATCCCAATTTACTAAATTTGGAAGCCTTTTAGAGACAGATTTTCCTTGTATGTGTCTCTAAATTACTTTCATAAATGTGCAATAGTGGTAGTACTAATGGAAAAAATAGAATCTTTGTTCACAGGATCATTTAAAATTTGTTTGTGTGCTACTTGGGAGACTGAGGCAGGAAAATTGCTTGAACCCGGGAGGCAGAGGTTGCAGTGAACTGAGATTGTGCTACTGCTCTCCAGCCTGGGTGACAGAGTGAGACTCCATCTCAAAAGAAAAAAAAAAAAAAGAGTAAAATAAAATAATAATAAAATAAAATAAAATGTTTGTGTCAATCTGCAATTATTTCTATTTTCTCAATTACATTATTTGGAAATCTATGAGCTGAAACACTTTTTGGTGCAATAGGACATTATGACTTGGCTATTTTGAAATTAGACGTATTTTACCCAGCTAAAAGAGACAAACTATTAAATTTTCCAACTAAAAAGAATTACGTCATCTGAAAGGAAAATAAGTGAAGAGAGACAGAGAAAGGAAGAAAACGAAAGGAAGGAAGGAAGGAAAGAAAGACAGGAAAGAAGGAAGGAAAAGAAATAAAAAAAAGAAAGAAGGAAAAAAGAAGGAAAGACAGGTATATTCATTCCAGTGCTTTGAACAGTGCATGGCCCTTAGAAAATATTTGTGGAGAAAAATGAATGGATAATAAATACCTGAGCCTCACTCCATTTCTGGTTAGCACCCTTGTTGTAGAGGGAATGGGGTAGGGAGCATACTATGGATGTATCGGGGTGAGGAAAGCATCAGGACTCACAGGGTAATGGATCAGGCAAGTGTGAAAGTGAAGGATAGAGTTAGCATAATTGTGAGGGTGTTTGTTATTTTATAACCTGATTATAAAAACAGTGAGTTTTAAATTTTGACATTTTATGTGGTTGTAAGTTTTCTGAGCTCAGCCATGAATAAATGTCAGCCTTCCCATTTGGAACCTATTACTGAGCTATACTGATCACTCAGAGATGGGAAGAGACAGGCCAGTAGTGTGAGGTTATACATGAACATCCTGCACACTGTGAAGCCGACATATATGGAGTAAAGAAATGTACGAGTCACCCTCCTTGTGCAGTCCTGGATTGTGGAGCCTAAAGAGAAGGTTTATTCAAGCCTGTATTGGAATGGGTGGTTCAGTGTTCCCAGAACACATAGCTTTAGCAATCCGTATTCCATCCACATTTCTAGAGAAATGGAATTTTTAGGGAAAGGAAATAAGGTTGGGCATTAAAGAATCAGTCATACAGAATGACTTTGGTTGCAAACAATACTGTGCAAAGAAGCTAGGCCAAGAGCTAACCCATGAGCATTAAAGAATTTGTATGAGAAAGACAGGGAGGGGAATTCCATCACAGCTCCTAATATCTGTTGGCTTTATTACCTTCATATTAGCATTAAAATGCATCATATTTGCTTCTTTAATTTCTAGCCACTGAAAAAAATTTGCCAGGGAAATAGAGTATTCTTCTTTGTGATTTATGTTTCTCAATAGGAAGAAAGCAAATTTACATTTGTTTAACCCCTCCCGCATGAGATTTTCCTGACATTGTCTCATTTGATCCTCATATTAATATTTTGAGATACATTTTATCTCTTTTTAAATATAAAGAAACTATAGAGCTGAGGTAAACAATTTGGCCAGGCTGTCAGCTTTGAGTGAGAGAGCTGGGACTGAAATTCAGGGAGGCTGTATAGCGTAATGGGTAAGAGGGTAGACTGTTGACCCCAGCTCCCAGTTTATTCAGTTAATTCTGTGTGACTTTTGTCAAGTTGCTTAACCTATTTCAGTTAAGCAGTGCCTCAGTTAACTCAGTTTTAAATTGGGAATAATAATCATACCTTCTCTAAAGATTATTATAAGTAAAACATTTACCAAGTTGTTTGACACATGGGCATTTTTATTCGCTATTAATGGGAATATAAAATTGTGTCCCCTCTTTAGAATGGAATTTGATAATTGTTACAAAACCTAAAATGTACATCTCCTTTGACTCAGCAATTCAAATTTAGAAATTTTTCCTCAGGGGCATTAAGATGGCGGATATGAGGCAAGACTAGCTTGCAGCTCCCACTCAGATGGACAGAGCAGTATGGAGACTCACATCGTGAACTTCTGCTCCAAGAACTACCTCAGGAACATACCAGGAAAGTCAAGAGAATCCACAGACCCTTTTGAAGGAACTGGATCACCCCTGCAGGCTCCCTGAGATGCCAAAAAAACTGTGAGTCTGCTTGCTTTCTCAATGGGGAGGCTCATGGTCTAGGGCAAGTTCTCAGCCCTGGTCACCAGCTGCCTGGAAATAGACTCCGCGCTGTTGCTGGGGGGCACAGTGGGAGTGAGACCAGCCGTTAGGAATGTGGGTTGCGTGGGAGTGGGGTGAGGCTTTTGACTGCCGGCTTTTCCCCACTTCCCTGGTGACCTGTATGACTCAGCAGAGGCAGCCATAATACCCCCGGAAATATGATTCCACTGGACAGGGAGCCACACCCCATCCCCCACCACAGCCACAGCAAACCCCACCCAAGGAGAGGCTGAGCCCAGACACGCGTATCCCTGCCCCCACCTGGTGATTTTTCTCTACTTGCCCTGGTAGCCAAAGACAAAGGCTATAATTTCTTGGGAGCCCTGTGCCTCTGCCCACTGCCTGAGAAACCTGAATACTTAACCAGGTGTCTGTAGGACAAGTTTGCATCCTCTTTGTAGGACTTCAGCTGATGCACTCTTGAAAGCTCCACCTCCTGGCTGGAGGCCAACAAGCGCAAAACCAGGGCACTAAATAAAAACACAACCAAAAACTCATAGGGCCCATTTCACTCCCCTGCTCCCTCCACCAGAGCAGGTGCTGGTATCCATGGCCACAAGACCCGAAGACGGATCACATCACAGGACTCTGTGCAGACACTCACCACTACCAGCCCAGAACCCGGTAGCTCTGCTGGGTGGCTAGACCCAGAAGAGCAAAAACAATCACTACAGTTCAATTCTCAGGAAGCCCCATTCCTAGAGGAAGGGGGAGAACACCACATCAAGAGTGTACCCAAGAAAGATAGACCATATATGATAGACTACAAAAAAGTCCCAGTAAATTTAAGAAAATCAAAATTATATCAAGTGCTTTCTCAGACCACAGTGGAATAAAACTGGAAATCAACTCCAGAAGAACGCCTCACAACCATGCAGATACATGGAAATTAAATAACCTGCTCCTGAATGATTGTTGGGTTAACAAGGAAATCAAGATGGAAATTTAAAAATTCCTTGAACTGAACAATAATAGTGACATAATCTATGAAAACCTCTGAGATAACAGCAAAAGCAGTGCTAAGAGGAAAGTTCATAGCATTAAATACCTATATCAAAACGTCAGAAAGAGCACAAATAGACAATCTAAGGTCACACTTCACAAAACTAGAGAAACAAGAACAATCCAAACCCAAACTCAGCAGAAGAAAAGAAATAAAGAAGACCAGAGGAGAACTAAATGAAATTGAAACCAAAAATAATATAATAGATCAATGAAACAAAGCTGTTTCTTTGAAAGGATAAGTAAAATTGATAGACCATTAGCAAGATTTACCAAGAAAAGGAGAGAGAAGATCCAAATAAGCTCAATTAGAAATGAAACAGGAGATACTACAACTGATACCACAGAAATAAAAGAATTATTAAAGGATACTGTTAACATCTTTATGGGCATAAACTAAGAACCTAGAAGAGACGGATAAATTTCTAGAACTATACGACCCTCCTAGATTAAACCAGGAAGATATCTAATCTCTGAAGAGACCAGTAACAATTAGTGAGATTGAAATGGTAACAAAAAAATTGCCACAAAAAGTTCAAAATTAGACAGATTCACAGCTGAATTCTATCAGCTACTCAAAGAAGAATTGGTACCAATCCTATTGAAACTATCCCAAAAGATAGAGAATGAGGGAATTATCCCTAAATCATTCTGTGAAGCCAGTATTCCTCCAATACCAAAACCAAGAAATGACATAACAAAAAAAGAAAACTACAGACCAATATCCCTGATTAACATAGGTGCAAAAATCCTCAGCAAATCCAACAGCATATCAAAAAGATAATCCACCATGATCAGTTGGGTTTCTTACCAGGGATGCAGGGATGATTTAACATACATAAGCGATAAATGTGATACACCACATGAGCAGAATTAAAAACAAAAATCACATGATCATCTCAATAGATGCAGAAAAGGCATTTGATGAAATCCAGCATTTCTTTATGATAAAGTCCTCAGCAAAATCAGCATAGAAGAGACATACCTTAACGTAAGAAAAGCCAGCTATGACAAGCCCACAGCTGTCATTATACTGATCAGGAAAAAGTTAAAAGCATTGCACCTGAGAACTGGAATAAGACAAGGAGGCCCACTTTCATCGCTTCTATGTGCCATAGTATGGTAAGTCCTAGCCAGAGCAATCAGAGAAGAGAAAGAAATGAAAGGCATCCAAATCAGTAAAGAGAAATCAGTAAAGAGAAAGTCAAACTATTGCTGTTTGCTGATGATAGAGTTATATATCTGGAAAACCCTAAAGACTCATCCAAAAAGCTCCTAGAGCTGGTTAATGAATTCAGTAGAATTTCAGGATGCAAAATTAATGTACACAAGGTAGTAGTCACACACCAGTACTATACACCAACAACGACCAAACTGAGAATCAAATCAAGATTTCACAATAGCTGAAAAGAAAAAAATTTAAGAATATACTTAACCAAGGACATGAAGACCTCTGCAAGAAAAACTACAAAATACTGCTGAAAGAAATCATGGATGACACAAACAAATGGAAACACATCCCATGCTCATAGATCGGTAGAATCAATATTGTGAAAATGACCATACTACCAAAAGCAATCTACAAATTCAAGTCAATTCCCATCAAATTACCACCAACATTCTTCACAGAACTAGAAAAAAAAAAAAAAACCTAAAATTTATATGGAACCAAAAAAGTGCCCTCATAGCCAAACAAAACTAAGCAGCAGCAACAGCAGCAACAACAACAACAACAACAAAAATCTGGAGGCACCACATTATCCAACTTCAGACTATACTATCAGGTCATGGTAAACAAAACAGCATGGTATTGGTATAAAAATAGACAAATGGAACAGAATAGAGAATCCAGAAGTAAAGCCAAATACTTAAACAGCAAACTGATTTTTGGCAAAGCAAACAGAAACACACAATGGGAAGGGATGCCCTGTTCAACAAATGGTCCTGGGATAATTGGCAAGCCACATGTAGAAGAATGAAACTGGATCCTCATTTGTCACCCTATACAACAATCAATTCAAGATGGATCAAAGACTTAAATCTAAGACCTGAAACCGTAAAGATTCCAGAAGATAACATTGAAAAAACCTTTTCAGACATTGGCTTAGGGAAAGACTTCATGACCAAGAACCCAAAAGCAAATGTAACAAAAACAAACATAAAGAGATGGGCCTTCATTAAACTAAAAAGCTTCTGCACAGCAAAAGAAATAATAGGCAGAGTAAACAGACAACTCACAGAGTAGGAGAAAATCTTGGCAATCTATACATCTGACAAAAGACTAATATCCATAATCTACAAAGAACTCAAACAAATGAGCAAGAAAAAAACAAACAACCCCATCAAAAAGTGGGCTAAGGACATGAATAGTCAATTCTCAAAAGAAGATATACAAATGGCCAACAAGTATATGAAAAATTGCTCAGCATTACTAATTACCTGTGAAATGCAAATCAAAACCACAATGCGACACCACCTTACTCTTGCAAGAATGGCTATAATCAAAAAATCAAAAAAAAAAAAAGAAAAAAAAATAGATGTTGGCCAGGATGTGGTGAAAAGGGAACACTTTTACACTGTTGGTGGGAATGTAAACTAGTACAACCACTATGGAAAACAGTGTGACTATTCCTTAAAGAACTAAAAGCGGAAGTACCTTTTGATCCAGCAATCCCATTCCTGGGTATATACCCAGAGGAAAAGAAGTCATTATACAAGAAAGATACTTGCACACACATGTTTATAGCAGCACAATTTACAACTACAAAAATATAGAACCAGCCCAAATGCCCATCAATCAAGTGGATAAAGAAAATGTGATATATATATATATAGCACAGAATACTACTCAGCCATTAAAAGGAACAAAGTAATGGTATTCACAGCAACCTGGATGGAATTGGAAACTATTATTCTAAGGGAAGTAACTCAAGAATGGAAAACCAAATGTTATATGTTCTTGCTGATATGTGGCAGTTAATCTATGATGATGCAAAGGCATAAGAATGATACATTGGACTTTGGGGACTCAGGGCAAAGGATGGGGGGATGGTGAGGGATAAAAGACTACATATTGGGTACAGTGTACACTACTTGGGTGATGGGTGCACCAAAATCTCAGAAATCTCCAATAAAGAACTTACTTATGTAACCAAACACCACCTGTCCCCCCAAAACCGATTGAAATTAAAAAATAATAATAATAAAGGAATTATTCCTCCAGATATGCTCATGCATGGGCACAAAAATACTTACATAGAATGTTCATTTTAGCACTGCTAATAACAGCAAGTAGTGGGAACACAAACAGAAGCATCAACGGGAAGATCTTAATCAAACTAAGATCTATAAAATGTGGTGTATGACCTTAATCAAACTAAGATCTATAAAATGTGGTGTATGACCTCCAAGATACTTTGCTAAATGAGAGGAAAGGTGACATGGGATATATATGTGCTATTCTGCTATTAGGATTTAAATTGTGTTGGGGGGTGCTGTGAGAGGGTGCATGTGTGTAATACAAGTATCACTGCTTGTGTGTACATTAAGTATGTCTTGAATTATACACAAGGAACTGTTTACCATTGGCAGCTTTCAGAGAAGGAGGTTAGAGATTTTGAGACTGAAGTCAGAAGGAGAATTACTTTTCATTGTATATTTGTTTTCACTTAATTTTTCTGCAAATAGAATTGTTCATACAAAAGAAACTAATTTTTAAACATAGTACAATATTGGATTATTAAACTAAAGAGGCTCGTTAGCTGCTCATATGCAGAAGGATTGAGATATCCCTCAATCTTGCCTGGTAGGCAGGACCCTTTTAGTGTAGTCTAGGGGCTTGTGAGAATGGAGCTGCCCAGGACATGGTGGCTTGCAGTCACTTTGGAGATCCAGAGGACCCTATGAGTATGGAAGGAAGACTTGGACTCACTATACTTGTTGTTAACACAATTTGAATTTAAAACAACACCTGAAATTCATGTCTGTATTTCTTTCATATTTTATGACTGTCTTCTCTAAACCCCACTATTTATTCAGTACCATCTCTAGTTTGCATTTGAGCTAAAATGTTGCTTAGACTTGTTAATTTTAAAACCAGCTTCTTTGTTTCTAAAATTCATGACAATTTCTTAATTCTTGTACAGAATACTTGCACTCTAGGTAATTTGCCTAAAGTACATAGTCTTACAGACACTGCTTAAATGGTGCATGTTGAAAGCCTGGCAGAGAGGTTAGTTGGGAAAGATTATCTTGTGTCATGGGTCTATTCAATACTCCAGATACTCCTAATGTTGTCTCAAAGAGGGTTCCCTGACACCGAATCTACACAAGGAAACCACCCTCCAGCCCCTTTAACTCTTGATAGCAGTGTTAATATTCTTCATAGCTCTTATCATAATTTGTGGTAATTTTATTTCTATATCTTTTTTACTTTACGTTCTGACTCCTTTACCAGAATGTAAGCTCCATGAGGGCAGGGATCATGGATACTTTGTTCATAAACATGTCTCAGTACCCAGCATAAGTGCTTATTAAATATTGAAATGGGAGTAGTGTTCCTTTATTCCCTTGCCGGGCATGTGACAGGGGTGTGGCTCGCTTCTTTGGTGCTCCCCTGCTCAAACCACTGGGGGAAGCATGCAGATGGGCAGGTCATGGGGAGCGTTTCTGGGCTCCGACCCCATGGCAGCATCTAGGGTTGAGTGTTTCCAACTCGCGAAGCCCCAGTTGGCCTGTGTTGCAGTGCGCTCTTTCTGTTTTGCCATCTACAGTTGGCTTGTGTTAATCAGCGCAACTAGATCCTCTGCCTTATGGCAAGGAGAGAGGGCCTTCTGTATCCCTGGTTCTTGCCCTGGTGTACCGGAAAAATCGGATCACATGTGGACTTGGAGGATTGGTGCAAAGTTTTATTGAGTGGTGGAGGTTGCTGTCAGCGAGGTGGAATGAGGAGCCAGAAGGAGGAAGGGTTGGGAAGGTGGTCTTCCCCTGGAGTCGGGCCACCCAGCCGCCGGACTCTCCTCCAACCACTCCGACTGAATTCTGCGTTGTCCCGCCATCGATGGTCTGCCGATGACTGCTGGTGTGTGTGTGTGTGTGTGTGCTTTTCTGCTCCTCTTGAAGTCCAGCCATTTGTGTCTGTGCCTGCTACGGTTTCTCGGGTATTTATGGGCACAGGATTGGGGGTGTGGCAGGCCAAAAGGTAACTTTATGGGCAACGAAATAGAAATGCTTGTCTTCACATAGGTCCATGGGCACAGGCCCGAGGAAGCCCTCACCAGGGACCCCGCCTTTCTCCACCTAGCACTTCCCTACCCGCCTCCTGTATCACTATGAACCAATGTCCTTGGATCAAGTCAGACTACATTTAGACAATGACTTTTTTGTCATTGCTTTTGTAGTTATGTTTTTTCAATTGTTAGCCATGAGTCTTTATCTTAGGTTGCTTTCAAAATTAGCCATGCAAATTTAATTTATCTATTTGCTGTGAAACAAATATTGAGGTTATTATTGGTTAAATCTTTTTTTTTTTTTTTGAGACAGAGTCTCGCTCTGTCACCCAGGCTGGAGTGCAGTGGCCGGATCTCAGCTCACTGCAAGCTCCGCCTCCTGGGTTCACGCCATTCTCCTGCCTCAGCCTCCCGAGTAGCTGGGACTACAGGCGCCCGCCACCTCGCCCGGCTAGTGTTTTGTATTTTTTTAGTAGAGACGGGGTTTCGCTATGTTAGCCAGGATGGTCTCGATCTCCTGACCTCGTGATCCGCCCGTCTCGGCCTCCCAAAGTGCTGGGATTACAGGCTTGAGCCACCGTGCCTGGCCTATTGGTTAAATCTTATTCCTTCTATTGTCACCCAGGAGCTCTTTCTCACCAGCAGCATTTATTCTGACAAATATTTTGTGGGTACCCTAGTTTCAGGTAATGATAATTAATGAATGTCTTATGATGTATAAGGTTTCCCTCTTCATCAGGGCTGAGAGGAAACTCTAGGACACCTGCTCACACACAGCCACTCCGCTGATGTTTGTGGTTGGTGTATGCTGCCCCTTCCTCTTTAGGTTCTGTTTTTCTAATCTTATAATAAAGATCTCTTTTTTTCAATAATTCACCTCAAATACTTTTTGATAAGATATGATACAAATACATTACATTATGAAAATAAATTATATTTTTTTCTCTTTGTGTTAATTTTCCATTTCATTGGGTCTCTACAGCTAAGGTTTGAGTCCATGACATTTTTGGGTTTTGGCTCATTATGATCACCATCTGGTCTCTCTCTGCCCTTAATCTTTTCCCTATTTTCTCCTGTTCCCTCCCACCAAAATGCTGTCACCAAACACATCTTTCTTTCCCACTGAACTACTGTTGCTGCCACCTCCTGTATCATGCACTGTCCCAGAAGATATTGCGCTAAGCCATAAGCAGTTTCTTCTTCAGCCTGTGCCTCTTCTGCTGTTTCTTCTTTGGCCTGTTTATAGCATCTTCCTGGCTTCATCTTCTCTTTCTTACTTTACAATACCTCTAATGCTCCTGTAACACAAACTACCACCAATATAAAATCTCATGTCATCTGTTTCCTTTAATAATCCTTGAAATGAATTCACTTATAACAATCCTTTTAAGCCTCAGCAATTATATTAATCTATCACTACCCAGAGCTCTTGAATATCTAAATTATAATTACAGTGCATTATTTTATTAATTGTATTAGTGAATAGTTCTGTAGAACTGTAAGTAAATCATTAGACATAGTCCCTTAACCACTTCTTCCTCAACCAAAAATATGATTAAATAATTATATATATATATACGTACTTTCTCCAAATTCCTTTCAGAATGACATAATGTAATAAATTTAACAGGAGACAAAATCAGGATGGCGAGAGGCAGTTAGAAAACTGGAAAAACAACATCAGTTTGGCAACTGATTACCTACTTTGTTGTTGAATAGAGGATGATAAGTAAAGAATCCAGTCTGAGAAGAACGAAGTCTGAATCTTTGGCATTATGTTCCCTCAAATGTGCAGGTATCAAAATGAATTATAATTGGGAATAGCTTCCAAATTTATTACTCAGTACAGAACATAGTACGTATTAAATTGAATTGAAGAATAAAACTAAAGGAGATATCATAGGAAAATAAAGTGGCGTATTGTAAAATTAAAAGACACTGTTTTTCATATAAATTGTTTAGCTGAAGCTGTATGACTAAGAGTGTGAAAGAAAACTGAAAAGTCTCTTTACCTTAGAAATGTTTGCATTCACTGACATGTTTCAACCTGGTAATAAATCAGCTTGGGAACCTTTTACATAAAGAGATGTCACTATAAATTAGGTTTTACATTTTTATGTTAAGTAGTATCATCATAAAATATTCAATCAAGACACTAAAACTGTCAAAGTAGGTGGGTAATTTGAGACCTGGTGTTAAAAAAAAATCTAATTCTTTCATGTTGGGACTTTTTTTTCTTGTATATAAATTTTGATATGTGAAAATAGCAGAACTGTCATGGTAACAATCAATAGATAATTTGCTCATAAAAGTATAAATATCACAAATGTTAGCAATCATGAATGCTAAGTAAGTACTTTGATTAGAAACTAACAAGAGCAGACTAAATTTAAAGAAAACAGCACACCAAAGTGTTCGGCCCTATTTTATTCTGCCACGAAAGGAAAATAATTCTTATGCAGCTGTTTTTTTTTTTTTCTTTTTTTTCCAGTTTTCTTAGGTTATCTATTTTCCAGCTATTTCTTAATTGTAAAACAAATTTTAACAATTATAAAGATGATAATATATTAGACTTCATATATAAGATTGAATATGATCTTTTCCATACCCATATTAGGCAAGGAGACCAGGAAACACATAAGGAAACTGAAGCCTACACAGGTCACTGGGTGTCACTTTGGTCATGGCTTCTCACACTTCAGCAGACAGCAAGAGCTCATCTTCTTGGCTATTTCCGAAGAATACCATCTTGCTTACTTCTTCCTGGCAGAAGGAGCATGTTCTCATTTTCACTGGCTCTTTGACTCACAGGCTGCATCAGTTAACTGTTGCCCACCTCAGGATGTTTTTCCCTAGTGACTGGTTTAGCTATGCATTTCTGACTTTGACCTCTGACTTTACTGTTTGCTGTCTGCCTCCATCCAACCATTAAGGTCCTGAGAGCTACTTCCTGCCACCTCCCCCAACCCCTCAAGCCCATTTGAGCAAGGCTAGCTCTGTCTAGCCTCCCACCAAGAGAGGGAGAGCCCAGCTCAGGAGCAATAAAGCCCCCATAATAATTCAAATGAAAGCACTTTTGGAAAATGTCATTCCAATGTTTTTGAAAATGACAACCATCACAAATTCTTGACTATTATCAGTCATTACTAGGCTGGCGACCTCGACCAAAAAAACACAATTATTATGTAGGCAGATCTGTGAATTTCTCTTACTTTTAAAAGCTGAAGTAATAAATCCCCAGGTATAGACTTCAAACAACATCTGTTGACTTAATTAGAGGGGAAATGCTTCAAGGATGAATTCTTTTCCTACTCTGTTGCCTTTTCAACAGATGATACATCTGAAACAATAGGCTGGAAGCAGGTGTGTGATGGTCTGAGTCTTAGCTTGCATTTGGCAAAACTCTGACTATCCAGTGAAGCCATTAGAGATGTCAGTGAGACTGATGATGTTATGCATTTTGAAATTATCCTTGACAAATTATATAAAATGTACAATTCTTCTCCAAAGACATATCATGAATTGTAGCAAAATGTAACACATAATACATCCTTTCTCAGGGGTGAGGATTTTATTAGCTCAATGAGGCACACCCAGATTGAGTTGAAACAGGTCTCTGAAATAATTCTACTATAATGTGTCATTGTAAGCAGTTTAGGAGTGAGAAGAGCTGCTTGAATGAGCTGAGAGGGGGATATTTAAACAACATCACAAACCTCTCTTATCGTTCAATTCCTCCTTCCATATTGGATGGGGATCTGGTATGATGGAGGGGGTGGGTTTTGCAGAGACAGACCCCAAAGATGTGAGAAGACCATGGATAATAAACCTGAATCCGGTGTGCCAGCTAGTCAAATGTGTTACCCTGAGCTTCTCAAACTAAATGCATTTGCCCTGTGCATAGGAAGAAACATCTGCATAGATGGATTGGGGCAAGTGCATCACCCCCAATAATTGATAATTTAAAATATTATCTTATATTAAAACAGGGGTATTATGAGATACAATTTAAAATTCTCAAGATTTTTAAAAAGAAGAATAAGAATGTAAAGAAATCTATGTTTGCATTGGTTAGCCACCCTCCAGTTACAGGTACACATCTACCTGTCCCTGACTTAAAGAAACTCATATGGACATGCTTATTTTGGATCAGAAAGTGGGTATCTAAGGATGGAGTCAGGATGGACAGACAGAAGTACCACTTCAGGAAGCTTGAAGCAACTCCAGAGACCAAGGCTGAAATCCACACAAGGCTGAATAGATCCACTAGGTTCCTTCATCATTCCCTCCCTGCTTCTCTTGTTTTCATAGAACTAAAGCACAGAATCAGTGAGTTTCAAGATTCAGAGAGATTTTTTTTTAGAACCATCAAGTCTAATCTTATTATATAAAAGTTTCACAAGAGTCTTAAGAAGTGGTTTTCAAGTGTCTTTTGGCATACTTTCAATGACAGGAAACACACCATTTCCTAAGACAGCTCTTTCTACCTTTCAAGAATGTGAATTGTTAAGGAAATGTGAGCTTGGTATGAGCACTGGTTTCTGAAGTCAAATTGTAAGAAGGAAAATTGGCCTTAGAAATCCACTTATCCTGACTTCTTATTCAGTGCTCTTTTCATGAACCTGTGGTAGATATTCTTGCTTCTAAAGTGGTCTGAAGAAAACTGGGTTGGCAGAATTCTGGAAGGGAAGTCTTAATTCAAGCCAGGGGAAAAAATAGCAAATGACATCACAGGAAGTTATGAAATCTAATTCAGTGGAGAAATTTGCAGAGCTACTGACCACCTCCTAAGACTAGGACAGGAAATTCTTACTTCACTTGTGGGTTGCAGGGCTTGTTTACTGAAGAATATTTCCTCCTTTGCTATTTCCCTTTGGACCAGCTTGCAGATGACCCAAAGATACTTCATTGCCTTGGCCTGGGGGAAATAAAAATCTATTATCCTATTAAATAAAATTAAAGGATGTACAAAAAATATCATAATGATTCTAGAATTACTCTCAATTCTAGAGAGTCAACTACATGTCACTTTCAAAATAATCCTAGGGCATTATTTCAAAGTGATAAAAAACATTTCACTTTTAATTAAGCAATTGATTCTTCTCCCTTGTCAAGTGCAGAACTTATGTAAAGATTTTATTGGTACTCTATACATTCTTTTCACAATATCTACCACTTTAGTATATCATCACCACTCCCATTTAATGCCCTATTAACTGAAATCTTGGAAAGGATATAGTGTGTATGAAAGCCAACCTTATTTGGAGATCCATAGCTTGACATTCAGTTCCTGCTCATCAGCCCCTAAAGTGAAGTTTTCTAGTGGATGTGCTTCATTTCAACAGAGTGCATGAAGTTCTCAGTCAAAACCCTTCTTATTAGAGAGACCTAGAAGGAAAATAATCCTACTCATGTAACAGCAGAGGAAAGAAACCCTAGTGTTCTATACCTTCTTTTTAAAACATGGCTGGAAGACCAAGGATAAAGAGAAATGTGAGAAATGTCAGCAGCATTCAAAAGAATAAGCAAGGTAAAATACAGAAAAACTGACCTGAGAAACTAGAAATAATTATCTGAGCCACAAACTGTTCAAAGTTTACATATAAAAAGTTCAATCATTTCAACACCCTTATGAGGTAGGTACTGTGTTACTTCATTTTACAGATGAAGAAACTAAGGCACAGCCTCTCCTGCCCCCATGCTAGCATCCGCAGGCTTAGCCTCATGGTACAGGAAACCATCTGTAGGGTCTGTAGTTTCCCCATCTCCTCCCAGCCAAATCCCCGGTCATCTTGGTTTGAGTGGTTCCAAAGACTCCCCCAGGAAACATGGCTGCCCTCTTGACTGTCTTGGCACAGAATGTTGGTTGTTTTCATCCTTCAGGTAGAATTTAACCTTTTCAGTTTCAAACTGGAACCAGAGAGCTATTCAAACTAAGAAAGCAAAGTTCATATGTACAGCAGTAAAAATTAAAAATCAAGTTATTAACATAGATCATCTCTACAACAACAACAACAAAACTTCACAATTTGGCAGTGTGCTCCAAGAATTAGAAAATAAATTGATTACCAGCAAGAAAATAGAGCAAAAACCCAATAACAGTTGGTCAAAATATATAACAATGTAAAGTGACTTTAGCATCAGTTGAAAGGTGTGATGCCCCCACCTGATTTTGTTGCAAAGCTCAGAGAAATGAACATAAGCAATTAAAAATACAGTAAATATTTTTAAGAAAGAGCAGAGGTTGATTACATGAAAAGCTTAATAAAGACAAGAAAACAGCCAATAATTAGTTGAATACTGTATCAAGGAAAATTGACATACGGGCTTTGGGTCACTAGAAACATGGAGAACTTTAAGAGGAATGTTAAGCAAAGTTCCTGCAGACAGAATACAGCAAAGTAGTCTTCTAGCAGATATGGTAGATTTTGCAAAATTCCTTCAGTAAACAGGAGGATGTCAAGGGTGCTGTATGATTGAGATCGCCAGAACTTTGTAAACATGAGAAGCAAACATAAAAAGAAGAGACGATATATAGGGGAAGTTTTGCAACACCATCCTGGAAGAGTGCAGGATAAAGTGCAACAACATGAAAAATACATTAAAAATGTCTGACTCTAGAAGAAAGGGAAACATTCTATTCAAAATTGGAAAACTAAAAGACAGCAAACAGGGAGAACACTTTCAAGTTAAAGGGAAAGATGAAGGATAAGCCAGTCCTTCTTGGTAATAAACAAGAACGTAATTACAAGCAAAAAGAAGAGCAAAAAACCAAATTGGTGATTGAAGCTTAGAAAAAACAGAAAAGTATTTAAGTGTCAATTAAATATGCTTATACTTAAAGGAAGCTAAAAGAGGAAGAGGAGAAAGAGAAAAAGTAGCAGAAAAACCATCAATGCCAATGTAAACTAAAATTACTACCTGAAAGTAATACCCAGCAGAAGTAAAACAGGAAGAATTTTGAGGCTTGAAAAGGAGATAAAGGAAAAGGCAAAAAAAAAAAAAAAAAAAAAAGGAAATCTGCAGCTGATGAAATTTCCAGGTTTCAAGAAAGAGATTGACATAAACTTGAATTGAAATTATAGATGGACAGGCAAAGGAAGGTGAAAAGACAGAATAAAAAAAAGACTGTCACAATTAAAAGATTGAAAACAGTCAATATGAGATCTCTGTAGGCTTTCTAAGTTTACCAAAGGTTGGAAAGAATTAGACCGAAAATATTAGACCAACAAGTTCTGGGCCACTTCTACATGCCCCACACAGGGAGGGCTATTGCTACCTGGAGACGAGTAAAGAGAAAGATATGAGATAATGAAATTGGTATTTACGTGATGAGAATGTTAACATATTCAATTATTCTGGCAGATATAGTGACTAATTGTGTTCTTTAAACATTACTAACTTAGTCAGATTGATTATTAATTGTGCTGTAATGTGAATTGACAGTTCTATGCTGGCATCATCATCAGTATTTCCTGTTTACACTGAAGAGGTATTTAATGTATGTGTTGGTTTATTACTAATATAAAAGTTACTTAAATAAATTTGTGTACATACATTAGTTCATTTAAATGCACAGAACATTTGAAAGTATTTTGTTTCTGTCATGGCATAGAAAAACAAATTGTGACAATCATAGAGT